>NC_136484.1:20912213-20936928 GCF_053919585.1 Euprymna scolopes | reverse complement strand
ATCCTCGAATGGTTTTTGAGGTTACTCATTTGTAAATTTTTAGAAAAATCGTATATGTTAGCTGAACGTTTATCCGTCCTTTGTAAGCATTAGTTTTAATCCTGGCCGGGTTGCCCCACCCCCCCATCACACACACACACTTCAACATTCAATGACCTGAACATGTGGCAAATAGTAACATGACCTTTACAAAAGTCACAGTTTGACCCAATAATAGTTGGTGTCGCGTTTCTTTTATCATTTAATTGATTTCTGTCTCTTCTTGAACACATTTACTGTTGACACGTTAAATGTGAGACGTATATTTTATTCGCTTAGAACCAACCTATGTGACGTCAGCAGAAAAACGACTCGATGGAATGGCTTTCTCTTAATGAAGGTCACGGTAGTGTTATATTCAAGCATATTTCCTTAAACAAAGTTTCTGTTTATCCTATTTACTGAAATATGTTTGAACGGTTAGTGCTTCCGAGCTACACAATATATAAACCAGATAAAAGATTCATTGTTATTATTTTTCCTTGTTTGAAATTCCTTCTGACACGAAATAATACGAAAACACTTGATCTTGTGAAATTCTGTTGAAAGATGAAAGATTTTTGATGAAGTGTACTAATCTTAGGATTAACAGGATAAAGTATATGGCTCAACCTAAAAAAGAAAACCAGATTATCAACGTAGATATGCGTACCTATTTATCCCGAGAGATAAGTAGATTACTTTAATATTCTCAGAACACAAGGAAGCCACTTTGGTCTGTTTTCCCTCCATACTAACATGAGACGTTTCTCTTTGATTGTATGTCCACTAACTGCTTTTAGTCTATAAGACATAGGAACATGAAATTCTGTGGGAATAATCATCTACCTACGTATATTGTCATGTTGAAGGTGGCTATATTCATTTATCTCTATCTCATTTAAAAGGCACTTTGTCTGTGTGCGAGTTTGTTTCCTACGGACTCCAAAACGGTTTGGCCAATTTTTTTGAAATTTCACACAAATGTACTTTGTGCTTGGGAGTGTTCTTAGATGGGTTTTGTATCAAAATACTTCCAATAAGTATCAGAAATCAATAATCCAAAATATCTGATTAAAGAACAAAGTCTGATTTTTATTAAAGTTAACACCCTTAGACAGCCTAACACAAGTGCATTTGTAGGTTTATCACAATACAAGCAAAAGACTCCAACGTATAAAACCAACAGTAGGTTCTTTGATAAGATAGAGGCACATTTAAGATGAATTTTTCTGTTAAGAGTACAATTGAACCATAATGCTTGACGTTTGCAAGTTAAACCTTAAAACCATTATATAAAAATAATTTTATAAAATCCACCATAGGTTCGTTACAGTGCAATGTAGACTGCAATGTATTGTGGACTAAGTTGCTGTAGGGAATTATGGGAAGCTTCTGGTGCACATGGTGGGTCCCGACTAGAGCAAGTAATTAATCGATTTAATTGAAAAATGGGCGATTTAACCGATTTTTTTTTACATGGAAGTCACCACATCAAGGCCTGGAGGCCACTCGGGGATAAGGGTTATTGCGTGCACTGTAATTAATGGGACAATATCGTAGTAATCGTTGGTAATGGAGATCTGATAAAGTGTTTTACTTAAGGGGGCGGTTTATCAGGAATTTGTTTATGTTGGACTTGAAGACATCCAAGTTGTAGTCACATGAGAAACAGGCAAACAGGAGAGTTCCACAGGTGTGCACTTCTAAGAAAGAAGCTTTGTGGGAAAATTACTGACAGTGGTTTCAGCTAGACGGTTGTTTTTCGTGAAAGATTGGCGAGGAGGGACCAGAGATTGGCACTTGCCATGGAAATAACGATAAAACGACATGCTCGCAATGTCCCTTCTGTGGGAGAGAGTATGAAACATTCGTTGATCCTCATTTAATCCAAGGCAACGTCGGATTTTTCAGCTAGTTTTTTTTATAAAGGGAATCTCTGAGAGAGAACAACACCTCTATATACTAAATTAGAAAGATATAGGAATTTGAAATTATGTGAGAATCAACCAATGCATAAGTACGGCATAATTGTGTTGACACATCAGTTCTTCTTAGATCACCAAAGTTAAGCGCTGTTGAGCCTGGTCAGTACCAAATGAGTGACCATTTGAGAATACCAGTTAAATATTTTTCAATTCCATTCAATTTATTTGGCAAAAATAAGACAATCGTGCTTCAGTCACATGTAGGAAAAGGCTGGTTAAAAATTAGAGAGAAGAGAACACAAGTAGTCCAGCACCTGAATCTAAATTTATCTTGTGTGTGGGAGTTCCTTCCTCATAGGTTCCGAAACGGCTGAGCCTATCTTTTGCAAATTTCACACAAAAGTAATTTATATGTCTGGCAGTGTTCTTAGATATGTTTTGTATCCGATATGTATCAAAAATCGAAAAATCCTATCTTTGAAATAGCTTTTCTGTTATTGATAAATAAGAATTTTTATAGGAAAATATTTTAAGTTATATCAGCCAGTGTTACGTAAAATATTCCCCTGTAAAAATTCTTCCATTTTATCTATAACAGAAAAAAACTATGTTTAAGATCGTCAAGTCGAAATATCAGCTGCTATGAAATTGTAAACAAACATAGAGGGAATTTGAATGACATTATCATTAATACTTTTATTTATTTATTTATTTTTTATTTTTTTTGTGAATTACTCTACCGGGCAAATTATTCTACGTAATATATAATAATCGATAGAGGGTTGATTCTATAATAATACATACGCAATCGGCATAAATTAAAATATCATGTTTAGGCGTATTGTACAGACAGGCAATGCCAGGCGGCCAGCTAGTCTGTAAATATGAATAAGCATATATTAATCTTAGGAAAAAATATTTATCTTAGTGTCTATTTTCTGTCGTGTGTGCGTGTGTGTGCGTGTGTGCAATAATTAGCTTGATATTAATATTAAGGCAATTTAATGAAAAAAGCATATAGAAGAGACTTATTTTTAGTAATGCAAGAAAAATATATGTAACAATTTATGAATTTTCGAACATAATCAAAGTAGAACAAATATTAATAGTTTTTTGTGACCCAACGAGTTACAGATACATCTAGTATGTAAATGTTTGTATTTTGTTTATAATGCTGTTAATTAAGACACGAAAACCAAATTGAAATCATTATTTAAATCTGATCTGGCTTAATGATAAAATAATCCTACCAAGTATGTCAATTAATTATATTAGTCGAGCAAGCAAATAAAAACAAAACTGACCTAATTATATAAGCTGTGAATTCTTCAGAACCATTTATTTACTTTTTATGTGTACTTACTTTTATAAATTATCAGCAAGAAGACCCGACGTTGCCTGGGATTAAATGAGGATCAATGAATGTTTCACACTTCCAATGCTTTTATTGTCATCAAAATAAGAAATATTACCCTTTTTTTTTTTTTTTTTTTTTAAACCAAATCGATTGATTGCCTGCTCTAGCCGGGGACCTGCCACAGTGCACCAGGAGGCAGCTTCATATGCATCCCCTGAAGTGACTTCGTCTACATGGTACTGTAACAAACCTACGGTTGATTTTATAAAATTATTTTTATATAATGGCTTGAATTAAAGTCTAAGATGCAAAAGTCAAGTATCATGCTTCAATTGTGCTCAAAACAAACATTCATTTTGAATGCACCGCTGTTTTATCAACGTATATACTGTTGATTTTATACACCAGGTCGTTCTGCTTGTGCAGTAATAAAACTTCTCAAATGCAATTGTGATATTAGGTTGTATGAGGGAGTTAACTTTGGTCAAAATCGGACTGTTCCTTCTTTTTTTTATTATTAATTTTCAATACTTATTGGAGTCATTTCAGTACAAAACTTATCTAAGAACACCTCCAAACACATAAAGTACGTTTGCGTGAAATTAAAAAAAAAAACAAAAAACAAATGGTCCAGCAGTTTCGGAGTCCATAAGGAAAAAATCACACACACACACACACACACACACACACACACACACACACACACACACACACACACACACACACACTGCCTTTTAATATTATTAGAGATGTTTGATATCCATTTAAATCTATAATCTTTAATATGCTAATCAAGCATTTAAGTATTGGTTAGAGAGGATTTGTGTGAATACAATTATTTTCTGCACATAATACTCATGACTTGCGCAACATAGATTTTGTCTTTGCATGCACAACCTGAAAACCTCGGCATTCCATGAACAGTTTTATAAGTGTTCATTGCTTTCATTATTGTTATTAGCTATAGAATATACAGCATGATCACATTGAGACACCGGTTCCAATACGATGGCCAAAGATAAGCATCGTCGAGCCTCGTCAGTATTAAATGGATGACCATTTGGGAATACCAGGTGCTGTATGCACTCTCTGCTTATCTTGGCATTGTTTCCAGTCGTTCTGGACTGCTTGCCACTGGAATCAAACAGTGCCGACTCAGGAGTATGGTTGGGATTGTGTCACCCTTGTTTCAGAATTACATGCACAAGCACTCTTGTAGTTTTGTTATCTATTGTCTCCTAAGACTGAACAGAGACCATGACATGATATAATAATTTCATGTTTGTGCATATATTAGCACCCTTCAACTCTTAAAAGATGGAATCGCCTGAAGATATACTGTAAAAAATTTTTTTTTGTTTTTTTTTTAAATTTCATGTGATATTGTTGTGTTGAACATGAAAGTAAAACTAAAATACACTTTCTTGAATCCCTGCTCTACATTCTTGCATTGTAGCTACTTTGCAAGCTAAGGAACAGGTGGGAAGGTTGGTTCTACACAACATCACTTTGCCTGCCAAAGCATGAGCCAGGGTTTCTGTATTCAATAACATCATCACCATCTCATCCTTCGTAGACATTGAAACGTTCACGTGCTATAAAACGATCGTGGGAGAACTGCAGCAAGTTGATCGACTTGCGATTGGGTACCTGGAGCGGTAATGCTATGCTTCTGGCTCTTTTCTGATAAAGAAATTTATTGGACATGCAAAGATCGAAGCATCATTGGAAGCTTGGCTTCGAAGGAAACTCTTGTTAAAGGTAAGAGCCAGGGCGTATACTATCACATTGTTTTTCTTCTCATTCTTTACCAATTGGATGTACTTGTTCTGCCTGCAACCTACCTAAAGGCCCACCGGCATCTTCTGTTCTCACTTCTCTTGGACAAAGAGAAACACTGGATTTACAGACAGTATTTATCGTTCATGTGCGTGAGACTTGGGGATCTAAATTGACACGTCAAGACACTGGCTTTCTAGAGTCAAACCCTGACAGAGTAATCTGTTTGGAACCCACCTGATTGAGAGTGTCTTTTCCACCCTTGAGGTCTATGAAAACGTTTCCTCAGTCCAGCGAGTTTTCTTGGTTTTATGCAAGGGAATTTATACAGGGAATTAGTGAGAGATGCAGCTGAGGATCTATTTCTCGAGCAATTTGTGTGGCCGGAGGAGGAGATTTGTTGTGTATGGAGTTGGGCGCCAGGTATGAATCACCTCAACAACTCTGAATTCTCGCTGACCTGATGATTGGCCTGGAATGCATTACTTCTCGGTGTCATACAAGCCAGTTTCAGAATGGAGGACGTGTGTGAGTGTCCTTGCTGAGAAATGTATGAAGAAGAAACACCCAATCATGCTTTCGTGAGATTCAGCAAACTCGAGCATTGATAGGTGTATGTCCCGAGCAGTTTCTGTTGCTAAATGTATGCTATTAGCAATAGACATCATCCAAGATGCCCATTCCTCACTTCCAATTTTTACCAATTTTTACCCTCAAAAACTTATCTGTGAAGAATATCATCCACTTTCTAAAACTCCATCCCTATTTTTTTTTTTCTTCTACTTTGCTTCTACTCTCATTTAGAATTGGATCCACTTGTGTTTGGTTCTGGAAAAAAAAAATGAAAATCAGTTGGCAGTCTATTATTTAAAAAGATTTGGGACGGTCTTATTAACCTATTTTTTTTTATCTTCCTTCACATCTTATTCCAATGAATTAGTGTGTACAAATATACTTACGAAAAATAACATTTCAAATGGCCCTCATGATAAATGTGGTATTGTGGTGACCTAGAGGATTCTAGTTACGAGTAGGGTAGACAATTTTATCACTTTTAGACCAAGGATGATCCACAACTCCATGGTTTCCACACTTTTAATGACCTTGTGTCTAATTTGTTAGCTTGAAATTATTTATTTGCTAAGAAGTATAAAATATAAAAAGTATAGTATCTCTTCTTTCCAGGAATAGTACAATACTATGAGATCTGTGTTTGTGTCGGATGTTCATAGAATTGTAACATGTGACAAATTCCTACAAGAGTCTTGGAAATAGATTTTCATAATTTATAAAAGTTAAATTGTCTGTGTGTATATACATTTCCCTACCAAATTACTCTGTTAATTTTCAGTCTACAGACTCGAGATTTGACATAAGGGGTATTAAGATTTGAGAAAATCTTTTTAATTCGTTTTCGGCCAGAAATTTGGTTGTCTAGAGATCACAGTTCAACGATTTGACCTTTGAAAATTCTACCAAGCTCCTCCGCCAATTTTTGGTCTAAACACTTGAAATTTTAGATGTAGGTTACTTGGACATGTATCAAACTTTTTAATTTGATTTGAGCCCCAAAATGTTAAAGGTCAAAGTTAAAAACAATTTGACCTCTGCAGTCTCTACCAAATTACCCAGCTAATTTTTGGTCTAAACATTTTAAATTTTACGTAAAGTGTATTTAGACATAGGGCAAGCTTTTTAATCAGTTTTTGGCCGAGAATTTGGCTGCCAAGGGGTCAAAGCTCAACAGATTTGACCTTTGCGGTCTCTAGACGCAAAATTGGCTGAATAGTTTGCTAAACATTTGAAATTTTACATAAAGGGTATTCAGACATGCCACAAGCTTTTTAATGTTTTTGGGCAAGAATTTGGCAGCCAAGAGGTCAAAGTTGAAAGAATTGACCTTTGCAGACTCTACTAAACCCCTCCACCAGTTTTGGGTCTAAACATTTGAAATTTTACATAAAGGGTATTCAGACATGCCACAAGCTTTTTAATGTTTTTGGGCAAGAATTTGGCAGCCAAGAGGTCAAAGTTGAAAGAATTGACCTTTGCAGACTCTACTAAACCCCTCCACCAGTTTTGGGTCTAAACATTTGAAATTTTAGATGAAGGTTACCTGGACATGAGCCAAACTTTTTAACATATATATATATATAATATATATATATAATATATATAATATATATATATATATATATATATAATATATATATATATATATATATAATATATATATATATATATATATATATATATATATATATATATATATATATATGCACATAAAATTATGAACAGTACATAGTGCCTGAGCAAAGCCAGGCTGAACTGCTAGTTGGATATATTCTAAAATTACCAGAGAAATTAGAACAGTATATTTCTGTTTGAACACAGACACCCATGGTATGTATGCTAGCAATATTTGACAGATGAGGAATTTCTTTAGCAGGGGTTCCCAATTTCTTTTACATTACTTAAAAATGTTCGTGGCACACCAATTATAAAAATAAATATTTTCTACTATAAAGCCTTTTTGCGAGAAAACATTTACAATTTTTTTTTTTTTTTTTTTTTTTTTTTTTTTTTTTTACAAAAGAGTCGCCACTTATTAAAACCCGGAGGCCCCTCAAGGATAAGGGTTAATGAGTGTACAGTAGTCAATGAGAAAATGTCATAGTAATCGTTAATAGTGGAAATTTGGTAAATTGGATTACTTAAGGGATGGCTCATCAAGAACTTGTTCACGGTGGACTAGAAGACGACCATATTGTAGTCAGTTAGATAACAGGAAAATAAAACAGAGTTCCACAAGCGTACTGTTCTAAGAAAGAAGCTATGTTCATGGAGTCTACGTTTAGGTTTAGGCACAGATAAAGAGGGGGGGGGTAATTATTGATAGTTGTTTCTGCTAGACTAGTATTTTTCGTGAAAGTTAGGCCAGGGGGGACAATAGATTGGAGCTCATACGAGCAATAACGATAAAGCAGAGACAAACTTGCAATGTCTCTTCTGTGGGAAAAGAGGTTGCAGAGAAGAGTTCTCTCTGCTGCTACATAAAGTTAGATCAGCTTGAAATAGACTTTTTTGTCTTACAACTATGTATTTAGGAATCGTTTTGGTATCAAAATCTGGTCTGAATTATTCACATTCGATGCTGATTCCAAATATTTTGAAAAACTGATTTTCTGCTGGACCATCCCATCACTAATATAAACCATAAAAACTTTACCAATTAGTATCTGTAAAATGTTTAGATTCCATAAATTTTGAATTGAACGATGCCATTACGGGTTAAAAAAAATTAAATGTCTTTATTAAACAAAATGAAATTAAATGGGTTTTAGCTATAATCTCTTCGCCCACACATCATTCTGTGGTACTGGTACACTGGTTTGGAACCAGTGTTCTGATGTTTCCCTTAAGTCTGAATGAAAAAAACTCTTTAGATTTTCAGCACTTCCTGCTTCTTTTGATAACCACTGCAAATGATTGTGTTATTGCTTCTAATTTCTCCCTTTTTCTCTTTTTTCTAATTTCTCCCTATTTCTCTCTTTCTTTTAATTTCTCCCTCTCTCTCTTTATTCTAATTTCTCCTTCTCTCTATTTCTTCTAATTTCTTCCTCCCCCTCTCTCTCTCTTCTTTCCTCTCTATTGCCTCTCTCGCTCCCTCTTGCCGCCCTCTATTTATTTTCTTTCTCCCCCTCAATTGTCTTTCTTATCTCCCCCACCCCAACTCTGCTTATTTCTCTTTTTCTACTTCATCTTTTCTTCTTATCTGTCTTTTCCTCTCTCTCTCTCTCTCCTTATCTATCTTTCATTAACTCTCTTTATTCTATTAGTAAAAGGAGACCCTCCCCTTCCCTTTACACCTACTCAACCGTTCCTTCCCCCTTTTCTCATTGCCTTTTACCACTAGGTTTATCGGCTTCTTTTTCCTCATCTCTTATATTGATCGAACCATTCCAATGGATTATACTTACTGATCACGAATTTACCGAACGCACATGACTTGAAACGGATAAAAGAATGAATGTTCACATGTGTCCGCGTGCGCGTGCGCGCGCACACACACACAATCACATGTGCACACGTGTAGGTGGATTAAATGCGTGGGAGTGTCTCGCTTCTCTAATGTTGGATCAATAAGAATCAAAAAACGTCTCTGCAGGGTCAAAAAAAAAAAGGGAAAAAAGTGTCTAACTGTTCAATTTTCTGTCTCTCACACCGCTTCCTTTCGTCCTCCTCACATTCCAAACATCACTTTGTTTCAATTTTTTTTTCCACTTTCCTCACTATCTACAATTACTTGCTCGGACCCTGTCAGGAAATCTTTCTTTTATTATAATCAGATTTCAACGAGAAACACCCACACTTGTGGATCTTATCAGGTCTCAGACTTGTAGATTACGAAAAAGATACTTAAAAAAAAAAAAAGATCATTCTAATCGTTTTCTTTAATAATAGTCTGAAGACTCTCTCTTTCTCACACACATATGGCTCTGTTTCTCTCTCTCTCTCTCTCTCTCTCTCTCTCTCCCCCTCTCCCCTCTCTCTCTCTCTCGCTCTTTATCTTTCTCGCTTTCTTTTTTCCTCCTCTTTCTCTGTTTCTCCTCCTCT
Source organism: Euprymna scolopes (assembly GCF_053919585.1). Lineage (NCBI taxonomy): Eukaryota > Metazoa > Mollusca > Cephalopoda > Sepiida > Sepiolidae > Euprymna > Euprymna scolopes. Next base: position 20,927,229 of record NC_136484.1, on the reverse strand, counting down.
TTTCCTTCTCTCCTTCTCTCACTCTTTATCTCTTTTTCTCTCTGGATTTTAAAGTATGTGTGTTATGAGAGAATTAAAAATAACGTAGTTTCAGTTACAGACACATCAGATGCATTTCCTTATAAAATTGAGGTTAAGTATTGCATACCATAATAAACACTGCACTTCGCCACTTCACGTCACTTATTCTGAAATATTATTGAACACTGCGGCACATTTTTTTTGTTGTTTTTTTTTTTTTTTTGCATTTTATATTTCATTGAATTTTATTTTCAGATAAAGATGATTTTTGCATGAAATTGATCCAAGAAAAATATGTTTAAGACAGTGAAATTATTTTCTCTACGGATTAAAAAAAGATCTTTCTAAAAAACGTAAAGTTAATTTTGAGTTTACATAATCATTTTTATTACTTCCCATATATTTTGTGTTTGACAGTTGCGTTTGTTAAAAAATATTTTGTAGCTGACTTGACTGCAATTCAAACGTTGCCACCAAAAATTTCATCTGTCGTTTTCTCTCATTCGTTTTTTTTTTTTTATCTCTTTTATCTTTTTCTGTATCTATCAGTTTCTTTTTTTTTAATTTTCTTGATTTTTAGCAATCTCGGTGTCTCTTTGTATTTCATTTTTACATTCTCTCATCCTCTCTTTCTCACCCTCTCTCTCTCTCTCTCTCTCACCTTCCCTTTATCTCTCTCCCACCTTCCCTTTATCTCTCTTTCCCACCTTCCCTTTATCTCTCTCTCCCACCTTCCCTTTATCTCTCTCTCCCACCTTCCCTTTATCTCTCTCTCTCACCTTCCCTTTATCTCTCTCTCACCTTCCCTTTATCTCTCTCTCTCACCTTCCCTTTATCTCTCTCACCTTCCCTTTATCTCTCTCTCTCTCTCACCTTCCCTTTATCTCTCTCTCACCTTCCCTTTATCTCTCTCTCTCACCTTCCCTTTATCTCTCTCTCTCACCTTCCCTTTCTCTTTCTCTCTCACCTTCCCTTTCTCTCTCTCTCTCACCTTCCCTTTATCTCTCTCTCACCTTCCCTTTATCTCTCTCTCTCACCTTCCCTTTATCTCTCTCTCTCACCTTCCCTTTATCTCTCTCTCTCACCTTCCCTTTATCTCTCTCTCTCACCTTCCCTTTCTCTTTCTCTCTCACCTTCCCTTTCTCTCTCTCTCTCACCTTCCCTTTCTCTCTCTCTCACCTTCCCTTTCTCTCTCTCACCTTCCCTTTCTCTCTCTCTCACCTTCCCTTTCTCTCTCTCTCACCTTCCCTTTCTCTCTCTCTCTCTCACCTTCCCTTTCTCTCTCTCTCTCTCACCTTCTCTTTCTCTCACCTTCCCTTTCTCTCTTTCTCTCACCTTCCCTTTCTCTTTCTCTCTCACCTTCCCTTTCTCTCTCTCTCTCACCTTCCCTTTCTCTCTCTCTCACCTTCCCTTTCTCTCTCTCTCTCACCTTCCCATTCTCTCTCTCACCTTTCCATCCCCCTCTCTCTCACCTTTCCATCCCCTCTCTCTCACCTTTCCATCCCCCTCTCTCTCACCTTTCCATCCCCCTCTCTCTCACCTTTCCATTCCCCTCTCTCTCACCTTTCCATTCCCCTCTCTCTCACCTTTCCATTCCCCTTTCTCTCACCTTTCCATTCCCCTTTCTCTCACCTTTCCATTCCCCTCTCTCTCACCTTTCCATTCCCCTCTCTCTCACCTTTCCATTCCCCTCTCTCTCACCTTTCCATTCCCCTCTCTCTCACCTTTCCATCCCCCTCTCTCTCACCTTTCCATTCCCCTCTCTCTCACCTTTCCATTCCCCTCTCTCTCACCTTTCCATTCCCCCTCTCTCTCACCTTTCCATTCCCCCTCTCTCTCGCCTTCTCTTTCTCTATCTAACTTTCTCTCGCTCTCTCTTACATTCTCTCTCCTTATCACTTCTTTTTCTTTCTCTTCCACTTTTTCTCTCTTTCACTTTTTCTCTCTTTCACTTTTCTCTCTCTTTATCTTTCATCTTTTCTCTTTCTCTCCCACTTTTTCTCTCTTTCTCTACACATAAGAATGCGATCATTAATCATTAAAAAAAAGCTTAAAAGTCACACTCCAGGCATCATTTAAAATTCCTTGCTAAGGTTCTCTTCACTTAGCACACCATATAATTAAGAAGTTTTTTTTAACTGCAATAAATATTTATTTACACGTTTGGTTTATTGAATTAATCAATTTTATTTATTTATTATTATTATTTATTTTTTTTTTTTTGCAAAAATTGTTTTCCCATAGCTATAGTATAGAAATACATTATTACGCTAGTTACTGTCGAATAAAATATTATTTACTAACGGACGTTAATATTTGTCGATATCGTCTTAACAAAAACTTTTAAATCCAGCCTGGGAACATCAACCTGAAAGAACAGTTGGAAATAACTTATATACCATACATTACGACCATGTAATCCCTACAGCCACCTACCTTGAAAATGCTGCTGTGAAATCTGACATAGTTTTATGGAATAAGTCAGAGTTACAACCTTGATTGAAGTGAGTGTCCCTAATGATGGCGGTCTGAACAGAGCTGAAAGAGAGAAACAGACCAAATACCAATGTCTCATGTATGATATGAAAAGAAACTGGAATCTTAAGGAGATATCAATCATATCAGTTATCATAGGTGCCACAGGGCTTATGAAGAAGAACCTGAAGTCCTACCTGACTAATATTCCTGGTGAACCAAGTGCAAAAGAGATCCAGACAATTGCATTTAAGGGAACAGCGAGGATACTATAAAGAGCTCTCAGTTGGTTTCAATAAAAAAGCGGGGCAATGTTGGCAGCTGGTTTGGCTGCCCCATACCCAGCATTACAATCTTCAAAGGAAGGAAGGAAAAAAAAAAAAGAAATGTTACAATTAGAGAGGTTGATTCCTTTCGTGAACGAGTTCTTCATTCTTTTATCTTTTTTTTTTTTCTTCTTAAAATTTTTTACGCTGTCACAATTGATTTAATCTGGTGGAGTATCCGGCTTAGTACTGTTACTAGGGGTAATATCATTTGGAGAAAATACACATTGTATAAGCCAGTGTGGAACAGTAATATAGAAACGATCTTATTTTGGCTTCGAATGTTATTTTGAATATAAGGCCAGGTTTTAATTGTAGCAGAAAGTATCCTCATGCTAGGTTGTTCTGACAAACCTCTATACAGAAAGACCTTAGACATTCGAGGACAGTGTCTAGCAGTATATATATATATACATAGGTATGTGTGTGTGTGTGTCCAAATTAATAAGTATATAATGGAATCGATGCATTGTTTTCTTTAAAGAGTTCATTTTATTTTCATCAATGTACGTGGCTGTCACTTTTTTTACGTTACATGACAGTTGACGTGATAGGTACCACCTCTAGTCCGGTGGTCACTTTTAATATGGATGTTGCTAACATAGTAGTCATCATCAATTATATCATAGTCCCAACCAATGGCATATTCCATGTATTTTAAAAAGTGGATGCATAAATAGCCAAACGGATACTATAGTAATTAGTTAAACCAAGTTCATATCTTGTCATAATTATTTTTTCTGAACATTATAGACCAATACACACACACACACACACACACACACATTTTTATACATAGATTAAGCTTTTGCATTTTGATAAAAAAAATTACCCTGATTCACTTTTTCTAATTCATTCACATTTTCCATTTCCTTCTTCGTCTATAACTGTTCGAGTTTTTGCTCTACAGAAAAGCCTACCAAAGGAGTTGGTGAATATTTCTACCGTAATCCAGGTTTAAAGTCGCCTTGGAAAAAAACAAAACAAAAAAACATCCAGACTGTGTATAGATATATAAACTTTTTCAAACATTTTTTTTTTCATGGTTTGTGTAGCACTTTGCTATTTTTTGTCAATAAATTTGATTTGATAAATCAGAGGTTGGGCATCTGCTGAAAATAATCTGACTCAAAGAACTGCTAAACTTTCCAACTCTGGAACAAGCGGGTTGCTAAAAAAAAAAAAAAAAAAAAAATGAAAGCTCTGGTTCTTTATTTTGGAGTCTGTTTTAAGAAAAAATATTTGGATTATAAAAGAAATTTAGGTTTCTAGAAGGCAATACAATGCAAAGATGTAACGGATAGACACAAACTGAAGCAACAGGAAATAAAATGATGAAATAAACTATGCAGTTTTATCATTATGTCTTAAGTTGCTTCAATTAAGTTGCTTCAATTAAGTTGCTTCAGTCTGTTTCTGAAGTAACTTAACTGAAATAAGCTATGCATTCAGTGAAACTACATAGTTTATTTCATCATTATATCTTACGTTGCTTCAGTTTGTGCCTATCTGTTGCATTTCTTCTATAAACCTAAATTTCTTTTACATATACACACTAAACAATGCTTCGGGCAAGCTATATTAACCACTTGTGTGGATTCTTTCGAATAATATTCTCATCTTGAGTTATTTTCACAATGTTTCGGTTGATGTAACCTCCAACATTCTTCAGGGGTATTTTATAGCAAGGACCCGTGGTGTAGTAGATAAAGAACCTGGTAAAATTCAGTTATAAAATTATACTCTTCTAAGAGTTAAAGGTTTAATCCTCCGTGCAGGCGACGCTCAAAATACAATTGTGAATTACTTAAAACTCTTATCCAGTTATTACTGACAAAACGAGAGCATGCCACCCCTATGGGTTAAAGCTCCATTCAAAATTCTGCAGATTCTGGAGTTTGACAGAAAGAGTCCTGAGTTCAACAGAATATACTTAAAGAAGGTCGAAGGTTACACCGACTGAAACATGAAAAATAAAACTCCAAATGAGAACAATAGTCCAAAGAATCCAAATATTAGAGATAATCAATCCTCATCTAAAACAACATTTAGAAACCTAAGAAAAAACATTTAACTTTTGACTCTGACTTCTGAAAATGAAATTTGCTTGTTATTTAAACGAAGCCACATAAAAAAGAAACAAAAAAAAACATCCTAAATTCCATTCTTAACTATATCAATACATTAAGCGTTATTTTTTTGATTTAACCATTGTGCCCAAACTTCTGCCATTATTTGCTTCAAATATGATTTTAATACTCTGATCCATCAATTAATTATAGATTTTTCTCTCTACTCGGTCTGCATTCCTCCCCTCTGCATTAGCGGGACATTTCCATTAATCTCCAAATCAATCAATCGATCAGCCTCAAGCGTCCAATCATTGATCTTCCGTTCAATTGTTAACTTATTGTTGAACAGCGCAAATCAACTCTGAACCTTGCAGAATAGTTTTGTTCTAATTTTAGACTCCTCAAAAAAAAATATTGTAATTAATTTCTAATTACTGAAAATATGACATAGAAATTGAATTAGAAATCCATTAATAATCTGAACAATGAAAAGAACAGTGATTGATATTTGATTTTGTGCTTAAATGGAATTATGTATTGTTGTTGATCGTTAAGAGTAGGAATGGATGGGTAAGAATTTTATTTTATGATGGGCAGAAGGTGAGTGGAATAACTTAATTTTTATCTGGATATGGAGTTAATTTTTCTTTGGCATATTGTCCTCATTAATATTTATATTTATGCTACGTTTTGGCTGATGTACTCTCTGGTCTGCAAATGTATGGTTTATTTATATACAGTGATGTTTTCCCGTATTTGATCTTTTGTGGGTGATGATATTTCTTACATAAATCTCATGAATTTGTGATTTGCACGTTTTTTAAATTAAATTCCTTGTTAATAAAACTTTCTTAGAAAATTTGTTGGCAACACAATATTCCTCCAAAATCAGTGCATCTATAAGGACAAAGTTGAAAATCTGATAAATGTGTTGAGGGACAGGATGGTCTGCTTGTGTAATAGACGATCCCGTCCCCATGTGTATGGTGAGTGTATTGGATGGTAGAAGGATTGATAAGCAAAAGGTCGCATAATGACGACGAAAAACGTACTGGTATATATCAGCTAAGGAATGTAATTTGTTGACATAAATTTATGAGAAATATTAAGAAAGAGATAGAAAGAATAAGAGTTCGTTGAGAGATGAGTAACGTTACTTGCGATTGATGATAGGCTGACGAGTTAGTCAGGACTGCTGTTGGTGGCTGATGCCACCAACAGGAGCGACTCTTCCTTATATGTTGGCTGCTCGAGGGTCCAGCGCGAAAGAGAAAGAAATATAAGAAACAGGAAGTCACGTGGCTATGTCACTCTCCGAGTTAAAAGGCGACAATCAAATTAGCCTGGGAATTTCCATTCCCACAGATGAAAGCATAAACATTATTAGAGTATACAAAAACTGGGAGATAACTGAAAACAATATCAAAGTAAATATAAGTTAAAATTATTGCATGGGATGAATTATGCATAGTTACATAATGAATAAATAGTTGAAAATAATAACATGAAGCATAAAAAAAACTTTTACCGCTGTGGTTAAATAATCAAATGTTAACTATTCTACACTTTCACTGATAGATTGTTAACTATGCTGCATTTCCAACTAACAATTTCCGGGATTAAATTCAACACTCCACTGTCAGATCCTGCTACTCCAAAACTTAACACCCTACTGCTAAAACTTGCAACTCCAAAACTTGCCACACTGCTGTCAAAACTTGTTACTCCAACATTCAAATTCAAATCCACTGAGTTTCTGAAAAATCAGGCCTTTCATATTTAAACCAGAAGCATCTCATTTGCATATGGGATGACAAGATCATCAGTATATAAAGAGAAGTATCAGCCATTTTGTTTGCACCAGACACAATAAATTGCTGAGAGAATGGGTTTGTACCAATTTTTAAGGCATTTAATCATAATTGCAAGAACATGTCAGTTTTAAGACCGCATACCTCCATCTGACAATGTAAGGATGAGCCAGTCTCATATGTGCCTTATTTCTTCACATTATATGAAGTATTTCCGAAGATATACGATGAGACCGTTAATAAATAAATAAAAAAAATTATTTTACGCGGTGGTTATTTTTATTAAAGAACATAAAATGCATACATCAAAATTGAAAATATAAAATATCGAGTTGAAATTCCGTCAAAATTTCAACCATGGCCAAATTTTTCAAGGTCAAATAGAAGGATGCAGGACTTCTTTAGCTACACTATTAGTCAAGCTTCTTTCTTAGAACTGCCCACCCATGGAACTCTCTTCTGTTTGCCTGGTTTCCAGCTGACTATAATATGGTCGTTTTCAAGTCGAATGTAAAAAAATTCTTGATGAACCGTTTCCCTTAAGTAATCCAATTTACCAAATTTCCACTACTAACGATTACTACGATATTGTTCCATTGACTACTGTACACTCTTTAACCCTTATCCTCGAGTGACTTCTGGGCCTTGATAAGTGGTGATTTCTATGGGGGGGGGAAGTATCAAGTCTCTACTATGAATAGAACCGACGTTGTCACCAAAGTTATGACTGGCCTTTGTCGTGACCATGAAATTGACATTTGATCTATATATCCCAAAATTAGATGGGTTCTAAGTTAGACCATGATCGATATTTTGACTAAGTTTTGTGATGATTGGTTTAAGCTATGTGGGCACTAGGCTGTAAATAAATGTAGTTAAAAACTCGACTGAAGTCATAACCTGATTGAAAGAGCTGAAAGTGGCTGGAATTGACATTAAATAACTTAGGGGTTTGGTATAAAGAATTGAACAAAAATTTACCATTTACAAAAGATATTGTTTATCTCTCACTGCACTTTTTCCTTCAAGATATAAAAATCCAAAAGAATATTTTATTATCTCTATTACTAATTAGTTATAATAAATATTCATAGCATTTTCTTTTTCCGTGGTTTGTAGTTTAACAGTGGATAGGTGATTGGACCGACTGTGGCTCTTTGACATTTCCAGTCATACGCGAGTGGAACAATCAAAGTCGTATTTAAAGTAGCAAAACTTCTTCCTCAAGGGAAAACTCCATTCTTTCATTTGGTCAAAGGCGATAAATCCGAAAACGGAAATGATATTAAATGAATGTACAAAGACAATTAGAATAATTACCTCCCTTTTTTTATCTTTTGATTTTTTTTTTCTTGTTTCACTTTCTATTTCCCCTTTCCTTTCTCTTCATCTATTGTGCACTCTCTCTCTCTCTCTCTGTCTTTTTGTTTATGGCCTCTTCTCTTCTTTATCTATTGCTCTTCTTACTTAATCTATCCTTTTTCTTTTTTCTCTCAATTTTCGCATTTTCTCTGTCTCTTTATTTTCTTTGTACCTATTTTTCTTATTCTTGTATATATTATTTTTCTTATTCTTTGCATATATTTTCTCTCTCTCTCTCTCTCTCTCTCTCTCTCTCTCTCTCTCTCTCTCTCTCTCTCTCTCTCTCTGCCAACCGTTTATGGTAAAGGAATTTTTATTTCATTTTTATCTCCACCTTTAATAATAAGAACTTGGCCTGAAGATGTTCAGCTGATTCCCAGCTAAAATAGAAACATGCCTACAAATGTGTAACCAAAATATAAAGAGTGTGTGTGTGTGCATATATATATATATCCTGTATATTTCGGCATATAAGACGACCCTTAAAGTTAAAAAATCATCTTTTAAAAGCCAATATTTTATAAGATACCGGGTGTTGCAATCTCTAGCCTAGGCTAAACAAATATGGTTTCATGATTTAGCAGTCGTCTTATACAACCGATTTATGAAAATTTGCTCCAATTTTGTACCTCGTTTTATCTGATGGTCGCCTTATATGCTGAAATATACAGTATATTAATTCCATAACTATCAGCATATCTGATCAAATGTTGGAAGTTTCTTTACATGGAATTGGATAGAATTCACTTTAGAATATCTTAGATGTCTTTATCAATTGGCTTGTGTCCATTCTTTCTCCCTCTTATCTTTTGTTCTGAGAGATCTAAAAAACACAATTCGCGCATGCATAAAATTGTTGCCAGGTTTGAAATGGTGCATCTACCACTAGTCTCTCTCTCTCTCTCTCTCTCTCTCTCTCTCTCTCTCTCTCTCTCTCTCTCTCTCTCTCTCTCTTAAACAGGGTTAAAAAAAGTGTTGCTAATCTAATAGATCTTGCATTATCGGCGAAGCTCCTATCTCTGTCCCCTCTGCCATAATACTGCATCCCTATGTCTGTTTTTACAAGTACTTGAATGAAACTGACTGTATTAACCTGAATAAGTTTAAATGTAATGTGAATAGACATCTTGTTGCTCAACTCCCCACAGTCCCCTGTTAGATGCGATCCCAAATAGTAGTGCCTTATGTTTCAAATAGCAACATGCCTTATTTGGCATGAAAAAGAGTAAAAAAAAAAGACATGAAATACACAAAAACAATCTACTCCATGGAATTACCATTCTTTCACCTTTTATCATTTTTGAGACAGAGAAAGTTCTATATTACTTGTTTTGGTCAGACTATTGTTCTCATCTTGAGGATTATTTGTGCAACGCTTCGGTTGGTTTGGACTTCGACCATCTTCAGGCATGTTGGTTGTTGTCATGGAAAAGAAAAAAGAAGTTATTGGCTCCATAGATATTTCTGTATTCTTGGAGTTAGTCTCTGTTTTATGGTTGCAGTTTCATATGTATATAAAAAATTGGTTGACAAAGGAGGAGGGTGGGGAGCCCTAATAAAGATCGACAGGGGATTATCTCCCTTCCATCGCCGAAATTTTAAGGGTATACAATTTTTGTTTTTCCTACAATTAGAGGCTCCCAAATGCTATTAATTTCTAAGCTTGGTCTGCTTTGTAATTTTTCTTTTTTAGCTGCTTTTATTAGTCGCCTGACTCCCCACCTTGTATCCCTGTCAATTATTTTGACCTCGTTCCACAAAGGGAAGTGTGTTCCTTTTTCTTTCCATATATGATCAGCTAGTCTCGGCTTTTCAACTCCCCTCCCCATGTCACTGCTTTACATTTTTCTTCTAGTCTTACCTTGGGGGGGGGGGGGCGAACAATCTCACCTTTGTACAGTTTACACATTTGCATGAAATCTCATGTACACAGTCTTTTTTTTTTATATGGGGGTCACCACTTATCAAGGCCCGGAGGCCACTCAGGGATAAGGGTTATTGCATGTACAGTAATCAATGAGATAGTATTGTAGTAATCATTAGTATTGGGTGTTTTGATTGTGTCTTACTTAAGGGCGCGGTTTGTCAGGAGTTTGTTTATGTTGGACTTGAAGACGTCCAAGTTGTAGTCAGGTGGAAAACAGGCAAGCGGCAGAGTGACCAGCCACCTCTTCCCCCATTGTACCACATGCTCAATATCAGAGGAGAGAGAATTAGAGAGAACTTTGTCATTTACGGCCTTTGATGTGTTGCCATAGATGGTCGTGTCATCAGCATAGATGTCAACGAATGATTTAAGTATGTGTTTTGGGAGATCATTGATGTGATGAAACTTTTCATAGTTGTTTTTTGAGTCGAATCAGGTCAAACCGACCGAAACGTTGCCCAAATAACACTCAAGATGAGAACAATAGTCCAATCAACACAAGTAATATAAATAATCAGCCCTCATCTCAAAAATTCAGAGAAAGTTCTAGTTTTTATGATTTCGAGTAAAAACATTTCTGTTTTCCATTGACATGCTTAAATCTGACAAAGATATCAAATAGAAATAAATCTTTTTTAACTTCAGTTGTCAAGACAAGCAGGTTAGGTAAAATTAGTAACAGACAAGAAACAATAAAACATGCATACTTCACACCCGACCTTCAAGATACTCCTTACTTTTGCAAAACAAAATAAATAAAAGATAATAAAAGACAGAAACAAAACTTATAATATTTTTTTAGTCTAAATGTTGTTTGGCCACCCCTCCACCACCCCTTGATTAATACCTTCTTCCATTACATAATCTCCGGTTTCTTGTATATAGATATCTAAAATTCTTGAACATGCCCCAGATAATGTCATCTATTTTTCTCCTCTCCTCCTCCATCTGGGTATGTCATCAGGCATTTGGTGACATAATCAACGTCTAGCGGCACCATTAATTCTTTCTCTTATTTACTGAACATTTTTTTTGGGGGGGGGCGTTTGTTTACTCTTTCGTTACTATTGATATCTTTTTTATTTACTCTTATTCACCCCAAATAAGTAACAGTGCCATTCAGACGCAAACGGCTATCATGAACTAAGGACCATGCCTACAGGGACACTCTAGGTAGGGAGTTGAGAAGTGAGATGCCTTTTCACATTAAGTTTATATTTCTACATGTTGGTGCAATCAGGCAAGCAGGGAATTCCAAAATTTAGCAATTCGAAGGTAGAAACTATTAAAGTAGGACTTTACAATGAAGGGGTGGGATTTTGCTGTTTATCAGGTTAGTCAATGGTATTTAATCGGGGATATTGTTTGATTTTTTTTTTTAAAAACACAATGGCTTCTTGTGTTCAATACCCTAAAAGTATTATAAGTTATTTGTGTTTGGATTCTTTGGACTACTGTTCTCATCTCGAGTGTTATTTTCACAACGTTTCGATCGATGTAACCTCCGGCCTTCTTCAGGCGTATCTTGTTGAACTCGAAAATCCTTCTGCATTTGAGTTCCTATCAGTCTAAAACAATAAAATAATCTTAAAATGTCTGCGAAGTCAAAAATATTAAACAAAACTTACAATATTTTTTTTGAGATGAAGATTAATTATCCATATCATTTGTATTCTTTAAATTACCATAAATGTATTTTGTAATTTTTCTGTCAATTCATCCTTGAATTCAACTCTGTTGTTCTCTAAAGGATTTATTCAATTTGTAAGACTATTGAGGAATTAAAACTGCACGAAAAATATAAGTCACACATCTACGAAACAAGCCGTGATACAGTCATCTATAAGATACTTCTGCATTTATCGATCCATGATTTACAAATAATAGCTGTTTTTATCTAATATGAATCAATAAAGGCTACGTTTTTATAAATTGGAAGAAATAAAAAAAATACTTTTAATTGCGCAGGTTACAAGTTTGGGTTGGATTAGATTTATAAATTTATAGCGGTTTATCGTTTCACGATCTCTATCTATCTATCTATCTATCTATCTATCTATCTATATATATATATATTATATCTATAAAAGTGAACGTGTCTGTGTGTCTGTCTGTCTGTGTACATTTCCCTACGCAATAACTCTGTCAATTTTTAGTCTATAGACTCGAAATTTGAAATACCGGGTACTGAGATTTGGGAAAATCAATGTGACGGGTGTCAGCCAGAAATTTGGCTGTTAAGGGGTCAAATTTCAACGATTTGACCTTTAAAAACTCTACCAAACTCCTCCGACAATTTTGGGTCTAGACACTTGAAATTTTAGATTTAGGTTCCTTGAACATGGATCTAACTTAATGAAGTGATTTGAGCCCGAAACAATAAATTTTAAGGGGTCATAATAGGGGTCAAAGTTTTAAAAAATTAACCATTTTTTTTTGTTTTTTTGCTTTTTTTGCACAGCATACACCTCCAAACACCCGAGCAACGCCAGGCACCCCTGCTAGTATATATATATAAGAAGGAATAAAAAATACTTTTAATCGCGCAAGTTATGAGTTGGGGTTGGTTTAGATACATGTTTGTAATTTTATTATATTTCTATGTTTTTTCTGTTTATTATTAAAATTTTCTTGTAGCGATTTATCATTTCGCAATCGGCCACTTCCGGTGATTCCTGTCAACGGCCGAGCACACCCGAGACACTTTGTAAACTGTGGATCAGTAAATGCAGAAATACTATGTATGAACCTTGTGAGTGTAGTTTGATAGCCATATATATATATATATATATATTCAAATACCAAAAAACAAGAAATGGGCAGGTGAAATTAATAAAATTTTTTCCTTAAGGCCTTATCGTCTGACCCTCTAAGAGGAAACGTCAGAATGATAAATTAAAAACTAAGAAAACGAATGAGGGAAGAAGGGAATTTTGGTTTCAGTTGGAAGAACAGTGGAAAAAAAAAAAAAAAAAAAAATCTCACTGTTCAGGTGGTTTTAAATCAATGAATATCTCCAACTGATGTTTCAGAATCTTTTGTCTACACAGGCTAGGTCGAGAGTTGTTAATAACTAACGCCTCAATGATATTGAGATGATAGTTCGACCTAGCACTGTATAAAACAGAAAACCACCCATCGGAATATTGATCGGCACACCTATTTATACTCAACAGGTGATTGCCAATGGCGGACTCATGAGCTTGGGAGTGCCCGGATGTTCTCGAAACCTGGTGTAGTCGAATATCCCGAGGGATATGTTGGGATATTCTCATTTCTAATCTTTGGGATGTTTTGCCAACGTAGTCAGCTCCACACTGACAAACGAATTTATAAACAACAGAGTTCTTTTGAATGGTTGGCAAAACATCTTTACGAAAAGAAGAGAAAAAGGTTCGAGTTGTGTAAACTACTCTAAGCATAGTAGCTGGAAAACAACGTTGAGTAGCAGAAGAAATCCTTTCAACAATATGAAGGCCAACAGGACCCAACCATGGTAATTTTAAATAAATGGGACAACGTGATGGACCAATATGTTTACCACTATTAAATGTAGTAATTTTACGTTCAATAGTAGATTTTATTATATTAATGGGATATCCATTATTAAGAAAAATATTTGTAATTTCCCCAAGTTCCGTATCATGGTTGGGTCCTGTTGGCCTTCATATTGTTGAAAGGATTTCTTCTGCTACTCAACGTTGTTTTCCAGCTACTATGCTTAGAGTAGTTTACACAACTCGAACCTTTTTCTCTTCTTTTCGTAAAGATGTTTTGCCAACCATTCAAAAGAACTCTGTTGTTTATAAATTCGTTTGTCAGTGTGGAGCTGACTACGTTGGCAAAACATCCCAAAGATTAGAAATGAGAATATCCCAACATATCCCTCGGGATATTCGACTACACCAGGTTTCGAGAACATCCGGGCACTCCCAAGCTCATGAGTCCGCCATTGGCAATCACCTGTTGAGTATAAATAGGTGTGCCGATCAATATTCCGATGGGTGGTTTTCTGTTTTATACAGTGCTAGGTCGAACTATCATCTCAATATCATTGAGGCGTTAGTTATTAACAACTCTCGACCTAGCCTGTGTAGACAAAAGATTCTGAAACATCAGTTGGAGATATTCATTGATTTAAAACCACCTGAACAGTGAGATTTTTTTTTTTTTTTTTTTTTTTTTTTTTTTTCCACTGTTCTTCCAACTGAAACCAAAATTCCCTTCTTCCCTCATTCGTTTTCTTAGTTTTTAATTTATCATTCTGACGTTTCCTCTTAGAGGGTCAGACGATAAGGCCTTAAGGAAAAAATTTTATTAATTTCACCTGCCCATTTCTTGTTTTTTGGTATTTGAATTAAATTATGTTTCCTCTGAAATTTCTCCTTCCTTTTTGCTGTACCAAAAATTTACTTATATATATATATATATATATAATATGTTTCCCAATGATCAGAAATTATAATCTCGCACAAGGCTAGTTAACCACCTTTATTCCCCATGTTTATTTGTATATATAAATTATCTACCAGACAGAATAGATAACTCAGAACAAGTTCGAATTTTTTTTTAACCACACACAAGGCATTACTGGAGTAGGAACTAGGTTTATAGGGGAACTAGGTGAAGAATTGGATAGCAAGATATTTGTTTGCAATACATTTAAAGTTCTGCACGTTTATATGGTCAGGGAAGCAGGGGGAAAGTTTTAGTACTAATAAACTTTCGGATCCTTTAATAGATGCAAGCAGTCAAGCATGAAAATAGTTCTGAACTTTAAAAAGTTCAAATTTGGTCGATAGGAACTTCCATTAGAGTTTTAAAATTATTAAAACTAACAATAATATGCCCACCCCCACCCTGCTCACACATATTGCTAGCATATATGAAGAAAAAATATATACTACACTGCCCACAATCAAAGGAAGAGGTAATACCTGGGAATGGACAGATGCTACGCTACAATTTTCCCCGTGAATTGAGCATTGAACGATAGTAATAACATAGAAGGGAAATAATTTG
>NC_136484.1:20889713-20909713 GCF_053919585.1 Euprymna scolopes | reverse complement strand
GACTTCATGTTAACAGTATTATACAACCTGTAATCTTACGGCATTTCAGTATATATATATATATATGTATTTATACTAGCAGGCCGCCCGGCGTTGCCCGGTGGTAAAATAAACATACATATTATATTTTAATTAATACAGAAACTGATACATGTGCATGCGAGTATTATGTTTATTTTTTTAAACAGGTCACTTCTTGTAAGTAAAAAAAAACTGGAGTTGAGATCGAAACCAAAACCTAAAGACAGTGAGTCGGGAATGATAAGGTTAGCTTGACACGACGTTTAACAAGTGTTTTACAACTTACTCATTCTTAACATAAGTAATCTGTCACCTGAATGAATCACGCATGCATATTCGTGATACAGTTGACAAAGAGATAAAAGTCTGGCTACGTCCACGTAACGATTTCTCCATTTTTATCCCTAGCAGTCCTTTTCTTCCGGATGAAAATTGATTAAAAAGGTTTTCACAAGGCTGAATACTCTGTATACCAAATGTCAGGTCCGTAGATCAAAAATTCATTGCGTATATAGGTTGAGAAGTGTCCTCACAAACATTGTCACTCATACCGGGTAGTTAGAACTGAAAACAAGATGAAAATAGAAGTGAAAAAACGTTTCTTTGTTTTCCTTTAACTTATTTTTATCTTTTTAAATTTTTTTATAAATCTTACTTGCATTAGGTTTCGCTTTGTCCTCTGTACATGTATGTGTGAAGCCTGTATATCTTCACGGGTTCTGGTTAATTTTTTTTTTTTTTTTTTTTTCATATCATTTTCACCCCCAAACAAGGCACAGTTCCACTTTGATGTAGGGCCTACTATCTGGGACATAATTTGCAAAGATATTACGTAGGGAGTTGAGCAGCAAGATATGTTTACATTACACTTGAACGTCTGCATGTCGGTACAGTCAGGGAAGCAGGAACTCTGAAAGGAATTCCAAAGTCAAGCAGTCCTAGGGAAGAAATTATTAGAGTAGAAGGCTTTCTGACATCTGGGGATCTCTACTGAGTAGGGGTGGGATTTCGATGCTTGTCGGAGGTATTTACGTTGAGTGGGGTACCAGGGCTTGTAGTTCGGTGGAGCACTTACTATTAAAATACTTGTAAAATGCTGAGATGCAATATTTCGTTGATGGGACAGAGTTTGAAGCCTAGCTGACAGTTCAGGACCTATTATGTTGGCGACTCTTTTTTGAACCCTGTCTAAGAGTGAGAGACTATTGACAGATGCACCAAACGACATCCAGTGGTGAGATCCAATTTGGGAGCTGAAGAGATGTGGAGTTGCCCTTTAGTTACCTTTGCTCCCAAATCCACTTCGGCCAAAAGTGGTCATGCCTCTTAGAGCATCTAGTGCTACGAGATCAAGCTGTCTAAAAATACTGGCTTCCTGGCTTTCAATGCATCAAACATTGGCGTTATTTTTCGTTTCCTTTTGCAAAGCTCAATTATGGACACTTTTCTTCTACAAAACAATCAAACAAAACCAACCCCATGAATAAATATTTTAAGGTATAAAGAAGTTTAAACATAAAACCTTTTTCCCAAACTACTGGATTCGATATTAAATAACCCAAAAAGGATGATATGCCGTAAAACAAAAAGAACCTAACTAATCGTATATCATCACAAGAATTTGAAAGGGTGGGGGTGATTTATGTTGAGCTGAAAATTTTTCACCATGCAATTAGTGGTAATCATATTGGATTACAGGATAGACTACATCTGCAGATTACATCAACTTGTGCCAAACATTTTCCCATAGATTTATAAAATATGAGTAATAATAATTTTTTTTTTTGACTTATTTATAAAATATACTGTCATATTTATTGCATCTCTAGCATTAATAACTGCAACATTTGGGCTATCTTGTTTTTATTTTTCATGTTTATATAAATTTCAATCTGTTCTCTCTCTCTCTCTTCCTCTATCTTTCTTTCTCAATATATATGGCAATTAAGCTACACAGAATTTTCTGCGTTTCACCCTCGTGGGGATTCGTCAGGCTAATACATTATAATTCTGTGCTGTGTAGATTCATTGTCATATATATTTTCAAAAGTTACTACCTAACTCTATCAAGCGCTGAAGTAAATACTGAAGATATGTACATAAAATAATTTTTTTCCCCCTCAAATTAAAGATTTTCTCTTTTATTTCCAAAACGTTAACGTCATAAATGTGCTATAAAATGTGAGTGAGCAGACAATCCTACTGTTTTCTTTTTTGCTTTTTTGCTTTTTTGTTGTATTCTGCAACTTTTTAAAAACTTTTTTACAACAATTATGCCATGAACAATTGTAAACATAGTCATGCCTAAAAATAAGTTTGCAATATGATATATATATATATATATAATGCAAATACATTTTATAATATGTGTATACATATGCCTTTACCGTAAGTTGTAGGAAATAAATGGATTAAAAATGAAAATATGCAAAATCGAAAAAACTCAAAATTCCACCCACTGTTTCGTAAACTTTATCAAAAGAAAAAAAAAAGCTAAAACCGTCACATAATGAGAAGATCTGTAATTTGGGGGGAATATATATATATATATATATATATATATATATATATATATATATGTGTGTGTGTGTATTTCGAATCTCGCTATATTCAGTCACTCTGATGAGTCGTAGATGACGAAACACGTGTCAGTGGATAATTACATTTTAAAAATAATATATATATATATATATATATATATATATATATATATATATATTTATTATTATTGCTATAATACATTTTTAAAAATACCTACAGACACTAGTGTTTCATCAGTGCAGGGTGTCACGATTACCACCGGTTAGGAGATTCGAACCTGGCCACGAAGCCAACTCTGACTCCATTAGCAAGAAACAAACCCACACGGCCAACTTTAACTGCGAGAAATATCGTTGAAATTTAAACATTTATTTTTGAATGTCGAAACATCCGTCCATATGCGTATAGTATGATGTTATAATCATTAGATCAATGTGAACTTAAGTGGCCGACTTTCATTTCAACTGTAACAGCCCAACATTAAGAACCGAATTCTTAAAGGGGCTGACATAATTATTACTATAATAATTTTTTCAAATACCTATAGACACTAGTGTTTCATCCTTTTGGGAATCATCAGTGCAGGGTGTCATGATTACCACCGGTTGGGAGATATATGTGATAAGGTATAACAGATTTAAATTTATGTAGAAAGGGAAGACGTATAGATATATATTAAATACACACACACACACACACACACACACACACACACACGCACGCACGCACGCACACACACACACATATATATATAGATAGATATATATATATATAGATATATTGCATTATTTAAATAAAATAGAAAAAAGAGGAAGAGGATGCAAAGGACATAATTCGAAAACAAGAAACCATCGAGTGTTTAAGTTGTCTACATTGTTTTTATTGATAATAGCTTTGGAGGCGAGAGACATAATAGAATCCTATTCTTTGTTTAATTGTATTTGTTGGGTGGACTATAAGAGTTGGTTCGATGAATCGTCGTGTAGATTTGTTTTGGATAGGTTTAATTAAAGTGGCAACGTTCAATTAAAGAGGACATAAATTACAAAACAACTTGTAACTCGTCGTTTTGTTTTATTAAATCTGTCTGGCACATTTGGTGAAGTCATTTTTAAAAACTTGTTTAATATATTAATAAATATAGTTCTTCCTTTTTCTATTGAGGTGAATTTTCGGCAATTCTAATAGTTTTCATTGGTCAAATACGAAAAGATGTAATCGTTATTCAACAGTCAAGTTGTATTCGTTTAAAAATTGGTTTCACTATTTTCCTTTCTTTACAGATATTTTTCCATGTAAAGTTGGAAATACATTTTATAATTTGTGTCCACATATATTTTTTTTTATCAATTACCAAAAATTCCACTTCTCCAATGGGAAAAGACTTTTTAAAAATATATTAAACATGCTTCAAAAGAATTATCAAATATATATTTGATTCGGACTAGCCTATTTTTCGTTTTTCACTTTATTATTGGAAGAAATATAATTTATTTTGCCCCCTTTTTTTTTTCTGCTACAGAATTTGAACTGATCCAAACGGACTTTTGTCGAATTAAACTTAGGTTAGGATTAAAAAAATGAAACAAATTTTTGTATACTTTTTGATAAAAAAAAAAAAACAATGTTTTGCCATTTCTCTTCATACGTAGACTATTATATGTATTTAAATTAAACTTTAAATTATTTCTTTCTTATCGTAATGCTTTTTTTCTTTTTAATTTCCAGTTCGTTTTTATTAGTTGTGTAGGGCTTTAAGTAAATTTTATGAATACACAATTTTTTCTCTAAGTTTATTTTTTACCCATACTAAATATAATTTTTTTTAAATAATTACCCAATGAGAGGTAACCATAATAATGTTCAGAAAATGTATTTTATAATGGGGAAAGATTATTTAAAATTTATAACTTATTGTCGACAATAATTAACTTTTTAGAGGCGGGGCATTTAAAACCAATAATATTCCTTGGGGAAGATTATTTAAAATTATTGATAATCATAAAATACTCTCCACAATATTTTTTTCTTTATGATTTCTTAAATATATAGTCTCTGGAGAAAAAAATTTATATATATATATATATATATATATGTACTCCTATAAATTTTCTTTTTTATGTATTCATATTAAAACCCCTTTTTTTCTATTTATTTAAAAAGAAAATACAACTTTGTTATATATGAGTCGTAGAATTGCATTTATCTGCAAAAGATCTAGCTAATTTGCATATTCATTTAAACATTCGTTTTAATTAATTCCCTATTAGTTTTTTTAGTTTTCTTATGGGATGATCATCTTTAGTCAACTATTATGTGTAATTATATTCATGCAGATATTCTACATGATTTATACTTGCGTAATATTTGCATAAAAAGATTATAATAAACACAAACCTCTTTCTATATATATTTATGTATGTGTATATACATATTTATTTAAAAAATTTTAGCCTACCAAACTCCTCTGTCAGATTTTGGTCTACAGACATGAAACTTAATATATAGGATATCCGAACCCATGCGAAACTTTATATTTGGGTTTTAGCCAGGGAATATTGGTGAAAATTTTTAAAAAATGAGATTTACCAGGTGAAGGGCGAACGATGGCATTACGAATATGCATGTGTAACGTAATAGCTATTGGTTCATGTTTTGGCCTTGCAGCAAACGTCTTCATAAGTCAGGCATTAACATTAAAGGAAAAAGTAAATCATAAGCTAAACGTTTTGGTTTCGATTCTCCGTGGCACACAAGTCATTTTTTTTACTTTTTAAATCATTACTATATATTGGGTCCAATATAATATGATAAATACGAAATCTGCATTAATCAAAATATCATATTTAAGCGTATTTTACAATGGCGGACGGCCTGCTAATATATATATATATATAATGAAATACTGTAATGCCATAGGATTACAGATAGTATAATACTGTAAACCTAAAATCCAAATAAATATTAGTATCAATATTTATAAGACGATCCCAAGCAGATAAAGAAAGCTCAAGATGTGAAATAGAGCAATAATATAAGTGGAAATTCTGAATTAAATTATGTAAAATTACACACTCACTAATAATTAAGTGGAAAATAGTATGACAGGTCAGTATGTGTAGAAATTTAGACAACTCGTGTAGATTATGTCTGAATGAAAAATTCTAAACCTTTGAACCTCCAAAAATCTGTTAAGCTGTAGAAGTGAAATAGCAAACAACTGTACACACAATAAACTGTAAGGATAACAATACATAAGAAAAATTAAATAATTAAATCGTATTTACTCTTATCCTCGAGTGACTTTTAGGCTACGATAATGCGGTGGACGTATTAGTAAAAGAAAAGAAAATATTACGTCCTTTTTATTTAACTTTTTAAGATACCCATGTTTTGCATAGAGAAAATCCGTATTAGATAATATGCATTTTAATTATCTTTGGAACAGAAACGGAAACTAAATCTTCAAGTAAACGACTTGGTAATCTTGGTTTGATGGAACCAGGATACAAAAAGTGTCTGCGTGTGTGTGTGTGTGTGTGTGTGTGTGTGTGTGTGTGTGTGTGTGTGTGTGTGAAATAAGTTGGCCAAGGATGTTGTTAAAAAGGAGAACAGGCAGTGATCGTGGCGCAGATAAACAAACTTGCAAACAATATTTTGATTGTCTAAAGATTTCATTTTTTTCTTCCTCTTTTTATTTTGCCTTCTCTCTCTCTCTCTCTCTCTCTCTCTCTCTCTCTCTCTCTCTCTTTCTCATTCTCATTCTCATATACATACATACACATCCATAAACAAGCAGGTTGCATTTGCTGCTTGATTTGATGTTGTTTACTATTTATTACTCTATTTCT
Organism: Euprymna scolopes; assembly: GCF_053919585.1. NCBI lineage: Eukaryota > Metazoa > Mollusca > Cephalopoda > Sepiida > Sepiolidae > Euprymna > Euprymna scolopes. Next base: position 20,903,300 of record NC_136484.1, on the reverse strand, counting down.
TCCTGGACGAATTTTTTACCAACTTATTCTGCTTTCCTATTGGGCGACATTTTATCTTTGGATGGCTTTCAAATTCTCTCCCCCCCCTTCTTTGTTTAAGCGCTTTCTCTTTCATTCTTTAGTTATTTTGTCTTTACTTTCCCTTCATGATTGTTTTTTCTTCATCATTTTTCTATTTCTTTATTCATTTTTTTCTTTTATCTTTTTTTTCTTGTCCCTCATTCTTTCTTTTTGTTCCTATCCCATGTTTTACCCCCTCCAATCTAACCATCGCTTACTTTCAGATAACGAATTGAAACTCTTCTATATAATTCATGCAAAAATGTAAAGAAACAGAAATCTCTCCAGACAAGGCATGAAGCCACTTGATGAAAGGAGTTTAAAAAAAAGTTAAACAAAAAAAAACTTACGACAGTTATGAGGCTGCAAAAAATAAAGCCAAAATCCACTTTCTGCTCTTTTTTAATAATGAATTGAAACTTTTTTCTTTCAGTCCTTTTTCTTTTGTTTTTTGGCCTCCCGACAAAAGAGTGATTAGACCTTGTAATTCATTCGTCCGTTCGTTTGTTCACACTTTTCTCAATAACCATGCCTTGGATTTTTTAAATTTGCACAAACGTTAGTCATGGTGAAAGTAAACTTTTGCCATGGAGATCTCGACATCCTTCTACATACAGCGCTTGGAATTCCCAAATTGGTCACCCATCTGGTACTGACCAGGCTCACTGTTGCTTAACTTCAGTGATCTAACAAGAACCGATTTGTGATTATGCCTATAGAGTAACACCTAAACATCCTATTAAACAATATGTAAATTACTAAACCAGAACACTTGACCGTTTTAAACAAACTATTGCAAACAATTACTTGTATACAAGTCAGTATTTAAACCAAAGCTGAGAAGGTGTATAGAAGTGGAGGGGGGGGGGTCATACCTCTCACCCCTTTCCCCCACCCAATAGTATCAGTTTATAAGTAAACAATAGATCCAAAACGATTTGAACTTTCGATAGCCTATTCCAGAGACTGCAACTGAATCCATTAAACCACTTACAAACACATTTCATTATATTATAATAATAATTATTATTAGCGCATAAGGAGAACTGGTTATCTACTAGCTGTATCTATTCAACCAAAATGTTTTTTTCTTTTGCAAACAAGGGAATGTCACTTGCAAATACAAAGTTACATCCATTTTTAGATGCCATTTGTTTGAAAACAATTTTGCCCCAATCAATTCGAGCATGATGGTGTAGTATATGTTCTGCTGTAAAGATGTTATCCTCCCAGCCATTATCTCATTTTTGTAGTATCTGTTCTGTGATAATGACACCGTCCTCTCGGGGGGGGGGAGTATCTATTCTGTTGTAATGATACCATCTTTTCAGGCATTGCCTCCATTTTGGGGAGAGGGTAGTATAACATGTTCATTCATCATGCTACGATCTTCCCAGACATTACCTCCTCCTTTGGGGAGATAGTGTAGTATGTGTTTGTTCGTCATGATAAAATCCTTTCAGACTAATATTAATAATGGATTAAAATGGCTGACTCGTGTTTAGTATTATTGCACTTTGAAATTTGGAAATGATTTGAAACTGTTAATTAGAAAGTAATTTCTAGCTTTAATTAAAGTTTAAAGTCAAAAAGCATTTAATACAGTTCTTTTGTGCTCTTAATCCAAAGGTCTGGTGGTTTCGATTGTTTCGTTTTATGGCATATCAACCCTTTTTGGGTTTTTTAATGCCAAATCCAGTATTCATGTTGTATCCCATTATTTTGTAGAAGATTTTTATTCTTCAATCCCTTTGTATCTTCAATCGCTAGTTTGTAGTGTTTGGTTTGTTTGTCTTGTAGTGGATTTTATCGTTTTTGTTCCCTGATTTGCAGAACATGAATGAGTTTTGCAGTGGGAGAGGGAAAAGGGTTACAGTATTAATGTTTGGTACATTTTAAGTTAGGGAACCAGGTCCCTGCTTCCCTAACTGTATAACATTCAGAAGTTCAAGTGTAACGTGAACCGACATCTTGCTGCCCAAATCCCAAAATAGTGCCCCAGTAGTTGCTGCCCCTGATAGTAGTCCCCTACACCAAAGTGGCAATGTGCCCGGTTTGGGGTGAAAATGTAATAAAAAAAAAAAAAGAAGGAAACCAATTGGGAAGTGAGTGAGTGAGGGAGAAAGAGGAAAAGGGAAAAGGTGGGGTTGTTGTTTTTGGTTTTGCAGAACATAGTTAAGTTTTGCAAAAGAGAATTGAAAGGCAAAAACCCGTCAATGTTAGGTGCCTGTTATCTCAGGAAGCCAATATCTTCAGACATCCTGATCTGGTGGCACCAGGTAATCCAATCGAAAATATTAATTTTTCTTGTGAGAATTTAATGCGGAAATAGCGAGTTGATCTTAATACAGAACTAACATAGCCGTTACGTTGCAAATGGACAAAGAAATAAATAAATAATCCGGGTTGATATTTTTTTCGTTTTTAACAAATGTTTTTATTACCATTGCTCTCCTGTTTTGACATCATTTGAAGTCTCTCGCTGCCACATGTCCATCTAACCTGAATCGAGTTTCCCCTTCTTCCAACTGACTTTCTTTCTTTCCCGTGCATGTGGTGTATTTTTCTCCTTTTTTTTTTCCTTCTTGTGCACACTTCCTAATTTACATATCCGCCTTTTTTCAGCTACTTTTTTTTTTTTACTAATCTCTTTGCAAGTCAGCCATCCTTCACTGCTGCTGCTATTTTCCCACATGCTCATATGCACTGTGTTATAGAATCATTCTAACTTGTTTTATTCTTTAAATCTTTTTATCTTTCACTTCTGGTCGTTTCTGTTTGCCTAACTCTAACCCTATTTCCTTCATTTTGTTATATATATATATATATATATATATATATATATATATATATATATATATATATATATATATTGGGACCCTATGCAAACAGGTAGAAATTATGTTAACTAGTATGAATTTTGGCAGGGGTCACATTAGTACATATCAGGATATTCTGGCAGCAAATGGAAATCGACCATCTGCAGCTAACGTGCTTAAGGTCAGGGTTCAAAGGTTCACTCATAAGACAAAACACGCTAGAAATGCAAGTGTCGAATAATATGACATAGCGAAAGATACAACATGCTTCTGAAAATGTAGAGACAGTCTAAGTGAATATTGCCTTAAGACTCTGCCTGTATGCCGACCATCTTAAAGCTAAATAAGAAAATTAAGTACACAAGATAATTTACATGGTATCGTGGTCTCCCCCTCCCCCCAAAGCGTAAACTGTCTGAATGGAGTCTTTGAAACCTCAGGGAGTCTCCATTGTTATGCATACATAAGTAGATTCATTTTGAGTTGAACGGAAGCTCAACATCCACGGGAGGATTGACAGTGGACCACACATGGAAAAGCGGCAGTAGAGGGAATGAGGTGCTGCCGACTGAGTCTTTCACTAGCGATAGTGTGCATGTGTACAGGTGCCCATTTGTTGGAAACGACATGTACAAGCTATTCGTTTAACGTGAAATATTACAATTCTTCTGCTCTATGCAACTCGCATAAGTTACTTAGTTGTAGCTAATGCAGTAATGAAGGAGGATTGTTAAAAACATGTGATATTCAAATATTAGGTCGGTGCAATATATTTGTAGAAGGACATTTTAAAACCATTGTAATTTATTTCGTGCATGTTGCTATTACTTAAACATATCACCATGATTAACTTATAACTTTTTTTTCTTTTAGATTATTAAATAATCATTCATATTCTCGCACATATTGACCCTTTTTTACTCAACAAAAAGAGGCATCTTCCATCATGATGGTCCTGGATATGACCTAAAACTATATCCGATGGTGAGGCGCCACCTTACGGGCCTTGGGGAGTGTGGAGCCACACTTTAATTGCCATTGCTCCCAGGTCCACTCTGACCCGAAGTGGTAGTACCTGTTAGGGTCCCAACTATGGGTTAAATAGAATCCGACTTAAAAAAAAAAATATACTCCATTAAAAATCGTTCCTCAAAATAACTAGATTTGGCATTAAATAACCTGAAAAAGGTTGATATGCCGTAAAACAAAAACAACCAACCAATCCATCATGATAATGCTCGTCCTCACACAGCACTACTAACCAGAGATCTAGTATAATTTGGTTGGGAAATCTTGCCTCTTCCTGTATATTCTCCTGACCTAGCTCCCTAGGATTATCATTTATTTTAAGGATTACAAAACCATTTAGGTGGCCTTAGCTTAATATCATAAGAGGATATGTAAGATGAATTAGATTCATAGTTCAAATCAAAAACTAAAGAATTTTACAAGACCTTTATAATTCGCTGATAAATGGAATCAACTTATAGAGAGCGAAAGTTGTTATTGTTATGAATAAAGACTTTCAAAATCGGTGTTTTGCAATTTCAAGATGAAATTTTAAATCGGCAAAACCTTTTGCACGGATCTAATACTGAATAGCAATTACCTTGAAGTGAGATTGTCTGACCTTGAAATTTTGCAAGGATAGAAGTATATAATAGAAAAGATTTCTTTGTTGATCGGATTAGAATTAGTATAAAATTACAGACGAGTAACTAGAGAAAAGTGGATGTACGTAGGGAGTTTAAGAAATACAATAACACTATTGAGAGATAATCTGGACTGGAAAGGTAGAGTTTTTAGTGTCTGTTTTTATTTGTGTTGCATTATAGTGAGCGTTGGGTCTACAAAATTGAGGACAAATTTCGATTAAACAAATATGTAAAAATAGTCTAGTTTACTGGATGTGTTAATAGTTTCAATTTCGTGTCTCAACACTTGATTATTTTAAGGCCATCCAGACTTTGTTAGTTTGGACATTTTAAGCTGTAGTTAAATATGGAGTTGCATTTATTTATGAATGTTGTGGCCTCTAGAAGATGAAGAACAAGGCGCTCGTGTATGACAGAGGAACAAGTAATCAGAAAGGATCTGTAAGTTTGGAACTTAGGCCAAAATCTTTTTTCTGGAACAATCTGGAGAAATACTTAAAAAAATGGTTAACAAACTGTTCAATGCTTGTAGCAAATAAGTTAAACCAGAAATGTTTCAGATGAGAACTGATAATTTAGATTACTCGGACTGATATCCTCATTTTGCAGATTATTTTTACGTTTTGTCAATATAACATCTGACCTCTTTTAGTTGCATCTTTTCAAAGTCTGGAACCTGTATGCAATTTCTAACTGGTCTCTGAGGAAGGTTGGAGATTACATCAGCCGAAATGTTGTGCAAATGACAACCAAGGATTAATTCTTCAAATTTTATTCAATTTATCCACTGGCAAAGTGGATAACGTACTTGGTAAAATTCAGTTATAAATTTACTCTTCTGGAGGTTGAAGGTTCAATCCTCAGTGCAGGCGACACTGAAAATACAATTGCAAATTACTTAGGACTTCTATTTGGTCATGACTGACAGAATAAAAGTATGCTATACTCATCGATTAAATAAAGGACTCTGTTTGAAATTCTATGCAGAACGTACATGTAGGGGTTACACCAAACGAAATGTTGTGAAAATTACATTTAAGATAAGAACAGTAGTCTGAATAATACAAATCGCCATAGAAGTTAACATTTGAGTAGATGGATTCATAAAAAAAGTGGTCATATCAGACATTGCTTAGACAAAGTAATTTTTTTTTTTTTTTTTTAATACATTTCAGAGTACTTAAGAAAATTGAAGAATTTGGGCTCTTTCTGTCTCAAGAAATAATGGATATTACTTGTTATGACGAGTCTCTTGTGAAGCAAGGGTTGCACAATCTTCAAAAACACCTTTTATTAATTGGCGCTAACAGAGTTCAAGACGGTTATGCAAGGGAGATAACTAGCATTACCTAAACAGAAATAATCATTTTTTTTTTTTTTTTTTTTTTTTTTGCAAGAGATAATTTGGGACACTAAATAATCGATCGAACAATGAAACAATTTCAATTAAAAAGGACCTCGTCTCCACAAGAACACAGTCCCATAATTCATAGCCGGAAGGATGATATGTAATCATGCCTATCCCAGTAGTAGCAACAATACTAGTAAAAGTAGGCCTGGCAGAACTTGAACCCTTCACGCCAATTTCACAGTCCGCACCTCTAATAGCTAGATTATACCATTTCCTTTTGAAGAATAATGTTCACTTTACTGTGTAACCAGTAGTTCTTGGTTTTATATCTTCATGCTACACAAAACTTTTATTATAAAACAACTTGTCTGATTATGTATATAAATCACCCATGACAATTATGTGGCATTTTGATGAATTTCAATTTGGATTTGGATTGCGTAGAATCTGGAGTGGTTTATATGCTGTCTAGGATGATTAATCGCAGGATGCCATTTAATAATAGAAAGGGAGGTGACGGTGGTTCAGTGGTTAACGACACAGACTAACAATCTGGGCGTTCCAAGTTCGAATCCAGTTCATGCCACAAAAAAAAAAAGAAAAAAAAAAGAAAAACTTATTTAGGATGTTAGCAACCATCTTGTGGTCCCTCTTGTAAATACCCGATCTTTTTCTAAAAAGAATTCTGGATAGAAAAAATTTGGAAAAATATTGGGGAAACCAATGCCAACAACAAAAATCTTCAGATTTATACGATATGATGATGATGATGATGATGATGAATGATTAGAAAATACAAAGATTAAATATTACAAAATTATTTCTGGGAAGAAAAAGATAGTAAAAAAAAACTGATAGTAGATGATCTGAATTGAAAATCGAAAAAATTAGAATTTTTGTGAATATCATAATTGGAAAAATTTGAACCTAATTTCCGATTCCAAAAACGATTCTTTTATTTTATCTTTTTTGTTTGTTTAAAATTTAATTTTCCCTTGCTGGTATTAATAATAAAATGATATTTATTGATTTTTAAACAATCAGTATAACTAAAATCTATAGACCACAATAAAAAAATTTAAATAAAAAGGATACTAGAAAAATGGCATGGTAAAAATGACACAAGTGGATAAAAAGAAAAAAATAAGAAAAAAGAAAATAGTTTTCTTTCTTTCTTTCTTTTCTCTTTGTGGTAATGTCGTTTTAAAAATAAGTTACTGGCTAATCTATTTCTGTTTTTATTTATTACAAAAATGGTATTGGTCGATTTGTTCAATTGTTTGATGCAAAAATTCAAATAACATTCTATCAACTTACGACAAATTACTGCTAATTGGTTTTGTTCTAAAGGAGAAATAAATCTTTATTTCCTTTACGAGTTTTAATCAAGGACAAAAAATTTGAGAAAAAATGCTTAGAAAGGAAAGATCTACTTGTGTAATATACACCCCCCTCCCTAAAAAATTGTGGAAATATATGCATATATTACACAAGTTCTATAGTAATCCAAACATAAAAATTAAAAAAAAAAAAAACTTATTTAGAAAGAATAATGAATCAAGAAGGCATATCCTAGAATGTTCTAAATGTTTTTAGAGTTCTTGTAAAAACAAGGGGATTCATTAGCTGAAACATTAAAGGAAGTCTGGATCGATTAATTAAGAGCTGTGGGTTTCGGGGATCAGTAAAATCATATTCAAAACTTCTCTGCTCAATTAAGTAAATTATAATTCATTGAAAGTTGTTTAATGTCATTTGGATTTGAATTATAATTGGAGTTCAGTGAAAAAGATTGGAATATTTCAATGAATAAAGTATAATACAGATTGACAGACGATAATATGATGAGTTGTGTGTGCGTATATATGTTCGTTAATGTTTGTGCGTATGACTAGAAGAAAATGTTGCAAAGACGAGCGCCCGCAGTGGGGCATACTTATGACACCAGTATGTAGACTTGGGTCAACTGGGCTCCACTGGGTTATTGAATGTAAATTTGGCTTTTTTTAAAGGGTTTAGACGGCTCTCACAAAAACCATTTTAAATAAATTCAGAAAAATTTCTGATTGTTTTTATTTAGGATAGTGCATGCGCAGACAATATGTGTACAAACACGTTTATGCATTTTGATTTCACATGGATGCTACAATGTTAATTTCAACAAAAGATTCTGTTTTAGAATTTTTAAAACATAAGCACAACAGATAAAAAAAAATGCTAAGTAATATTCAGTTCTAAGTGATGGTTTTCTGAAGGTTGAAAGTTCAATCCCTAGTACGGGCAATACTAAGAATACACTTATGAATTATTTAAGCATTCTACCTGGTCATGGCTGACAAAACAAGAGCAAGCTTCCCCTGTTGAATAAATAAAGGAGTTCTGAGTAAAATTTTAAGGATCCAATGATAGTATTAAACTAGATAAATAATTTAATGAATAAAATAAAATAAGAGTTGATATGATGATGATGATGATGATGATGATGGGTAAAGTAAAATTACGCATCAGTATGCAAAAATAACGCAATGATTATAATGCCAAACTAATTTAAAATAATTCCGATTTCTGTTTGACTATCTACCCATTTCCGCTAACATTTTTACAATATTTTCCTTTTTTGTTTAAATTTTTAAAAACATTTTTGGCCTCTTTCTTTTTAAAAAAAGATTATATTCTCAAAATATCAGACTTCAATCACCCCGGTTATCTTAAAAAAATCAATTTTACTGATTTGTATTTGTGGTTGATCTGGAAAATGAATGGATATACGAAGATATAAAAAACAAACTACAAGACCCTTTTTCGTTTGTCCATAGGTCATATCATTTTAACACCTGGTTCCCTGCATTGCTATAGCCTTCTTAGACTCTTCCATGTTTATTTACTAGCAAATTACCTTTCTCTCTTCATTTTATGTTAGCTTTTTTTTACAATATCATGTGGTATATTTGCTGGGAATCCATAAATAGCAAAGACCTCTCAATTTATTTTGCTTTATAATTGAAAATTATAGAATTAAAAAAAGAAATAACTAAAATGGGATTCAATGCTGAGAAGAGTTCACTTACTTTACTTTATTGTATGAACACTTTCTGGGTGCACAAGTATTATTCAGTGCTTTGCTAATCTTTCCACCATTTAGCAAAGGAAGCTCTACATCGCAACAGATCATATCAGTCCAGTGCTTTGGAGGCCTACCACACAAAAAGTGTCCCATTTTTTTTTTCTTCTTCTACATATATTATCTCCTTTTCTTCACTACACATATTTTTTTTTTGTTCTCACTAATCTGACCTTATTCATTAGTGAGGGTCTTTTTTCCGAATAAAGAATGGGCTTTTCTATTATCTGAAAAATATACAAATGTTATTGAAGCGTTATATGAATTGAATAAAGCTTCTTCCACATAAAGTTTTTTTTAGCCATTATTTGTCATAACGTGAGATATTTTCCCCTTTTCCTTTCCGTGCGTAATATATGTAGTAAGCTATTAAAATATATATAGCAATAAATTTCCACATCTCATACCTGTTAGGACTCGTCAGGCTAAAATGCATTACAAGGATAAAACATGAAAAATTTTGTGTAGCTGAATTGCCATATACATTTTTATAACTTACTGTCTAGCTCTACTCAGGTATTGAGCACTGAAGTAAATACTGAAAATCTATACATAAAATTATATTTCTATATAAAATTTTATGTAGAAATAAATTTTATGTAGATAGATGAAATAATATATATACCTTTGTGTTTATATTTATATAACATGGGACACTACTTTTTCTGTGTACTGTATATCCCCAAATTCGTTTAGTAGACGACCAGTATCAAATATTCACGGGTCATCTTGATAAAACATAACCTTTTCCTATACTTTTTACTTGAGTCACCACATATCAAGGCCTGATGGCCACTCGAGGATAAGGGTTAATGAATGTAAGGTGATGATGTAGTCATCACTTATGGTGTAAATTGAGTAGAATTTGATTATTTATGAGGACGGCTTAACAGGAACTTGTTTACGTTAGATTTGAAGTCTACCATGTTGTATTTAACTGGAAAGCATGCCAGCGGAACAGTGTGCCAAAGGTGGGCAGTTGTGGGAAAGAAGCTTTATTCATGGAATCTGTTTAGATTTAGGCACAGATAGAAAGTGGGGGGAAAATCATATATAGTGGTTATAGCTAGTCGTTTCTTTTTGTGAAAGTTTGGAAAACGGAGAGCATAGATTGGAGTTCAATCGAGCGCTTACCATGAAAATAGCGATAGAGCAGAGACAGGCTCTGATTTGCTGAATTACATCAATTTGATATTATCTACTGTGCACAGTTATCTCCCCCACCTTAACAAACAAACACAATTCATAGAATTTTAGTAGTACGTGTGTATATATATATATATATATATATATATATATATATATAGTGATCTAAGTACAGTTTGTATCCGCAGGGTAAAACTACAGAGGATCTTTACTGTGTCTAAATAATAGTAATCAGTGATAACTAGAACTGTTTATGCAAACACATGGCATGGCTACATATCCAGGGTTTGTCTCAATCGCAGTTTTGATGAACCTGGTGTCTTCAAGTCAAAAGATAAGTGTCCATTCTGTTTTTTGCCTAAATAAATCGAGTTTATTAAGACTACGATTGGAACATCTGTCTATGTAGCTGTAATGTTTGTATGAATAAAAAATTTTGACGTTTTATTTATGCAAATATATTACTACTACATATCCAGAACGCGTTCCAATCGTAGCCTTAATAAGTTCGACTTTTCTATATATATATATATATATATATATATATATATATATATGTAAAAAAAAAAAAAAAAAAAAAAGAGAACGACCGCCTAAAACCACTAACCTAGTTCTAAAACAAATCCTTTGTTTGATAAAATGCATGCCCATTGGCTGGTAGGAAGGGGCGCGGTGGATACTAGAAAGCTGATTGGCCGACTAGAAATCCTCAACATATATAAAAACAAGAAGCAACGACAGAATTCGCGCATAAGCCTGACGAATCCTATAGTTGGATGAAACGCAGAATATTCAGTGTAGCTTAATCGCCATATATATTTTATAAATTATATATATATATATATATATATATATATATTGTATTACCGTTTTATCTGTCTAGTTACATGTTTCCGCTACCGAATCATATCAACGATCCAGTAACTTCGTCAGACTTGGACAGAAGTCTAAGTCTGATGAAGTTACTGGATCATTGATACGATTCGGTAGCAGATAAAACGGTAATAAAATAAATATATATTTGCTCTGCAATAGCATTGAGCACCTTCAAGTTTTCACTATTTACCAGTTTTGCTATATATATTGTTTTTCTTAATTTTTCCCTTAACTTTTTCTTATTATATATATATATTTATAATTATTATCAAAAAGTCAATCTTGAAAAAAGCAAAACTTATCAAGATCATAAAAGTTCAAGAGGAGCAAAAACTTTATTATATCATTAGAACAATAAGAAAAAGTTAAGGGAAAAATTAAGAAAAACAACTCTCTAGGTCATAGCATTTCGTAACTAAATGCTTCTCATCAGAAGGAGGATAAGAGCCAGAATTATGCTGATATAGAAAAATCTGGCTTAATGATACTTAGACATGAAATGAGAATGAAGGAATAGGATAATATGGTCATAGTAATTAAAAGTAGGTACAACTAGGTACGTGTAAAATGAATGCCGATGTTCAAAATGTATAAACATTTTGACCCCTCCTTTTACTTAAAAATTCACTAAAAATCAGGGAATAAACCAATTTTTATGAAAGTTTCAGTATTTATCAAATAATGATCGCAGAATATAATGAACTAATTATTTTTATTTAAATCTTAGTGGAAATGTATTATTTTGTTTAAACAAAAAATACCTTTACTAAATTTACGGTTTTCAGTAGTAAATAAAAAATGCAAGAATTTATTTTTGCTTTTTTTATATAAATAAAGCATTGTAATCTGTAACAAAAAAAAAAAAAAAAATTTTTACAGTAACATTACAAAAAAAGCCCTAAAGTCCGTATGAATGAATTCGATATAACTCGAAGAAAAATGAATTTCTCGAACTACCGATATTACCATTGAATTAAGCATTGTTTATTGAATATTTTCACACAAAAAAAATTATAATAGCAAAAATATTTCTACTTTTTTTTTTAAACTATAGATTTTGCATAATTTTTATATGCAACATTTTAATAATTTCCTTGCTTGCAAGAACGTGAAACTTTCAGCGTAACATAATTTTTATATAATCTTGAACAATAATTTAAAAAAAAAAATTAATTTAAAAACAGGAACATAAAAAATAATTTTTAAGTAAAGGGAGGGGTTAAAATCTATAAACATATTGACCCCTCCCTTTACTTAAAAATTCACCAAAAATCAGGGAATAAACCAATTTTAATGAAATTTTCTGTATTTATCAAATAATGATCACGGAATATAATGAACTAATTATTTTTATTTAAATCTTAGTGGAAATGTATTATTTTGTTTAAACAAAAAATACCTTTACTAAAGTTATGGTTTTCTGTAGTAAAAAAAAATGAATGAATTTATTTTTTGCTTTTTTATGAAAATAAAGCATCGTAAATTGTAACAATTAAAAAAAAAATGAATGAATTTATTTTTTGCTTTTTTATGAAAATAAAGCATCGTAAATTGTAACAATTAAAAAAGAAAAATTATTTTTTACAGGAACATTACGAAAAAAGACCCTAAAGTTTGTATTAATGATTCTGATATAATTTGAAGAAAAATGAATTTCTCGAACTACCAATATTATCATTGAATTAAGCATTGTTTATTTAATATTTTCACACAAAAAATTACAATAGCAAAAAATATTTCTACTTTTTTTTTTTTATTACAGGTTTCGCATAATTTTTATATGTAAGATTTTAATGTTTTCCTTGCTTGCATGAATGTGAAACTTTCGGCATACCTTAATTTTGATATGATCTTGAACATCCCCCCTCCCTCCTAGAATTACATGGTCATTTTTAACCAATCTTTCGCCTTGCTGAAATTTCAGGCTTCCATATAATCTGCGTTTATAAAACTTCTGTTTGATGCGATTTTGCAAATGGCAGAATCCCCTGATTTTAGACTAATCAAGCTATTTTTTTGTACAAACAAGGTGTTTTTTTTTAAATTTAATTCAATATCTTAGGACTTTACTTTACTAATTATCTTTGAAATAGACCCAGAAAACTAATATTTATCTTTAAAAAGGATTTTTACAATGAATTTATTTAACTTCAAAATTTAGCTGAATTGGTTAACTCGCCGTGAAAACATTTTTCATAACATTTTTTTTTTTTTCACGTGTACAATTTTTTTTTCTTCTTTTGGAGATTAACTTTAGTCTTTTAATCTTTCAAATACAATAAAAAAGTAGTCGGAAACTTACCAAAAAATTATCATAAATCGGCTTTCAAAACTATGTCCCCCTATCTTTATTCGTCCATTTTTGCCCGTACCTAGGTACAACATATAAGGGTAAATCGAAAGGGTAGTAAGCAATGATATATATATATATATATATATATATATATATATATATATATCACTAAGCACTACAGACGCTAGCAATGCATACCATTCTCACAACGAGACAACATTTTTGTAAACAAATCGGTATTTTACTTTTTTATCACTAAAATTCAG
>NC_136484.1:20584713-20884713 GCF_053919585.1 Euprymna scolopes | reverse complement strand
GATTTTATAAAATTATTTTTATATGTAATGGCTTGAATTAAAGTTTAAATGTCAAGTATCATACTCCAATTGTGTTCTAAACAGAAACATTCATTTTGAATGTCATATCAAAGAACCTACTGTTGATTTTATATGTTGAGCCTTTCAGCTTGTGTGGTAATAAAACTTCTGAAAGGCACTTGTGATGTTAGGCTGTGTAAGGTGTTAACTTTTGTCTAAATCGCTTGTTCCTTCTTTCATTGGATTATTTCAATAATCAATATTTATCGAAGATGTTCTGACACAAAATCTATCTAAGAACACTGCCAGACACATGAAGCTCCTTCATGTGAAATTTCATAAACATCGGCCTAGCCATTTTCGAGTCCATAGGGAACGAACTTTATATTAAAAAAAAAACGTCCAAAGTGCTAACTATATTCCCCTCTAATAATGTATTCCCCTCCGTGTTTAAAAAAGAACTCTTCCCTTCACATCTCTCTCTGCCCTCTATTATAAACGTCATCGTCGCGGCTGTGTACACCGTTCTATATCGCCACATCTCCGTTATGCACAATATGTACACAACACACATGCGTGAATCGTCCAAATGACAACTTCCTTATGTTAAGAATAAGTATGTTTGAAAACACTTTTTAAGGAACGTATCAAACTAGCCTAATGGTTATTGTACTTGACTCACAGTCTTTAGGTTTTCGTTTCAATCTCAGCTCGAGTATATTTTTATTTTTTACTTACAAGAAGTGAATTGTTTAGAAAAATCATAATACTTGCGTACACATATTATTGTTACTTTCCATTTTTTTTTTCTTTTTTTTTTTTTTACTTCACATTTTGAAGGAATTTACCGTTATGTTTAATATCTACGGTATTTCTGTTCGTAATAATTCTGCATTAATTAAAATATCATATTTATGCATGTTTTACAACTGGGCAACGCCGGCCAGCCTGCTAGTGTATATATATATATATATATATATATATATATATATATATATGAAAGTGAAATTGTCTGTGTGTACATTTACATTTCCCTACCAAACTACTGTCTACAGACTCGAGATTTGACATAAGGGGTATTGAGATTTGGGAAAATCGTTTTAATCATTTTTCGGCCAGAAATGTGGATTTTTTTTTTTTTTTTTTTTTTTTACCAAATAACTCTATAATGCAGAAATTACAGCCATAAACTTGGCTCTAAACCTAAACTCCAAGAAATTCATGATATTTGTAGACTGATTATCAGTACTAGAATTATTAAAAAATAAAAAATTAAACAATTCCATACTAATCAAACTGCTACAAAAGATCATTTCTATCATACAACACAAAACTTTCTTCTTCTGTTGGATTTCTAGTAATTATGATTTCCGTGGAAATTAAAAAGCTGACATGGCGGCCAAAAATTCCTTAAAACTCCAAATAAGTGACATAAAGGTCCCATATACGAACTGGAAACCTTCAATAAACCATTTTATTACAAAGAAATGGAAAGAAAACTGAAACAATTTGCCAAAACAACAAACTCTTCCAAATTATACCTATACTTAAAAAAAAAAAATTATTGAATCCCAGAAAATCACGCAAAGAAGTAGTAGTCTTATCACGTCTCCGGATAGGACATGCATACATAACTCGCTCCTACAAAATTTCCTAAAAAGAGCACATCTTTACCATACCATCAAATAACAAACATTGCCCGAATATACCCAGCGAAAATCAATTCCGAAAGTATAAAAAAAATGTTAAACCTTATATACAGCATTAAATGACCCAAAGAAGATCGATATTCTGGTTAAACAAACATAAATTTTTTTTTTTTTTGTATTGATATTTATATTAAAAACTTCTTTTTTTTCTATTTATTTAAAAAGAAAATACAACTTTGTTATAAACGGAATTGCATTCACTAGCAAAAGATCTAGTTAATTTGCATATTCTTTTAAACATTCGTTTTAATTAATTCCCTATTAGTTTTTTCGGTTTTCTTATGGGATGATCATCTTTAGTTAACTATTACGTATAATTATATTCACGCAGATATTCTACATGATTTACACTTGCATAATATTTGCGTACAAAGATTATAATAAACACAAATCTCTTTCTATATTTATCCATATATATATATATATATATATATATATATATATCTGTTTAAAAAATGTTGCCTACCAAACTCCTGTCAGTCTTTGATCTATAGACATGAAACTTGATATATGGGATATTCGAACACATGCAAAACTTTAGATTTGGATTTTAGCTGGGGAAAATCTGTGCAAAAGCGAAAATTAAAAAAATGGAATTTGCCAGGTAACGGTCGAACAACGGCATTACTAATATGCATGCGTAACATAATGGCTATTGGTTCATGTTTTAATTTTTAACCTTGCAGCAGACATGTCTTTATAGCTCAAGCATTAACTTCAAAGAAAAAAGTAAATCGTGAGCTAAACGTTTTGGTTTTGATATATATATATATATATATATATATACACGCACAAAACGGGTGCGCACGTTTTTGTATGTCCAGCATAGGTTTTTTTCAGGGGTTCTCGAGAGGGTTACTATTTTTTACAACTTTTTATATACTCTCTAGATTGTAATATCTACTATTTGTGAACGGACGTCGTCTGTAGATTTATTTTGATCGACTTTTATAAAATTCCCGCTATTCCATCCTCTCGCGTGTTTGTGTTTTTCGTATAAATGCAAAACTGAATCGAAATGAAAACTATTCACTGGCTTTCGTGTCCAGCACGTCTTGAAAGGCAATCAGCTTTGATCACTGTGGGGAAGACATTGCCAGAGCCTCTTGGGGGTAGCAGGTGTGGGAAACTGCATGATTTCAATTCTTCACTTGTGTGGATTCATTCACTTTCACCTTCTACATGTCAATTTTTTGATCGCTAAATTAGAACGCTTTCCATTTCCTGTCCCGTCTTGGCCGAGCGGTAAAATGTCAAGTTTTCTTTCACTTTTTTTTCCGCCTTCGCGTCACAGGTTCGAGCCTGCCTGCCTACTAACAACTTTCTTTTTTCTCAACACACCTCTAAACACTCTGGCAACGCCGGGCACCCCCGCTAGTCTAATATATAAAAGGTAAAATGTGTGTTTGTGCGTCTCACAAAAAATAGAGGCAATCGATCCTGACAAAATTGGTAAAATTTTAAAGCTCCATCCTTCGGACGACAGATATCGTAAAATTGGCTAAAAACATTAATTTTTTTACCCTAAACTCGGCCGTTTTTTACAAAGATGATTCGCTTTTTGTCGATATTTTCACAAGTTTTCTTTCTGATTGACTACGCTTAATTTCAACGCTCTTCACTTCCGGTTTGGCCATGGAGACATAGGCTAAGACGTTACGCTTTTTTCACTTTGTTTTTCTCTTTTGCGTTACAGGTTCGAGCCTGCCTGCCTACTCCAACTTTTTCTTTTTTTCTCTCTCTCCATCCAAACTGCCTACTGTTGTCTCGACCCCCCCCCCGCTACTACCATTTTTTTAAATACCCCCCCCCCCCCCAGGTGTTTCTTATTCGCCCCAGGTGACGCCGGGAAAACTTGCTACTGCCATTTTTTTTTTTTTTTTTTTTTTCTCGATCCACTCAGGCTGCCTACTGTTGTTTTGATTCCCCTCTCCACCTCTCTACACGCATACAACGTCGGGTGCACCTGTGATCGTTTGTTCATCGACATTTTCTCAAGTCATCGACTCCGTTGGATTGACTACGCTTAATTTCAACTCTCTTGACTTCTGCTTGCGCCATGGACGCATCGGCCAAGACGTTACATTCTTTTTTTTTTTTTTCCTCCTTCTCGTCATGGGTTTGGGCCTGCTTGCCTACTACCACTTTTTTTTTAACAAACCTGTCTCCATCCTGGCTGTCCACTATTGCTTTGATCTCCCCCCCCCGCTGCTACCACTTTTTTTCCGAGGTTCCTTACTACACCACCTCTCGACACACCCGAGCAACGTCGGGTACCCCCACTAGTATAATAATAAATACGAAATCTGCATTAATCAAAATATCATATTTAAGAAAATTTTACAACCGGGCAATGCCGGGCGGTCTGCTAGTTTATATATATATATATATATATATATATATATATATATATATATATAAAAAAGCCTGAAAAATCCTAGAGTGGATGAAACGCGGAATAGTCAGTGTAACTTAATCGCCATATATATTTTATAACTTACTATATATATATATATACACACACACACACACACACACACACACTGAGGACGATCAAAAGCCCGACTGAACATTTTGTTCTTAGGAATATATGGATGAAATTCTCGTAAAATGTTCAACATTATGTTTAATTTGATTCGATATCTTCAAAAAATATATTAAAATATTTGAAAAAAAAAAAGTTCTATTGTGTGATGAAATATACTTTTCAAAATCTCCCGAACTCGATCCCAATCTAATAATATTAACTCAGTAATGAGAATAAGAGTAGACGCATAGAATATAAAATGTATATTTAAATATTTGGTGTTAAAATGGATATTCTTGAATGCGTTAGATTGAAAAAAAAGAAAAATAATAATGAGCCAAAGAAATCATCGAGAGTTGAGTTTCCAATTACTGTGAGACTCGCTCGGGGGACATCGTCACTTTGTGTCCTAGGAGTCAAGAAGACGTTTGCAGTCGAGATATAACGTCTAGTGAAGTAGTGTAACAATATCGTGTTAGCATTTGAGGGCGTGGCGTAAGCATGACGTCATGGACTCATAAATATCTCTCTATGTATATATGAAGGTGGGAGTAAGAGGACTTTGCTGCTCGTCAAATTAGTCAACAGTATATACGTCGAGGAGGCACAAGTGTAGTAAGTTCATAAGAGTACATTCCATTAAAGTACTTGTAAAACAGGTACAGGGATGCAACATTGAGGTGATGGGACAGAGGTTGGTGTTTAGCCGACAGTGCAGGAACTGACTTTTTTTTTTTTTTTTTTTTTTAAGAGCGAGCATCTTAGGCTGGCTTAATGTTGATAAAATTAGAGAAATTTATAAGATTGTGGGTCAGTAGCATCTTCCACAACAAAAATGTCTGATTTTCATATTTAAATACTTGTAGCGATAATTGCTATCTAAATAACGTCCTAATATCTTTTGAAATTGGGTAATAATGTCTTAATAAAGATAATGTCTTTAAATATAGATAATGTCTTTTTAATAAAGTCCTTATAACGTCTTCAATTTAACTGCTTAAAAATCCAGTCTACGTAATAGACAAAATTGCTTGAAATGTCCATGGATAAATTTCATGTCTGATCCTGTAATCAAGCAGTTAAATATCTTCATTGTACAAGGTGACCCAGAAGACGAGAATCATAGAATTTCTTAAAATTAAAATTTCTTAACAGATTTTGAATTGATCTATAAAAATGTTTTTAATTCTAAAATGTTATTTTAAGCATATTTTATGAAAATGTTTCTATAACATTAAAATTTAAATTATATAGATTTACTGTAAGTCCAAACATTTGGGGCGTCCTATAGATGAACACGGGTTTTTATGCCTCTAACTGCCTAGATTGATATCATATATGTAAAGTAAATACATTTATAGATTTTATGTAGGCAACAGTCAAGTACATGATCGATCCGCCATTTTATGTTTCATATTAATTTATCTAAAAGGGGAATATATAAAGATGACATGCTTCCGTATATACTTCATACATATATTACAAGCTTCTATCTTTACATCATCCACGTTCTGATCCACATCTGGCTTCAATTGAAATGAATTGCTCTCGTCTTGGGGAGGCCTCATGTTTTGACAAGCTTCTGGACTTGATCTTTACTCCTGATCTTAAATTGAATATGTACATCAAATCTGTTGCCAAGGCCGCTGGAAAAATATTGGGATCCTTCTGATGCAATTCTCTATCTATATAAGAGCCAAGTACGTCCAAGGATGGAGTACTGTTGCCACATCTGGGCAGGAGCTGCTAGAAAGAACTTGTCCTGCCTTGATAGAGTTCAAAATAGACTCCGTAGCCTCGTAGATGTCCTTTTCTCTTCCCTGCAACCTCTTTTTCACAGAAGAGATGTTGCGAGCCTGTCTCTGCTTTATCATTATTTTCATGGCAAGTGCTTGACTGAGCTTCAATCTATGGTCCCCCCTCACCAACTTTCACAAGAAACACTCGTCTAGCTGAAAACACTATCAATAATTCCCCCCACTCTTTATCTGTGCCTAAACCTAAACGTAGATTCCATGAACATATTTTCTTTTTTAGAACTGCACGCCTGTGGCATTGTCTTCCGTTTTCCTGCTTTCCAGCTGACTACAATATGGTTGTCTTCAAGTCCAACGTAAACAAGTTCTGGATGAGCTGCTCCACTTAAGTTAATAAATTTACCGAATTTCCATTACTCACGATTACTATATTCTCCAATTGACTACTGTACACTCTTAACTCTTATCCTCGAGTGGTCTCTGGGCATTGATAAGTGGTGATGTCTATGTAAAAAAAAAAAAAATTAAAGATTTTTTTTTAGTGACTTAACCATTTTTATATTAGTCTTTTTATAGATTAAAAAAATATATAGTAGTTTGGGGGATTATTTATAGTTCTTACTAATTATGTTTATATAGTCTTTTTAATGCTTTTTTATATTTATTTAATATTTAGTGTTTCTTTATATTTATATGGTCTTTAGTGATTCTTTATGGGTTCATTTATGGATTCTTCATATTTATATGGCCTCTTTTGTTAATTCTTCATATTTATATGGCCTCTTTTGTTAATTCTTCATATTTATATGGTCTCTTTTGTTAATTCTTCATATTTATATGGCCTCTTTTTTTAATTCTTCATATTTATATGGTCTCTTTTGTTAATTCTTCATATTTATATGGTCTCTTTTGTTAATTCTTCATATTTATATGGCCTCTTTTGTTAATTCTTCATATTTATATGGTCTCTTTTGTTAATTCTTCATATTTATATGGCCTCTTTTGTTAATTCTTCATATTTATATGGCCTCTTTTGTTAATTCTTCATATTTATATGGTCTCTTTTGTTAATTCTTCATATTTATATGGCCTCTTTTGTTAATTCTTCATATTTATATGGCCTCTTTTGTTAATTCTTCATATTTATATGGCCTCTTTTGTTAATTCTTCATATTTATATGGTCTCTTGTTAATTCTTCATATTTATATGGTCTCTTTTTTTAATTCTTCATATTTATATGGTCTCTTTTGTTAATTCTTCATATTTATATGGCCTCTTTTGTTAATTCTTCATATTTATATGGTCTCTTTTTTTAATTCTTCATATTTATATGGTCTCTTTTGTTAATTCTTCATATTTATATGGTCTCTTTTGTTAATTCTCTATATTCATAGTCGTTTGGTAATTCTTCATATTTATATGGTCTTTATTTTAGTAAGTCTTTGTATGGTTCTTATGTTAGTAATTTTTAATATTTATGTGGTCTTTTTTGTGATTTTTTATATAATATATGGATAACATGGTTTCTTAATAATTTTATACAGTCTTTGAGATTTTTTTTAGATTTATTCAGTCTTTTTCTGTTACATAAAACTTTTGGTAAACTTCAGAACAAACAGCATCATAAGTGAATAATTCAGTTTCCCTCATAATTTCATTCTTTTGTAAAACTAAAAAACAGATTCATTGTTTCTATTAAAATACACTTTGATAATGATCCTCGCATTCTTCTTCTCTCTTTTGTATTCAATTAATTTCAAGTAATTTTTTTTGCAAATCAAGTTTATTTTTCGTTGTTTTTAAAATTTGTCTGAAAAGTTTCTCTGCTAATTTTCCACCTGTATGCAAATAAGCTGTCTATTTCCCACACATAAAGAGGAAATAATATATTTTTACTCTCACGTCCTTGCTACTAATTTTACAAATAGATGAATCGTGTATAATGGATGACAATAAAGCAAAAAAAAAAAAAAATGGAAAATGCTTCATTTATTTCAAGGGTACTTTTCTTTTTTCTTTTTTTACCACACCTCATAACGCAAAATGTCTTTTCTTAGAATTCTTTTCCAGAATGGAAGACAAGTATATAGAAAAAAACAAAAAAACAAAAAAAAAACATGAAAGTTTCCTCATTTGGATTCATCTGACTACTGTTCTCATCTTCAGTGTGATTTTCACAATTCGATCGATGTAACCTCTGGCCTTCTTTAGGTGTATCTTGTGGAACTTGGGAATTTGGACGGAATTTTGAATAGAACCCTTTATTTACTTCCCCGGGGGTAGCATGCTTTTGTTTCATCAGCCATGGCTGGATAAAGGTCCTAAGTAATTCACAATTGTATTTTTCGGTCGCCCAATATGAAAATTGAACCTGCAGCCTTCAGAAGAATATCACTTTTACAATTGATTTTTCCAAGTACTCTAGCCATTGCACCATGGGTCCTTGTGGAAAATGAGAACAGTATTCCAATGAATCTAATGAGAATCGAATAACCAATCCTCATCTCAAAAATTCAGAAACTTCCAAAGTTTTCTTCTTTTTCTTTTTTTTTTAACTGTTTTACACCCCAAACAAGGGATATTGTTACTTGGAACATAAGGGGCTATTATTTGTGATTGTGTCTAATAGGGAACTTTAGAGAGTTGAGCAGCGAGATTTCTGTTCACTTCCGCCGGTTAGTACAGTGAAGGACGCAAGAAACAAGGAGGGAATTCCAAAGTTTTTAAGCCCGTTATCCACATTTTGATTGTTATGTTCACAAGATTGTGTTAATTAAGTTGGTTAATTTTTATCTAATTCCCCAGCTAATCCAATTGGTTTATTAGTATTAAATTTTCACACCAAGAAAAAGTCACAGATTGTCAACTTGATAATGGTGGGGGGACAAAGAGGCAAAGGCTGTTCATTAAAATTCAGATAATAATTCCAATTTGTATAAGATTTTAGCAATAGATATTAGGCATTAAGTAATAAATATTCGCCAAATTTCCTTTTTTGGAATAAAAAATTTTTTAGGAAGATTAATATTTGCACAACTTTCCATAGAACAATTCAAATATTTCTGATTTGCATTAAATTTAATCTTTAGAATAAAGTTAAGTAAAATTTTGTGATTTTTAATTTCTTGTTAAAAGCTCTTAAGCTTTAAATTTTAGACATTTTCTAGAATAAAAATTATGTAATAGTTTTGGGTTAAAATTTAAATAAGGATTCTAAACATCCGGCATTATAATTCTTAATCTTTGTAAGGCGACATAATTTGGTGTAAAATGATTCTGTTAATTGAATTTTACCCATCCCTGGGACAGGTATTCAAGTTAAAGTATAATTAAATAATAAAACGATTTTTAAGTGATTTTTTTTTTTCATTGGCGTTTCATCCCAAACAAGGCACAGGACTACTTAGTCGTGAGGGGCTACTATTTGGGACCAGATTTGCGCGGATACTATTTAGGGAGTTCGGCAGCGAGATGTTTAACATTACACTTGAATTTCTGTATGTCGATACAGTCAAAGAAGCAGGGACCCGGGAGGGAATTCCAAAGTGCAGCAGTCTGAGGGGAAAAGCTATTTGCGTAGAAGGCTTTGCAGCATCTAGGGATCTCTACAGCGTAGGGGTGGGATTTTGCTGCTTGTCAGGTTTGTCGAGAGTGTTGTCACCGAGGGAGTACTAGTGCTCGGAGTTCGTCAGAACACTTGCCATTGAAATACTTGTTAAACAAGCACAAGGATACCACGTTTCGGCGATGGGACAGAGATTGGAGTTTAGTTGATAGTGCAAGACCGATTAGGTTGGCGACTCTTTTTTTTTTAAAACCCTATCAGTTTATTGTTTGTTAATTAATTTACTTTAAATCTAATGGGTTGAATATTGAGGAGAGTGGTCGGCAAGAGAAAGCGGAGAGGGACGGTTATTTTATTTTATTTTTTATTTAAATATTTTACGGACTCATTTGGTGGTGGTAGGCGTATTGTTTTCGTTTTATGTCCTGGTAAAAAGAATAAATTCATTATGGATCCTTTTAGTAAGGTGTGTATGAGGGGGTGCTACTTGAAACTACCATCAACAGGGCCAAACAAACATGGCCACTGCTATTTTTTGATTAAATGTTTAAGAGAACTGGATAAAAATGATTACTTGAAACCATCCGTAACTATAAAAGTCCGATTTTCACCTATAAATGCCTGTCGGATAGTTTATAACCTCTCATTCTGCACAGGTCGGACTTTAGCTAATGACACAGTAATACTATGTTATTGCTATGTACTTAAATCGACTATAAACAAGCCGACGTGATCAGTCAGCAAACTGCCAAGTTTAACTTTATAAATGTTTACAAACACTTATTGCTATCAAAAGGTTGTGTTTTCTTGTATGAAGGATGCATTTTCTTGACGGATGCACAACTTCAGGTTTCAGTAGGACTGTTTGGAGGAGGAGGAAGGGGTGAAAGCGTTAAAAATAAATTGGTAGGATGGGTTTAGTAAAAGAAAAGAAAAAGATAAGTAACTTTTATAATCGTAGGAAATAGTTTAATTTTATAAACTTTTTTTCAAGAACCCCCCTTCCCCCACAAAAAACCCCCTGCAGAGGGTAAAAGTCCCTCAATGGGGGTCCTGGATATGACCTTAAACTATATCCAGTGGTGAGGCCCCAGCTTGTGGGTTTTGGGGAGTGTGGAGCAACCCTTTAATTACCATTGCTCCCAGGTCCACTCTGACCCAGAGTGGTAGTACCTGTTAGGGTCCCAACTATGGGTTAAATAGAAATCGATGTGAAAACAACAAATATATTCTATTAAAAAAATTTTTCTTCAAAATCTTTGGATTCGGCATTAAATAACCCGAAAAGGGTTGATATGCCGTAAAACAAAAACAACCCACCAACAACCCACAAAAAACAAGTGCTTTCAATATATATATATATATATATATATATAGCAAAAATGGTAATTAGTAAAATCCTGAAGAAAGTGCTCAATACTATTGTAGAGCAAATATGCGTTTTATTTTTTTATTACCGTTTTATCTGTTTAGTTACACATGTTTCGGTTACCGAATTGTATTAGCGATCCAGTAACCTCGTCAGACTTTACAGAAATGGTCTATATATATATATATATATATATATATATATATATATAGTTATTACTATAATTATTTTATTACCTACAGACACTAGTGTTTCATCTTTTCAGGAATCATCAGTCCAGGGAGTTACGATTACAGCCGGTCGGGAGATTTGAATCTGGCCGCGAAGCCATTTCTGACTCTGTTAGCAAGGAACAAACCACACAGCCAACATTAGCCCCGAGAAATACAGTTTAAATTAACATTTCTATTAAAGCGTAAATGTTAAAGCTGGGCGAGATTGATCTTATGCTTATGACATCATGATCTGCGCATGTAAGCTTAAGTGACTGACTTATTTCAACTTAAGGTACTCAGCAATAAGAATCGAGTTCTTATATATATATTTATTCCAGGTAGAGAGATATCCAAAACGAAGAGTAATTGAATTTCAACAAAGGTGGTTGATAGTGCTCAATAAAGAGAGCAAATTATTATTTTTTTATTATTATTCTTTATGTAAATACAGTCATATCTTGTAACTATGTGCAGACCATTTCGATAATAATAGATCTCATTAGGCAAGAAAAATTAAAAATGGTACAAGATCTTTTAACTTTGCCCCACGCCAGTCATGGCTAAGTATATCTCTTCTAAAATTGAAAATGGTCTTGTACCATTTTTGAATTTTGAATTTTTTTTTTGCCTGATGAGATCTATTATAATCGAAACGGCCTGCACATTGTAGCAAGATATGACTGTATTGATATATATATATATTATAAATTGAATACTGAAGTGCAGTAAGAATACAGGTTGTATAATACTGTAAACATAAAGCCAAAATAAATCTTAGTATCAAAAGTTTCTAGTGGGGCGGTTAGATGTTTAAAAAAAATGACGTTGGACATTTTAATATCAATGACGTTAGCAAAAGTGAAATGGTTAATAATGAAATTAAAGAGAGCAATCATGACTTTGCATTTATGCTGCTTAACTAAGAAAAAATAGAAATACGGAAAATACGTCTGAAGCTGGAAAGTTTAAGAAAGGAAATATAACTTATAAACCAATATACAAACCAGACAGCTGAAGAAAAAGATAGTGTCTATTCATGAACATAGTAAAAAGGGAGGGGTTATCTGATTGGTATTTATATTCTCTTTTTTCTTTTTCTTTTTTTTTTTTTTTTATAAATTCATTGGTTACATTTAGTGTGATGGAACGGATATATATATATATGTATATATATATGTGTGTGTGTATGTGGTAATTTTGTTTTTTATAGCTATAGTAGCAGCATGGGAACGCCATCTTTATATTTAAACTTACTTGCCTAAGTGGTAGTTTTCCTCCTTGCATGCAAATGCATTATATATTTTGATGGAGTCCATATATGTATATACAAACGTTGTTAAAGACTACAGAGCTTCCGTTTGATTAGATCATTTGTTTTTATTTCAAATTTTCTCATCTTTTTAGTGTGTAGATCAAAAAAATTAATACAAGTTCAATGAATTTGGTTGAAATTGGCCGGTTGAAATTTGGTGGAAGTTGGCCGCATTGTTGTTCTTTCAAAGAAGATATTGTCAGGAGGGCTGTATGAATATTATTGCGATGAGGGCAGTGATGAATGCGTGTGGGCTGTGAGTGCCCAGTTTTGTGGTCAAGACTAGGTCAGGTAGGGGGTAGTGTTTCAACCTTTCAGAATCATCAGTGCAAGGTGTCACGATTAACACCAGTCGATAGATTCGAACCCGGCACAGAAGCTAGCAAAGGACCAAATTCATTTGGCCACCGTTAACCGCGAGAAATACTGTTGAATTTTAAACATTTCTTTTTTAAATGCTTTTTAACGTCTGTCAGAGTGATCTAATCACTATATGATCTGCGCATAAGAGCAAAGTTAACCGACTTTTTATTTCAACTAAACATGTTCAACGATAAAAAACGACTTTCTTAAAGGGGCTGACATAATTATTTACTATATATATATTGAAGTTCAATTCACAATTTTTGAAAACACATGTTCCGTTTTATTTTCTCATAAGAGTATATGTTACAGATCTGTTTCATTAACAATCTTCAACAAATAGTAAAAATGTTATTACTGTATTTTTGAATGTAGCAAACTTTTCAAACAATTCTATGGAGAAAAAGCATATTCAAACACAATGTTTACATATCACAAACGGTCAAAAACTGAATTGAACTTATATATATATATATATATATATATATATATATATATATATATATGCTCTGAATATTATTTTGGTATTGTACTATTTATATTATATTATTGTCTATAACTAGAAAAACATTCTTTGAATATTTTCAATAAAACCAAAAAAATGTGTGTGTGTATATATATATATATATATATATATATATATATATATATATAAAGAGTAAATGGTAGTTTGCTTGAAGTGTTGCTGGTAAAGGAAAATATGGAAGTATTAAAAGCCAAAAGCAATGCGGAAAGGACCGGAATCATGAGAGAAAAGAAAAACAAACAAACAAACAGGTATGTTTGTGTAGAGAAATGTCTAACTGTTTATTCATCTATCATTCCTCACCTTGTTGTATAATTATTTTGCAACCAAGTTGCTGGTATGTCCGGTGTACATAAAGTCCGTTGGTGGTATGGAACTTTGATTAATTTCGGCAGGAAAACACCTCCCCTTTTCGAAAAGAAAACGAAAGTATATTCAAGATGGCGATGATTCCAGTCCTTTCCGCATTGCTTTTGGCTTTTAAAACTTACACACACATACATACACACACACACACACACACACACACATATATATATATATATATATATATATATATATATATATTCATTCAATTTGTCTTTACATAAATAGTAATTTGTTGCTACACAGTCATGAGCATGTTTCGGTCTTCGAGTTTTCCGTGACTAGAGACCTCTTCAGGCAACAACACTTATATTCAAAAGCGGAAGGTCTCTAGTTAGTGAAAACTAGAACACAGAAACATGCTCATGGGTGTGTAGCAACAAATTGCTGCTTATGTAAAGACAAATTGAAAATGCAACTTGCTCTACTTCCGTATTGAGCACTCTTGTATTAACCTCGTTATATTTCACTGGTTACTCTACTTTTGGAAAAATAGCAACCTCAAATTATATATATATATATATATATATATATATATGATTTTGTATATAGATATATAATTCGTATATATATATATATATATATATATATATATATATATATATATATATATAATAAAATATTATTGAATATACATATATTTATTATAATGGAGTATATGTTATTTTATCTAGTACCATATCTTTCTTACAGAAAAATATGTATATTAATAATAATGACTATCTTTTCAATAATAAGAGCAACCATTATCGCATAAGAAGAATGATATGAAGCAAATGTTTTAAGGCCGACGGCTATGATACAAAGATGGCTGCCTCAATTTAAATGACACCTCTTTTAGGCAACGATAGTATCATATAATAAGAGACAAAGTCTCATGATTTTTGTTGTTTGATCACTATATTTGACCATTGGTAAATGACTAGTCCGCTTAGTAAGCACATGCCTCACTAAGTTTAAGTTTCTTAAGACCGTAACTGTCATTAAAATGACATTGCGATGAGCAGGTGACACGAATTGGCACCTTAGTGGGTGCTGCTCGCAAACGTACATACAAGGATCGTTCCAGAAGTAATGCATCTTTTTTTGTTTAACTAAAAGTAACAGTTGAAGAGCGAGGAAGACATGAGTAGTACCATTAAAATGAGTGACCTTTTGTGCTCCAGAATTTATTTTTCTACATTGTCACGAGCATTCTCAATACACTTTTTATGCCAACGATGAGGTGGGGCTCTGCTTGGACGCCCGCAACAAGTTTTATCACTTGCATCTCCATCAGTACTCTGAAATCGACGAACCCATCTCCTAACAATGCTAATAACTTCGGCTGTGTAAACATTCAACAGGCGCCGGTGAATGTTGATCAGTTCAATTTTTTTTTCTGCATGGAGGAATTCAATGACGCATCTCTTTTGCTGGTGCACATCCTTGTCATTGTTTTTTTTTTTTTTTTTTTTTTTTTACACGGTGGTCACCACTTATCAAGGCCCGGAAGCCACTCAGGAATAAGGGTTGCTTTCTTAGAGTCTCCCATCGTTAATACCTCAAGCGGAAATTTCAGTTAAAAAAAAAAAAAAAACTAAAATAATGTTTTAAAAAAGATAAAATTTATTTACTGAAGTACGTTTTTTTAAATTTGTGGCCTAATATCTAAAGGCAAATAAAATGCTGTAACCGAAGAAACTACTCACAAGAGGCAACATGTCTGTTTTGACTGTAAGGTGATGGGATCGGGAAAGACAGAAAAAATTCAGTTTGTAGACATATACATGTGGCATTAATTTGCATATGAGAGGAGGAATAGTGGCTATAAGAAGGACGAATTGGAGAGAACAGGGGTAGAGTTTTTAACAGCCCAGAGAGAAAACATAGATGTTGAGTTCGTGTTGTGAATTGAGTTAAGAGGAGTTGGTATGAATTGCAGAGTCGGTGAGAAAGAATTGTGAAATTTCATTTTTTCTTTTTGCATAATAAATTATAACTTTGAACATAAATGATATGTCTAACATTGAAGAAAATAACTTAATTTCACAAAAAAAAACACTCAACTAGTTATAACCACTGTATACAATTCCCCCCATCCAACTCTCTATCTGTGTCTAAATCTAAATGCAAATTCCAAAGCTTCTTTCCCAGTGGAACTGTTCTGCTGGCTTGCTTCCCGGTTGAATACAACATAGTAGTCTTCAAATCCAATGTAAACAAGTTCTTGTTGAGCCGTCCACATAAATAATCAAATTCTACTCAATTTACACCATTAACGATTACTATACTGCCACCTTACATTCATTAACCCTTATCCTCGAGTGGCCTTCGGACCTTGATGGTGAATCCTAAGTAAAAAAAAAAATATATTGGCAAAGTTTGCACTCAGTTGCTCTTTTCTAGAAAGCAGCGATGTGATTGGCTATTGGAAATAGACGATTATCCAATAAAAATGAACAATGACTATATGGAAAATCATGTTAATAAAGGAAATATTCTACTGAATATAATATGCAATCGATGAAATTGATTTGAATAGCAATATTTTCGTTTGTATATTCCTTGTCTGATGCTATAAATCCAATTAGCTTTATTGTGCCAACGTAGTAAAAATACAAATGTCTATCAAATTAATTTTTATATATATATATAAATATAATAATGATTATTATTATTATTATTATTATTATTAACAGTAGTAGTAGTAGACTTTACTGCTCAATGTTAAACTCTTTCTCAGCCCATAAATTCACTCTGTAATCATTATTATTATGGACAGAAATTATTTTAAATGAAAATACGGAAATTAATCAAAAACAATTTTGGTTTACCTATTCATTTATGACCTATTTGTATTAAGACATCTTTAGTATTACCGTAGAGATAGTTTGATTTTATATTCTTAGTTCAAGGAAAAAAAAATAGTGCATTATTATTATTGTTGTTACTCACTAGGAGTTTTCACACAGGCCATCAAAAATTTCTCTATGAAACTACCTGTGGTGTTCCTTGGAGTCTGAGTTACAACAAATCGTCACAGATTTCCTGTACTCTTTACCTCTTTTGATATCATTTGCAAATTAATTTGTTATCACAACAGCCATTTACCATTGATTTCACGTTGGTAGCGACCATTAGTCTTCACTGGAATTTGGGTGGCAATAAGCCTTCGAAGGATTCCAATCCTCTTTTCGCTCATCCAGTAGAGGTCTGGTTAGTGGTTTCTCTTTTTGATCTTTCGATCCTCTTTGACACTCCGTGACCATTTGATGTGATATCGGTTCATACTGATATTAGGTTAGTGCAAAAATAGGTCGTTTTTTGACGTTCAACTTCAAAAGATCATAACTCCTTTCATAATAAACTTTATTAATTGAAATAAGAACGATTAGAATCGACACATTTTTACCAACTAGAAACAAGTTAATTTATTTCATTAGCATAGAAATCCGGTGTTCTAGAAGCGATGAACTTGTTGAAGGCCGATTCAGTATCATCTCGGCTTTTGAAGTATTTTTTGCGCTGGAAGTTATCGAGATGCTTGAAAGAATGATAATCGATGGGCGAGAGGTTCTGTGAATATGGCGGATGAGGCAGTCTCGTAGCCTAATTCGTTCAGCTTCTGTAGGATCAGTTGAGCAAAATGTGGGACAGCTTGTCCTCGAAGAGAATTGGTCCCTTCATACTGACCAATCTCGGGCACATATGTTGGAGCTTCTGGTGCATTTTGTTAATTTGTCGGCAGTACTTTGCGGTAATGGTTTCGCCCAGATTCAAGAAGCTGTGATGGATGAGATCGGCCACAGACCACCAAACAGTCACTATAACCTTTTTTGGTGCAATTACGGCTTCAGAAAGTGTTGTGAAGCTTATCTGGCATCCAACCACTGTGCCGAACATCGTTGGTTCTTGTAGAGGGTCTACTTTTCATCACACGTCACAATCTGCTCAAGAAATGGGTCATTTTTGTTACGCATAGGAGCATAGTAGACACCTCAAAACGACGATTTTTTTATTGTTGTTTAATTCATGCGGCACCCATTTATCCAAATGTTTTGACTTCCCTATTTGCTTAAAATGTCGAACGACTGTTGAGTGGTCAACTTCAGGTTCAACAGCAACTTCTTGTGGTTTTGCGAAGATCAGCTTCAATTAAGGCTTTCAAATGTTCGTTATCAACCGCAGTTGGCTGGTTGCAATTGTCTTCATTTTCGAGGCTCTCGTCACAATTGCGAAATTTCTTGACCCACCCTTGTGCCACACGTTCGTTAGTGGTTTCTGAACCAAACACATCATTGATATCACAAGCTGCCTCGGCAGCTTTTCGGCCTAGTTTGAACTGGAACAAAAAAAAACGTGCGGATTTGAATTTTGTCCATGCTGTTGAAAAGCCTGAAAAAAAAATGAATAAAGAGATTGAGAACGGTAATGAATAACACGATTCGATAGAGCGAAAAACGTACTTCAGAATGATATATAACATGGCTATACATATCAATGAATTAATTCAGAAATCATATATAAAAATAACGTGAGAAAACGATATCGTTTTTGCACCAACCTAATACGTTTTTGGGTGGGGGTGAGGTAGCTTATTATTATACAGTTTCAGTTTTCTTTTTCAACTAAAATTTTATAAGAAGGTAAATTTTATCTCTCGATTTTTCAGTATTTACTTCAACAGTGCTAGAGCTAGGTAATAAGTTCAGAAAATATATATTTTCATAATTTTATATATATATAATTATGATTATTCATTTTTACTTACAGGCACTAATGTTTCATGCTTATGCAATCATCAGTGTAGAGTAACAATTCCTGCCGGTCATGAGATTCAAACCCAGCCACAAAGCCATCTTTTGCTCCATTTGCTGAGCCTGTACCTCAAGGCCATCAAACAATTGTCACAGAAATGAAGGGCATTAAGAACTATTAAACGCCGAATTCGGACGAGTGCATTAGGTAATCTAGAGTGTTTGCACGAGCTGAGGTTGTGAACATTGCATAGATGCTAGTTGAGTACTGTAGTTGTAACTCCGCAGACAGTGGCCATCCTTAAGTATTCTTAAAGGGGCTTGATAATTAAAATTAAATAATCATTATTCATTTTATCTACAGTGTTTCATACTTACGCAATCATCAGTGTAAGGTAACAATACTTGCCGGCCATGAGATTCGAACCCATATATATATATATATATATATATATATATATATATATATATATGAAAATGTAAATTTTCAGAATTTTATTTAGATTTATATATATTTATATATATGAAAATGTAAATTTTCAGAATTTTATATATATATATATATATATATATATATATATATATATATATATATATATAGTTTGTAATAATTGTTTTGCTCCACTTTCCTGAATAGTAATTATCATTTCTGATGACCTTAAGAAATAAAACACATCAACTGTTGATTTTTTAAGTTGGTGAAGGATTTCTTTCTGTATTCATTTTAGGTGGCAGAGTTGTCTAACTTGCTATTTGCTTTCATCCAAAATAGTAACTTTAAGTAAAATAACTCATGCTTAGCCATTACAGCAAGTACATTGACTGGAT
This sequence comes from Euprymna scolopes, assembly GCF_053919585.1. Classification (NCBI taxonomy): domain Eukaryota; kingdom Metazoa; phylum Mollusca; class Cephalopoda; order Sepiida; family Sepiolidae; genus Euprymna; species Euprymna scolopes. The sequence continues at coordinate 20,865,436 of NC_136484.1, read as the reverse complement.
TTTTTGGCAAATTAGATTGCTTAAAACTTATTTTGGTGCTTCTACAGAATTAGGACGAGATTTTGTAGTCGATAAATGGAGTTTTCAGATAAAAAAACAATGGTTTCAACTGATTTTTTTAGCCAATTCTAATAAGTTGCAATGGTAGCTTCCAAATTACGCAATCAAAATTACCTGAATATTACTGAATTATTTAACAAAACAATTCTAATCGTGAAGCAAGTGAAAATTTTCTGTAATCTTGTTTTAAACCAAAACGGAAAATTACCTCCTTTTTAAATGCTCCTGTGTTTTTTTTTCAAGCGTTTTCATCAAATTCTATTTTTTATTTTCTTTAATAATTTTCTACCTCCTCGATTTTCATTACTTTTGGATATAATCATCTTAAAAATACGAGGAATACCTAGATACCATTGTTTTTTTTTAATGTGAAATTCAGTATTAGGATTTCCGAAATTTCATCCTAATAGCGTAGAAGCGCTCTTATTAAAAATTTTTTAACACAAATAGATCACAAATGACAAATAAAACAAAATAAATTCATATTAGAAATAATGGTTGACAATTATGTACAGTGAGTTTAAAAACTTATCAGGTATAGTTGAAATTTTTAGAAAACGAAAATTGGGTGCAATGTACAGGTTTAATGCCCCCCCATTAAGTTTCAAGAGACAATGGATACCACTGTAAGAATAGCTGCATATGTAATTGTAAGGCAAGGGTTGCGCAATATCCAACCACGTCTCCTGAATCGGCACTGCTTGGGTCTAGCGGCAAGTAGAGGCACAAGACTGACTGGAAACAATGCCGAGATAAGCGGAGAGTACATAAAGCACCTGGAATTCCCAAATGATCACCCATTTTAGTACTGACCAGGCTCAACGTGGCTTAACTTCGGTGATCTGGTAGGAACTGGTGTCGACATGATTATGCCGTATGTAGTACGTGTACAGGTTGAAGACTTGGTAAAATGAAAATGTCATTCTTACTGCCAAGTCGTAGACAAAGTAAAACAAAACCTCTGATGTTAGTATTTCATTTAGCAGTGTCGCTTTTTAGGTGTTTCAAATCAAAGCAAGGCAGATTTAATGGCTGAACTTATATCATATAAGAGAACCCCCTCCCCAATTATCTTTAATAATTTTTTAATATCAGCATCATTATTTAAAAAAAAAAAAAAAAAGAAAGAAAATAGATGTAAAGTCAACGGCTGGCTTATTATTTTGTTAGGTCATCAGAAATAACATTTTTATTTTCAACTCGCGATAGTTCAGTCCTATCCTATAAAAAAAAGTATTACAAATTTACATTGTAAAACAAATAGACGATCTGCATCGTATGAAATGAATTTGGGAAGAAATCTTCTCAAATAAAAAGTCAAGGTCATTAGAAACGATCCTTTACAAGGGTCATTCCAAAAATAAAGCTTCCTTTTTTTTAATTCCGTCTGAAAGGATCAAAGACGATTGCAAACTGCATTGCTATGATGACTAAACTTATGCATTCACGATCTGAAAGTTTCATTTCTCTGTTGTAGATATTGACAGTGAGAGACTCTAAGAAAGCAACCTCTGTCATGGACGCGCATCAAAAGCAGAGATGAGTGATTGGATTCCTAGGAAAAATGCATTGAGAATGTGGTAACTATGTAGAAAAATAAATTCTGGAGTACAAAAGGTCGATCGTTTTAATGATACAACTCCCGTCTTTGTAGCTGTTTAACTTTTTGAGTAAAAAAAAAAAATAGGAGGCTTTATTTGTGGAATGACTCTTATATATAAGAAATAGTTAATTACAGATGTATTTTTTTTTTTTATATATTTTATATTAATATTAGTGGTAGCAGTGGTGAAACATATATTTTCCCATTATATTTAACAAAGGGTGTACACTAGAAAAACACACACACACACACACACACACATATATATATATATATATATATATATATATATATATATATACACACTATAATAAATTAAATACCTAAAGACACTAGTGTTTCATCCTTTTCGGAATGTTCAGTGCAGGGTGTCACGATTAACACCAGTCGACAGATTCGAACTTAGCAACACGCGGCATCTCTGACTCGATTAGCAAAGGCCATATCCATTCGGGTACCGTTAACCGCGTGAAATAATGTTGAATTTAAACATTAAAAAATTTTTTTTTTTTTAAATGTTCTTTATGTCAGTCACAGAGTGATCTAATCGTTATACGATGATCTATGTAAAGGAGCTAAAATTGACCGACTTTAATTCAACTGAAAGTGCTCAACGATAAAAAACAAGTTTCTTAAAGGGGCTGTCATAATTATTTTTTTACTATAATAATTAAATAAATATAAATAATGCACACACACACACACACACATATATGAAAAAGTCTGGAAACTTATTTAAGGCATCTCCTGTATGTATATATATATATATATATATATATATATTTAAAGTGATGGTTGTGTAGTTCCAACGAGAGAAAAAATGTATATTTAAAAGAGTGTAGCCATCAACAATTGTGGGTTTTTTTTAAAGGTTTTCATCATATTTTTATTTTAAAATATTTTTATTACGCGTTTCGAGCTTAGGGTGTGCTCTCTTCAGATATTTTCGTAAAAAGTTTTTCTTTAAAATGGGAGTTTGTGGATATGCCTCCGCTGATATTAAATATGTTTTTCATAGTGGCGTGATGCGTGTGTTCAGTGTTTAGACGTTCTGTCTCCAACTTCAAGTGTTTCACTGTGACCGGTCAAAGTTAGTTTCAAAGAGTGTTTTTTAGTCCATATGGTGAAGGTTTTTATGGCTTCTTTAGGGTTCTTTTTTAAAAGGCTTTCTTTCCCCATGTATAGCATACACTCACACACAATCCCATACGCATACATATATATTCTCATGTACATGTACACATGCGTGTGCCTGTATGCGTGTGCATGTGTACATGTACATGAGAATATATATGTATGCGTATGGGATTGTGTGTGAGTGTATGCTATACATGGGGAAAGAAAGCCTTTTAAAAAAGAACCCTAAAGAAGCCATAAAAACCTTCACCATATGGACTAAAAAACACTCTTTGAAACTAACTTTGACCGGTCACAGTGAAACACTTGAAGTTGGAGACAGAACGTCTAAACACTGAACACACGCATCACGCCACTATGAAAAACATATTTAATATCAGCGGAGGCATATCCACAAACTCCCATTTTAAAGAAAAACTTTTTACGAAAATATCTGAAGAGAGCACACCCTAAGCTCGAAACGCGTAATAAAAATATTTTAAAATAAAAATATGATGAAAACCTTTTAAAAAAACCCACAATTGTTGATGGCTACACTCTTTTAAATATATATATATATATATATATATATATATATATATATATATATATAATGATTGTGTTTTTTGAAACGTTGTCTGGCATGATTGTGGAAGAGAGCCACATCGGATACAAAATGCCAAAATGAAAAGTCGATTACTTATGACAGTGAGTGTCTATTTAAACAGCCCTCCCTACCCCTTTGCACTAAAACATGCATCGATTTGTGTGCCACGTTTTACCATTCAACTGGTTGGCATAACCTGTCATCACAAATCAACATAAAAAATAGTCTGCAGAGAAATCAGGGCAAATAAATCCACAAATATTTATACCTTCTATCTGTGGCAATTTTTTTTGTATCTGAGGAACTGTATGATGGTACAATGGACTGTATTTCTCATTACCACAATGAAACCCGTGTGAGACATTATGATAAAAAAGTATAGAATTCACCTATAAGTAAGTAGTTAAAAAAATAATAATAAATCGTGATTGTGAACTGATTTTTTTTTTTTTTTTTTTGGGTCATTAGAATGTAACTCTCAGGTGTGTGTGTGTACATATATTACAATATAAAAATGCGAGCATGAAATGTAACATGGTTAAGCTAAAACATGGAAAAGTAAAGGACTAGTTGTTAAAACTGGAAAAGAAAAGGACAAAATATTCTAGTAAAAAATATAATAAATTTATAACTTAAAATATTGCAGCATTAAGAATTTTTTAAAATTCAATTTATAGCATTATAGTATACAATTCTTGCCCTTTTCTTTTCCAGTTTTGACAACTAGTCTCTTACTTTCCCATGTTTAATCTTAACCATATTACTTTTCATGCTCGCATTTTTCTATTGTAATCCATGATTTTTCCAGCCTTCCAACAAATTCACTTGTTCTTTGTTTAATTTCAGTCTTATTTTTTTGCCCCCATAAACATAATATGCACATATGTAATAACAATATACGACACTCGTTTGCTTTCAATAAAATCCCCCAATTATCTCCCTTCCATTCTTTCTGTTTCACTTGTTACTTCTCTTTTCACAACAGAAGTGAATTAGTAGCAACACTAGTCGCTGAAGCGACGTGGTTGCTATGGAAACTAGTCATAAAAAACGTTGCTCACCTCCTTGCGTTTTTTATGATTTTTGAATACCACTACATTCATCATAAATTTTGTTTTACTGAATAAAAATTGAAACAAAATTTTTCACAATATAACTGAGAAGGTGATCTATAAACTGTAATAATTGTTTGAAATCTGGTCCAAAAATGAGTGAATGGTGAAGCTTTAAAGCAGTTCTAAATGACTAAAACCGCCACTTAACTATATATTCAAGCACGGTAGTTGAATGGTGTATATATATATATATATATATATATATATATATATATATATATATATATATATATATATATATATATTATTAAGCAGAAATCGCTCCACAGAAGGTATGATGCCACTTGATGTAAGGAGGTAGAAAAATATTACTTCAAGGTCAAAAACTAGCCAAAGATAAGTGTTAGATGGTAGATTATGACCCAGAAAACATCGCTCATGGAATGTGAGGACTAAAGGATAAAATAAGGGTAGCAAGAGTTACAAAATTGCCAAAAGTAAATCCAAGTATATATCTCCTTATATATATATATATATATATATATATATATATATATATATATATATATATATATATAATTATTATTATTATGATTATTATTATTATTATTTTCAATGTATGTGCTAAATAGCAAAATTATATCAAACCAAAATTAATATTTTTCTAATGATTTTTCCCCTGAGGAGTTGAGCCTACATCGAAAATCCATCGATTAAGGAAAATAATATAACTATTGTATTCTTTGTCTGTACAATAAATTTTTGTTGTGAAAATTATATTTTTTCTGAACAAAACTTAAATATAAAAACTGTGTGTGTATATATATATATATATATATATATATATATATATATATATATATATATATATATATATATAGTACTAATTAAACGAAAGCTAAACTATTTCTTCCATTCATTGTACAATCTTTTAATCTTCGATTCAGTAACTATTTAAGAATAATGTAATGCATGAGGTGGGGAGGGGTAGTATCTGTTCAGTTTTCACGATACACTCCTCTCAAGCATCACCTCATCTCTTTATGTGATGGAAGCAATGTATGTTCGTTCATCATGTTATTTATCTATGTTTGCAGAAATATGTGACCGGAAGAAGCGTATATATAATTCCATTTCCCAACGCCAACCTATTGAACAAGAGAACTGAATTAATATCAAACCGTTAACATGATCATAATACCATGTTAGAAAATTGCATGGGGTATGACATGTAATAAACATAATCTAGAATAAAACTTATTTACTTTTCATAAAATACACACACAGATATATATATATATATATATATATATATATAAATTTTTAAAAGTTTTCAAGTTTGCAAATTGAATAAATCTGTAAACTTAATGAAAAATATTAATTCAATGATCACATATTAATATTTATAGGACAATTCTAACCAGATGAGAGCTCAATATCTGAGATAGAGCATTGATATTAGAACTTGAATTTAAACTCTATGAATTAGAATTTACAACAAAATTTATTATTCAACATGGAATACAAATTGAAAACTTTAAAATTTTCATTATTCGATGGAGTTTCAAAGAATGGGTCTTATCCTCAGAGTAAAGTAGTTAGCAAAATGATATTTATAGACAGGCTAACAAATTACGAAAGAAGTCATATTTGTATGAAAGTTAATAATAATGCAGAAATGCATAGGTTAAAAAGATATTCCAAAGAAAGTCCAAGTTCGATCAAGAAAAGTTGGCAAATATGATACCATCCAAAAGAAAATGTTGATGTTTCAGATGCGTATGAAATAGTCCAATAGAAATTGCAATAACCAACGTGGTTGAAAGGTAAATTCCAAATATGAAGATTTTGTGGTAGATTTTTTCATTAGAAATGATACTATGTGATAAAGGTATAATTGGCATTCTGTCGAAAGAGAAGAAGCCCATATACTTTCCTCGGCTGAGGAAAATAAATTTCGCTTAAAATTAAATGCAAGGAAGCAATATTTTAATGATAAGCCAGACTTCTGTTTTTAGAATAAATCCAAACTAGTTGCTAAGCTTAAAATGTCGAAAAGTTTTCAATTTGTATTCCTTGTGAAATAATAAATTTTGTTGTAAATTTTAATTTTTATTTTGAATTTAAATTCAATTTCTGGTATATATACATAATGTCAGTAAAAAGTAAACTAGAGTGCTTAACTGTAATATAAGTAAAATTGCTTTTATATTATATATTGAGAGAAATAAGAGAGAGATTGATTTCAGTTCCGATAATTTGTTTTACAGAAGATGTGCCATGAGATATTTTCAAATGTTTTAGATTTTATTCTTAACCATCAAGCTCAGTTTAGAGCTCTTCAGATAAAGAGTGAAAAAAAAATTGAACGTAACTAGCAGTTGTTCGTTTTCATAAGGATTCTGTGCTTCCAGGAAAACCTTCAGGAATGTGGCAGTTTGTCCTTAGTAAAAGCAAAAGCTTCATAATTTGAAATACAGAAGTCTTAGAAATCTTAAATTGTTGCCAAGAGAAATATAGTACACACCAAAAAAAAAAAAAAAAAAATGGTAAAAATGCAGACAAGTGAGGTAAACTCGTCAGAAATTTCATCCGTAATGCTATGAAGTAGATAGAGGTCAGTATAGCCGTGATGAAATGCTTTGCGAATTGAGAGGAATTTATGTGTTGGGATTCTGAAAAAAAAAAAATGTTGGCATCTTTATAGAAAAACAGCATCAAAGAAAAATGTAAACATAGGTAGATATAAATAGATATCTAAATATATCGATATAAATATAGATGCATAGAGAAATAAATTAAAACTCGTTACTTTTATTTTTTAGAATTCATTTTCACCAACGCTTTTATATTTTTGATTTACACATGAAAATGAGAAATTGATTTCTAAGTGATTTGCCTGGGTATTTGGAGGTGTGTGTTGAGCAAAAAAAAAAAAAAAAAAATGGTAGTAGGCAGGCAGGCTTGAACCCGTGATGCGAAGGCGGAAAAGAAAATGAATGAAAATCTGATGTCTTATCCCTACTCCAGGACGCAACCGGAGGTTCGGAACGTTAAAATTAGGCAAAGTCAATCCAACCGATACGATGACTTGCAAAAATGGCTTGCAAAAAATCGACCCCTCCTTGTAGAAAACTGCCCAGTTGAGGGTGAAAGAATTAATATTTTGGGCCAATTTTTCGATATTTGTCATCCGAGATGTCGCGCTTCAAAATGATACCGATCTCGTGAAAATCCGTCGCCTCTGTCGAAAGTTTTATGCAGACATACATACATACATTTAAACAGACAGGTGAGATTTATATTATAGACTAGCGGGGGTTTTGAGGTGTGTGTGCTCTTAAATAAAAAAGAACCCGGGGTGGGGGGTAGGATCGAACCCGAAGCCCTGAGGCGAAGTTTGAAAATAAAATGTGAAAAAAACATGAACCGTTCGAATTTATCTGTTGGGATTCTGAAAAAAAAAAAATGTTGGCATCTCTATAGAAAAACAGCATCAAAGAAAAATGTAAACATAGGTAGATATAAATAGCTATCTAAATATATCGATATAAATATAGATGCATAAAGAAATAAATTAAAACTCGTTACTTTTTTATCTTTTATTTTATTTAACTCTATTTAGATATACTAATTGAAAGTTTCTGCCATACACATTAAACCTGGAAACTTTAAGTATTAATATAGCTTTGTTACAAACGGGCAGGTTAACACTGACTGATATTCCCAGTCAATGCTGGGTCAGGTCAGTTAGTGAAATCATGTAAACAAACAAGTCTCTTTTTAAAATGTCAAGGGCAACAACGTAGAATTATTTTTTTATGTAGTAGATTACAAACAACAAAAAAAAATGTCCATAATTATTTAATTATTTTACTCGGCAATAAATAAAACAAAAAAGAATTTCCTGAAAAATAAAAGATATAAACAAGAACAGTTCCGAATTTTTTAGATGAGGAATAATTTCATATTTTTTGGATTCTTCAGACTATTATTTTCATCTTCAATTTTATTTTCACGTTCCAGTTGATGTAACCTCAGACCTTCTTTAGGTGTATTGTGTCAAACTATGGAAAATTTTTCTGTCGAATTCGAGAATTTCATGCAGAATCCGTTATTTAATCCATGAGAGTGGCATGCTCTCGTCCCGTCAGCCATGACTGGGTAGAAGTCCTAAATAATTTGCAATTGTATTTTTGAGGGTCACCAATACTGAGGATTGAACCTTAAACCTTCAGAGGAGTGTAACTTTTACAACTGAATTTTACCAAGTACTTTATCCACTGATCCATGGATTATATGAATGAATCCGTTTTAAATTTTAGTGCAGATTCCCAAGTACGACAGAAAAATTCCCAAGTTTGACAAGATATACCTGAAGAAGGTAAGAGATTACATCAATTGAAACATTGTGAAAATATTGCTCGAGAGAGAACAGTAGTCCGAAGAATCTAAATAAAATGAAGAACAAATATTCTTCAGGTGTTTCCATTTAATTTGTGTAATTAGTAAGGAAAACGCTATATTTAACTTGGGCAGCATACGGACAGAGACCCTTATAGAGATTTGTGGACAGGTCTACAGGATGATTGGAATGTAACTCTGTATACTTGAAATTTATTACTAAAATATAATTCTTGGGAGTGTGAGATGTGAAGCTGCCCCTTTATTGTTTTCCTTTAGTCCTCACATTCCATGAGTGATATTTTTGATCTTGGGAAAAAATGCTATTTTTTGGGGGGTCAGCTGTTGTCTTGAGTTGTGAGATATGGACATTTTAAATCCTCTGATAGTATTCATCAGCATTCATTTATTAATCTATCCATCTCATTAACCATAATCTTAAAATAGATTTTTAGCCTTGATAAGTGTTGACTCAATAGCAAAAAAAGAAAATGTTGCAATATTCTTTATATAAGATGGAGGGTATGATCACCGAAAATTGGAAAGTTCTACTTATAGGAACTGACGAATCAAATAGAGCCACGTTCTACTAGCAACCAATCAAAAACCAGAATTGCTCTATAAAAATATTGGATCTTCAGCATTCCAGCACAATTTTTTTTCGTGTCAGCACGAGAGAGATCTTTCGCTATTTGCCCGCAAAATTATAAAATCCGGAATAATTACAGAACAGCTACCCACTGAAAATTCTTTATCTCCAGCACTCGTATAGAATAGCTACCCATCGGAAACCGTTTTGAAATTAAACATGGCTTTCAATTCAAGAGAAAAGAAAAAAAAACTGAATTGTGACAGACTGACCAACAGATGGACACAGCCCTTTATAAAGTTAAGTGAAATTCTGTTTCTAGCTCCAGCATGACAGACCAACAAAAATGCCATTTCAAACTCTGGCATGACAGACCAAAAAAAATTCTATTAATACTTCAAAACCAATGTAACAGACCAACGAAAATGCTATTTCAAACAACAGAGCGACTGATCCATTTATAGATGTACTTGAAAGTATCGAAAAATAGCTTGGTTCGTGTTTTTCTTCAATATGATTGTTGAAAATCTTCTCCAACAATACATCAGGAAACACTGACAGTCGTCCTCTCAGAACTACAAAAGCTCTGGAACTTTTTGTACGCTCCTCCACTATCCTTGGCCACTCTTTTTTTTTTTATTGTATTTTTCTTTTTCATGTCGCTGTGAACAGGAGTGAAACACAATCTTCAAGTCGTATTTGTCGATGTTCATCTTCATCTTATTTATAGACAACGTCCTTTGTCTTCTTTTTCTGCTATTTATTTGACATGTCAGTGAAAATTCCATAGAATTAAGATATTATGCCGCAATCTGGGTAGGTGTGCAAGGTAGTCTGTGGTGTTTGTCAGTCCCCTCGGTTATCATACTGATAGCTTGAGCTTGATTGGTAGGCAACAGACAACAGTAATTCATTTCTCTTCTCTTATCTCTTACTCTCTTTCTTTCTTCTCACCTTCTTTTTCTCCCCCCCCAACTTTCTTTCTTCTCTTCCCACCTTATCTTTCTCCCCCTTATTTCTCTACTCCCCCTCCCCTTATTTCTCTACTCCCCCACTCCATTCTTTCTTTGCTTCCTCTCCCTCTTCTTTTTCTACTCCCCCTCTTTCTCTACTTCTCTCCTCCTCTTTCTCTCTCCTTTCAATCCTCTCTTTTTCTCACTTCCCCTTTCTCTCACCTCCTCTTCTCCTCATTTTTCTTCTCTCCTTTTTTAAAATAAAATTACTAAACCCATGTAGTTAAAACTCTAAATATCTGAAACAACTACAAAATCCCACTTTCCTAGAAATTCCACACTCTTCAAAATTCATCCCCTACGCTTTTCTTAACACTGCCCTATAGTCTAACACCCTTATTCCCAACCATTTTCACAGCCCCATAATCCTAGACAGTTTCAACACCGCTTTATAAGCACCAAATTTATTATATTTTCCAAACAACTCATTTATTCTTATTTTATTTATTTTCCTTTATTTCCCTTCCTCCCTAAACTCGACTGCAATTATAAAATCTACCCAACAGAATTTATTGATTTCCTACCCAAAGATTTTATATAAGCTATATTGAACGCATCTGTTTATCCATTTGAACTGGGCGTATCTTAGCTCTTTCTGTCCCCCACCATCACCACCACCGTCGTCATAGACGATTGCTGACTCTTTAACTTGGTTTTCGCCTTAAGACACGTGCAGGTCATCATCCAGAACCCAACAAACTTTTTTTGACGCATTCAATTATTTATTTCCCTTTCTTTTCTTCTTATTTTCCTCCTCTCTTGCCTTGTCTTATCTTCATACTTTTACAAATTTTTAATTTAATTTTTGTTTTATTTCTATTGTTCCCCCTCTTTTCTTTCCCCTCTTTTCCCTCCTCCCCTTTATCTCTCTTACTTCCATATTCTTTGTTTTTAACATCCATATGTAATCACAAAAAAAAAAACCCTTTCCTTTTTATTTTTATTTTAACTTTAATCATCTGACTATATGGACGGATAATTTTTATCCTGTCTATTAAAACAATTTGTAATGAATTAAGTTATTACACTTAAGGTTGTAATAATTAAAAATATGTTTGGCTCTACTAACGTATTGAGCACTTTATATCCTTGTTTTTTTACCACAGATACCCCTTAGTATATATATATATATATATATATATATATATATATATATATATATATATATATATATATATGTGTGTGTGTGTCTGTTTGTTGCACAAACATTATTGGATACGCACGTGCATACATGTTTCAGTGGAATTCCAATTCAAGCATAACATTTCATCAGACCAAAAAAGAATCGATATTGAAACGGGAGTCAAAATTAATTTAGTTTTATAAATGCTTGGGTGTGGTTTACGTTCTGTGGTTGGAGGGAGGTGTGGTGAAGGAAAGGAGTAGGGATGACAGGGGAGGGGAGTGTGATTTCGGGTAGTTAAACTGCTGTAATGGGAAGGTGTTGGTATTCTTTTTACTTGGTAGTTGTTTATTGGTCTAAGTTTTCACTTTAATCTGAAGTTATACTATACTCTTATTGTTGCTACATCCCTATCTTAGGTTTTATATTTTATACACTGCACTTTCTTCCAGAACGTAAACCACGCCCAAACATCTTATAAAACTAAGGTAATTTTGACTCCCGTTTCAATATAGATTCTTTTTTTGGTCTGATGAAGTGTTATCCTTGAATTGGGGTTCTACTGAAACATGTATGCACATATGTAACCAATAATGTTTGTATAATAAACAGACTATATACCAGCTCCTGCATTGAGCACTCTTTAATAATCATGCGATTTTCATTGGATTTACATGTAGGAAACCAATCGATACAACCATTTTATATATATACTAGCAAAAGTACCCGTCGTTGACTAGGTTCAAAAACAGCCTACAGAAAATGGACTGATTTATGAAAGTATGATAGGTTATGAAAAGGAAAGGTTGTAAAGAGATAGCTTCGAATTTGGCGTATCAAAACCAAAGCAAAATATGATCAAAGTAAAAATAAAATAATTTATTATACCATACCTGTTCACACTGAAACACTTATCACAATATTCAGTGGATCTATAGTTAAAAAATCTTGTTAAACTTTGTGACATATTTCGATTCTATGGAGATTAGGTGCGAACGAACACCCCATAATTCTATTATACCATATTTCTTCAAACTGAAACATAATTATCAAAGTATACTTACGCAGATAGATATGAAAAGTCTTTATTAAAGTTTGTGCCTATTTCCATTCTGTGGGGGCCAGGTGCGAACGCAGACCCCACAATTTTATTATACCATCCCTATTTAAGTTAAAACATACTTACCAAAGTATTATTATGTACATCTATATCAAAAACACTTGTAAACGTTTTTTATTTTTTATTTCCATATTTTGTGGACCAGGCGCGTATGCAGAGCACACAATTTTAATGAATCATCATTATGCCAGATCAAACATAACCATTCCTGTGTCTCGATACATCTTCTATCATTATATGTGATCAGTTTTCTATAATAGTCAACCATATAGGAGCCTATTCGTGACCAGACACACACACACACACACACACACAGACGTTCAGCTTTATATATATATATATATATATATATATATATATATATATATATATATATATATATACGTTTTATTTTTTATTACCGTATTTTTCTGTTAAGTTACATTATGGTTTCAGCTACCCGGCTAACCCTCTCCAAGCACTTAACAACAAATAAAACCCAAATAAACCGAATCATAGCCCCCTCCCCACCTCCGAACCTAAGCGAACACCCAACAGGTCAAGACATACTTATCAAGAAATCATCTCACCAACGCGCCAAAAACTTAAACATTAAGACTCGAATTTTAAATTAACCCCTTCCTCCTACCCTCACATATCCCCCTCCCCCCTCCATGTATCCCTATGCCCTCAGCCACACCAGAAATGAACTTCCCAGACCCTCCCCCACAAACACCTAATGTCCTTAAACTCCAAAACTAAAACACTACCGACATACCAAGCACCCTCCCACCTTTCCCCCTTGTTCCCTTCCTCTTTTTTCCGAGCTTCTCGCACCCCTCCCCTGACATCATTCACTCTTTCATCCCATAAGAACATTTCTGTAAAAGTCTGAGGAAGCTACAGACGGCCAAAAAACGGCCGGGTAGCTGAAACAATGTAACTTAACAGAAAAATACGGTAATAAAAAATAAAACGCATATTTGTTCTACAACAGTATTGAGCACTTTCTTCAGGTTTTTATTAATTATCATTTCTACTACATATATAATGAGAGAGAGTATAGCAAGATACGGTATAGAAGCTGTTGATTCTCTGCTTGCTTCATTTTTCTATTTCCTGCTGTTACCTTGATAATATAGATCTATTTATTACATTTTGCCTTTTCTTTACAAGAAGTGTTCATCGTGGTTGAAGGTCTTCCTCAAAATTCCAGGTATTTCTATCAGGTCATGTGTACTTTGGAGAAAGAGTTTGCATGAAAGTGAAGATCCTCTTCTGCTATGACATGGCGGTTGTAACTAAGTGATGGGTTGGGCAGGAGATCATGCTGAATGTGTTCTACTTCATAGCCTGATAAACCAAACTACATTGATGAAGGTTATGGGGGAGGAGGAGGAGGCGGTTCCTAGTTTAACCTTACTTTCAAGCAGGGCACAAGGACAAGCTTCGTCTTAAGCCCTTTAAAAAGTGATGGACAAAACATGTTTAAACTTGTTCTCACTGCGTTTATTTTGAAGTTATCGACAATCATGGGTTGACCGCTATCGTGAAATAGGTGATAATTGTTTCCCCGGAGTATAAATATCAAGGGTCCCAAAATAGTCCCTATTTAATCATCTCCCCCACGAGAGTAAGCACAAGGTCGTTTTTTAATGTTGGGAAAATTTAACTCCCCAAAAATAAGTACTCTGAATTTTGATAAAAAATTTTAAAAGTGCCTCAGTCTGAAAGAATTTCTCCTTCATTGACCAAGGACAGAATTAATTTGGTATATAGAGTATTCAGACATCTGGAAAACTTTTTAGTTGATTTTCATCCGAAAAAGAGCTGCTAAAGGGTCAAAATTGAAAAATTGGTATGTGGGGGAGGGGGCAGTCATCGGTTTTTTATCTATTTATCAACTGTTTCACGAATGTGCATGCATGAATCATTCACATGACAGATTATTTATGTTAAGAATAAGTAGGTTTGAAAACACTTTTTAAATATTGTGTCAAGCTGGCCGAATGTTTATCGTACTTAACTCACTGTCTTTAAGTTTTGGTTTCAATTTTGGCTCGATTTTTTTTTTTTTTTTTTTTTTTTTTGATTACAAGAAGTGAAGTGTTTAGAAAAACATGATACTCGCGTGCATATGTCTCAGTTTCTGTATTAATTAAAATATAATATTTATGCCTATTTTACGACCGGACAACGCCGGGCAGCCTGCTAGTATAATATATTAGAAGGTATCCTTAACATTGTTCCTGGAATTGAACCGCATATTTCGATTTATTATTGTAATAGCGTGACCACCCTACAGATGATAATGAACTCTCCATTTACTGTAAAGACCGGGAGAATATATCTTTTGGTGTTAGCGGACGGGTTATGCTCGAGTCTTGTATTCCTGGTGGTTGGACTGACATATACCAACACTCTTCATTCGTGGTATTTGCTTTTCTGTTCAATATTTGTTTCCATTAATTATCCAGTTATGTTTTTTCTGGTCTCTTATGCAAATACAAAAATTATTTTCATAATTTCTAAAATAAAATGTCTTTGATGTTTATGGGTTATGCTAAACTAAAATTGCATAGAACTCCAATTAAAAAATGGGTACTTTTGTAGATTAAGGACCGTGCTATCATTAGAATTTTTCGGACAGTTTTTGTAAAATGCCGGGAGATGTTGAATGAAAATTTTTTTGTTATTTCCCCCCCCCCCCACACACAAGAATGCTGGCCAATCTTTTCGATGTAAAAAAAATATTTCTGTTGTAAAAATAATTAAATGAAAATTAATTTAAAAAACGAAAGCACTATTCTCTTTGTTATTACAAAGAAAATACAATGAATTGGACAATTTTTACGGAACTTGAAGAAAATTAGAATTAAAATCAAGAAGAAAATAACCATTCATTGTAAGGTGAAATTCATGAATAAATATTTCTTTTTTTGTTGGATAAGAAACAACTGACAGCAAACAAAATTTTTGATTTGATTTTTATGATTACTTTTTAATGATTTTTTGTTGTTGTTTAAATCAAGATAAATATTTAGTTTTGGGGCCCTTGATGCAGTAGGTGAATGTGTTGAGTCTCTATGGTTCCAAGTGAATATTTTCTGAAGATAACGGTTTCAATCCTACTCAAATCCGGCCAGAAGGATTAGTTGGCCAAAACGTGGTGAGAGATCAACTATGGAAGGCAGTAATTACTGAGGATACAGATAAGCGATGTAGCATTTCTATCTCATAGCAGTTAACCTCCTGAAGAAAATCAGAAATAGTTGACCAAAACGTGGTGCAACAACATGATGAGGATAACAGTTTGTAAACAAATATTTAGTTTTTTAATAATAAACCAACGATAGCAAGTAAATATTTTCTTAATGATTTTTGTATGTTTTTCTTTTCTTTTTCTTTTTTTGTTTTTTTGCTGCTGCTGCTTGGTTCAACATTTCATTACATTACAGCGTTTTACATAAACTGTCCGCTAAAATCCAACAATAGCACGATCCTTATTCTGCACAAGTACCCAAAAATGAATACTATCTTTTTAATTCCTCATACATTTTTTACATGATAAAAATCGTGTTTGACAATATCAATATCATCCAAAGAAAAGATAAACTATTGATCGAAAGAAATGAAGCAGTGTCAAAATGTTTACATGAAAACAGATTTATTTGCTTAATGAAATTAGGCATCTTTTCCACACATTAGATTTTAGCAGTTGATCTCTTAGCAAAACAAATGATATAGTCAATCTTTATATAAATATAAATTTATATATAAATATAATCAGCATGTTTTAGTATAGGTTTCAAACTTTAATGATTATGAAGGGTTATACAAATGATAATCTCCAGTTTGGAAAATGAAAAATATTTCTGATTTACATAAAATTTAAACCATAGATATACTTATCAAGGTCCAAAGATCACTCGAGGATAAGGGTTAATTAGTTTCAGGTGATTGGTGAGACAACACCGTGATGATCGATAGTGGTGGAACTCAAGTAAGGTTTAATTATTGAAGAGGACGGCTCAACAAGAACCTGTTTATGTTAGATTTGAAAACGATTATGATATAGTCAGTTGGGAAGCAGGCTCGCAGTATTGTGATTTTGCAATCTGGTACATCTTTGCATATTATTATTATTATTATTATTTACTTGCTAGGAGTACTCACACATGTAATTATTATCGATTTCTCACCAGCAATAACAAGGAGTATTCTCTGGAATCTTAGTGATAATAAATCTCCCCAGATTTTCTCTTCTATCCACCTGTTTTGATAAACTTTGCAAATCATTTTGCAGTATCGCAATAGCTGTTTACCAGTGATTTCTTGCTGCCAACTATCATTGACCTTCTGGATTTTGGGTGGCAATAAGTTTTTCCAATGTTACAGTACCCTCTGCACCCTTTAAGTGGGGAGTCTGGTTGGTGCTTTTGTACTTTAGTCTTTGCATTTTCCTTAAGCCTTATTATTTTTATCCCACGTACATATTCTGCTGAAGATGGCAAAAGAGAAATAGAAGAAAGTTCAACAAATTGAATACAAAAATAAAAGGTACAAGCAATCGTTATGAAATAAGGATAGAAACAAATATCTGTATTATATCTATATTATGTATAACTCATCGGTTGTGTTTTGATCAGTTTTATAAATTAGGACAACGGAGGAGGAGGGAGAAGAGTGAAGAGGAGAGAAGGTACAGTGAGAGAGGAGGAGATGGCGGAGTATGTGCAGATGGGCAAAGAGGAATCCTAAAGTAATATGGGGAATTAAACGGAGAGTAAAGAAATGTGGGGGGGGGGGGACTCTTGATAAAGAAATGCACTTCTGGTTTTGACGATATGCCAGTTGCTACAAACATATCTAGTCTTCAATCATAATAATAATAATAGTGATACGAGCAAGTACGTTAAACAGAGGCCAAAAGTGCAAGGTCCCATTTGTGTTTGCGCTTAGGAAATCTTATACCAGTTTTCAGAGTTGTTATCCAGAACATGAATTCTCAGACTTGTTACATACTACTTAGCAGTAACATGCGTTTGAAGTTAGGTGTTACACATCTCCCAATAAGTCCCGAGCCTAATTAGTAAACAACTATTCATCCCAACGCTTCTCTAACAATTCTATCCCTTTTTTTTTTTTTTTTAGAAAGATTTGTCTTTGACAGTACACCTCGTTTTCTCCTATCACTTCTTCATTAGAGCCAAATCTTTCTCTGTAGAATTCTTTTGAGGCCTGCAAACAGTCAGTAGTCACTAAAGGCCAGATTAAAAAAATAAAGTGGATGTGGAAGCAGTTTAAACTGCAATTCATGTTAGTTTTGCTATCGTTGCAGTCAACTTTTGACACGCTGCATTGTTTTAGTGAAAGAGTACTTTTTTCTTAAGTTGTTGCTTTTTGACGATTTACTTGGGTAATATCATTGGAGCACAGGATGGTGCAGGTGCTAGTGTAATTGTAAGAGTTAGGTGAGATGAGAACTTTTGCCATT
This sequence comes from Euprymna scolopes, assembly GCF_053919585.1. NCBI lineage: Eukaryota > Metazoa > Mollusca > Cephalopoda > Sepiida > Sepiolidae > Euprymna > Euprymna scolopes. Next base: position 20,847,270 of record NC_136484.1, on the reverse strand, counting down.
GCTAAATAAAAGTGTTACCACTGTCACTCAAGGGAAGAATCTATCAGGCATATGTATGCATTTTGACGTATGGAAGTGAAATCTGACCAGTGAGGATCGCAAACATTTGTTCTATGAAGAGAAATGATACGAGAATATAATGGATGTATAATGCGAGTTTTTTTTTTTGTTTTTTTTTTTTAAGAGGCTTAGTTTTGATGACCTTAAAGAAGTATTAAATCTGGACAGTATAGGGAGATGTGTGCAGAACAGAAGACTGATGGTATTCATTTAAGTGGTGTCAAGCCTGGTACGGGCATTGACGACTATGATTCATTTATCTATTTCCCTAGAGGCATTCGTAAATTTATTGTGGTTCATCATTCAGGCTGTTTCTCCAAAGTGTTTGATTCATTGCCACAGCTTTCTTTGCAGTTGAAGCCCAGATTAAAAAAAAATAAAACAGATTGGATGCGGAAGAAGTTTGAACTGCAATTCATGTTAGTTTTGCCATTGTTGCAATCGACTTGTGACCTGCTGCTTTGTTGCAATGAAAGAATACCTTTTTTCTCCAGTTGTTGCTTTTTGACGATTTATCCAAATGCATTAACAATGCTATGTTCATTCATTCAAGTGGTATCCTGCTTGATACAGGAATTGATAGCTATGACTCTATCTTTCTCCCACAAGGCATTCATGAATTCATTGTTGCTCATCATTCAAAACCCCATTCACGCTGTTTCTCAAAAGTGTTTAATGTATTACTATAGCTTTCTTTGCAGTTGTACAAACAGCAAGTTGCAGTTTCTTTCTGTCCGAACAGTTCTCATACTGGACAATTGTCCTGACAGTTGTACCCAATGGAATCTTCTGCTCAGCATAATAAGATATGAAACCATAAACAGAATTATTCCTGATTGCTTGTATATTACATCAGTCACCTGCTTTTCTCGCATTACTCTGATCGGGGGGAGGGGATGAAGTGGATTCTCAACCTTGCCCAAGGGTCTCCTACAGATTAGCAGAGGGTGAGAAAGTGCCTTAATTTTTCTTTGACAGTAGTGCTGTCCTGCCATCCTATACAACGCCTAGCATTCCTAAATGGTCACCCATCTGGTACTGGCCAGACTCGTCATTGCTTGACAGGTGATCTGGCAATAACCGATTTATCAACGTGATTATGCTGGATATAATATTCGTTATTGGTGATTTTTCCCTTCTCAAAATAATCGATGAACAAAGTATCTTGCACATACCAAAATATGAGCAAAACCCTGTCTTCTGATGTTTGCCTGTTTTGTTATTTTAGACAGTTTTCACATGATGGTGTCCATTCAGCTGACTGTTGATTTGATTCTGGAGTGAGATGATGGATCTGTGTTTTATCTATTGTGTCACATATTGATGCAAAAGCTCGTTTTTGTTGCATTGAAACAATTGCAAACAATGTTCTGAATTGTCAATGTTTTGTTGTTTGGAATTGACTGTGAGAAAATGCGACATCTACTTTAAACACAGCTTTCTTATTAACAAATATTATCTTAACCTCCTTTATTATTTCACATAACTTAAATTTACACTTGACAAAATGAGTTTGTGGTCTGTTTTGAATGTTTGTCTAGACAACTGCTGAATTTGGGCGACTTGAGTGTTCAGTATCATTTGTGTTCGTATGATCATGTTTAAAATCAGCATACCGCCTCTTAAGCATTGTTTCCGATGGAGCAAAGTCCAAATAACATGTACCAAGCTGTTTTGCTTGAGTAGTACTTATCCCATCAGAAAGCAATGCTTCATCAGATTTGTTTTTGTTTTTAAAATTTGCAATGGTAGCTGCGTTCAAATAACTGTAATTTATAAAAGAAAAAAAAAATCGATGTTGAAATAAGACATTTAAAGGTTAATATTTTATAAAATTGTATGAATTTTTTTTTTCTTTTTTTTTAGTCGTGTTATCTACATGTCAGGTGGACATGATGAATTAGATTGATGATTAGTCAAAATCAGGTTAATAGGTGTAAAATGATGGCGATCTAAGATTCCAGTTCCTGTTCATTTCATACATGAGATCTTGGTATTTTCTTATCTTCTCCCTCTCAACTCTGTTTAAGCTACCTTCATTAGGAACACTAACTTCAACTAGGGTTGCTACTTTCTCTCTATTGTTTCATATCACGATGTAAGGTTTCACAGCTGCATTTTATATATATATATATATTCCATAATAACCAAGACAACCATATATCACATGTATTTTATTATAAGATGTATTTCTTTTGTGTTATAATCGTTTCATAACCATTTGGACAAGCTTCAACATTATTTTGTTAAAAGATATTCCGAAATGGCTTCTCTTCAGACACGAAATTCAATTGTAATACATATATAAAAGCATACACCATTTCTTATCTACAAGCAGCGAAACTCACCTCTCCATCTTTCATTTTCTTGTTTTATATATATATATATATATATATATATATATATAGCCACAGTGGTTGGTGTAAAACTTTTTTTCCAACAGTTTTTTCTGGCAATGTTCCTAGGACTGGCTGCTACATTAGATATTCAACTTTTTACAGAAATATTTATGAGGCTAAAATATACAATATATCATGAAATGAAATGCCGTGAAGACAGGATGTATGAAAAAAAGACAACAGGAAAAACAAATTAAACACAGAAATAAATCATGAAAAATGAGAGCATTAAAGGATGGGGGGGGGCAATAAATGTCTTAAGATGTAATTTTTTTCCCCTTTTGTCTTATTTTTTTCACAAATATATTTATATAGATATATAACTAAAATAATCATAAAATCAGAAATGATAATTTATATATGAAAAATTAAATTACTGATTTAATTTTATAACTTTGTTAATTTTTTTAGTAATATATCAAACATTGGCGAAGCATAATTTTTTCCGCCATTAATTTTGATGCAGGATGTTCACTAGTGTTTGACATTTTTTCATTGGGTTCAATTCTTTACTTGATCAAAAAAAAACTGCACCTAGTTTTCTTTTGTCAATTTTTTTCTTTTCTTCAACTTAAACATAATGTTATTGTTTGTTTTATAGGATTGGTCAACTGATTGTTTTTATTATTTGGCTATTCTGGTTCCTTATAAGATATTGGATGGAAAAAAAAGCAACTATTAGTCAGCCAACATATTTATTTAAAATTTTTTTTTTTTGGAGCACAAGATATAATCGTCCACTGTTTGAACAATCCCAGAAGTGCAGATTCCTACCTTAGTCATTTGCACACAATTCAATTTTCAATGACATTTGAAAAAATTGTGGTGTAGGCTTATCTTGTCAAGGCAAGAGAAGGCGAACTGTTTGTATGTGTTTGTGGACATAGTACACTTGCAAGGTAAAAAAACGAACTTTTATAACGCGATTTTTCTGACAAAGAAAGAAGAATTGCTGCTTTCTGGTTCAGTATTACTGATTTTATCAGCTTATTTGCTATATCTCTCTTGTTGACTTATTGTTTGATGCTATCCTGATACATAGGTCTAATTCTAAACTTTTTTTGTTGACATGTCATATATTGTTGCTCAATTGATAGTGACGTCTCTGTCCTTTCTTTTTCTTCTTATTGGAGTTGCTTTCTTAATAATGGTAGTTAGAAAAGTCCTGGCTCTGAAATACTAATTCTAAACTTTTTACTTCTAATGTAATTTTCCACTACTATAATCATATATGAGAAATACCGTTTTCACATTATTTTTACTCACGCAAGATGTCTTAATCGGATATAATTTTTTTAACGTATGACATAGAGATACTTCATGGGAGTAGAAAGTGGTTCTTGGGTTTACTTAACTCTCGCTTCCCTTATTTTTTCCTTTAGTTCTCACATTCTATGAGTGATGTTTCTGACAAAGAGGGAAGAATTGCTGCTTTTTTAGTCAAAATCTATTCCATTTAACACTTATCATTGGCAAGTTTTTGACCTTAAAGTAGTTTTTTTTTTTTTTTTTTAGCTCTTTACATCAAGTGACTTCATGCCTTGCCTCTAGAGCGATTTCCATTAAAAAAAGATCCGTTCCATCAACACATATTGTAAACAAGAGTACTCTCCCTTTTTATTTTTCTGATGAAAGTTTTGCAAAAAAAAAAAAAACCAAAAAAACCTGAGAGTTTGAATTGTAACAAGAAAGGGAAAAGATTTTCTGAAAACTTAAAATCTTAGGCCAATTTAGCAAAACTTAATTTTCGCTAACTGTCTTTGAAAACTTTTCATTAATCATTAATTTTCTGCCTTGTTTTTTGTTTTGTAATTTGGTGATATGTCCACTACTGTGACAATTTATCAGGCTGTCTGAAGATATTAGCTTCCTGAGACGAAATGCACCTAACATTGATGCTTTTTGTTTTTCTACTTTCTTTTGCAAAATTTAATATGTTCTGCAAAACCAAAACCGGTCCTGGATATGACCTAAAACTATATCCGATGGTGAGGCCCCACCTTGCGGGCTTTGGGGAGTGTGGAGCCACCCTTTAATTGCCATTGCCCTCAGGTCTACTCTGACCCGGAGTGGTAGTACCTGTTAGGGTCCCAACTATGGGTTAAATAGAATCTGACTTAAAAATAAAATATACTCCATTAAAAATCGTTCCTCAAAATAACTAGATTCGGCATTAAATAACCTGAAAAAGGTTGATATGCTGTAAAACAAAAACAACCAACCAAAACCAAAAACAACAACCCACCTTTCCCCTCTTTTCTTTCTTCCCATTTCCCCTCTCTCTTTCAATCTCCCCCATTTCCTGATTGGTTTCCTAACTTAAAATGGTACCAAACATTAATACTGTAACCCTTTCCCTCTACCATTGCAAAACTCATTCATGTTCTGCAGGGCAGGGAATAAAAACGATAAAATCCACTATAAAACAACCAAACCAAACACTACAAACTAGCGATTGAAGATACAAAGAACTTGAAGAACTGGATGCAACATGAATATTGTTTCCAAAAAGAGTTGATATGTCGTAAAACAAAACAACCAAACCAAACCAAATCAGAACAAGGCAGATTTCCGCTTAAATCGCTAGAGCTTCCATGGATGTGAATTCTTTATTTTTGGTTGAAATCTTTTTTTTCTTCTTTTTCTTCTTTTTTTTTAATAAAAAAGAATCTGATTTCAACCAAATAACTAGCACCTTATCTTATTTTTCCATTGCTATTTGGCTAGATTTTATCTATACTTCTCCCCCCGTCTCTCTCACTTTATCTTTCTAATATACCAAATATTAGAATATGATTTATTTGAAATTATGCCAAAAAATACAAATTATACCAAATATTAGAATATGATTTATTTGAAATTATACAAAGTATACCAAATATTAGTATATGATTTATTTGAAATTACACTAACTATACCATAATTATACCAAATATTAGTACAATCCTAATAAATTTTTATTTCTTCTTTCAGATCCCAGAATTATTTGCTTCTATCCGCAAAGCCACCAAAGAACACCGTGATGAAGCTGGAGACGGATCACTTTTCTTCCATGATGTCGGCGAATCTAATGAACCGGCTAAAGCATTCTGTGAAGTTATGTACCTTGGCAAAGTCCAAGTGGACAATCGCAAGTTGACTTCAACAGATATTGATCGTTTAGCAACAAGAATGTGTCCCCATGATGACGATGGATACACGGGTACAGACAATGTAGACAGCCGACAGAGACATGCCAGTGATGCAAGTGTCAGGAGTCTACCAGCGTCTTTGGACTCTGCTATCATTGTCACAGAGAATGACCTTGAACAGCAACACAAACAGCTGCACGGGGTCCGATTGAATGGGGTCTTCGAAGGTGTTGAAGAATTTCATGGTGTAGAGTCCCCTGGAAGTTCTTTTGAAAATATTGAGGAGTCAAATGATATGAAAATTGATATGTCCAAGGATTTTACAGATGGCGATAAAGATACACATCTGGAAGAAAAATCCTTGGCAAGTTCCGTGGTGGATAGTGTCCACCAGACGATGCTTTTTAGGCTTGGAAAAGAAGAGGTTTCGCTTATTAACTTGGATCAGAAGAAAGTAATTCTTGAGAGGAGATTTTCCGACATTTCCTTCGTTTCTCAGGTAAGATGTCTGTTTTGTTATTTAATTTTTTTTTTTGGTGGGGGGGTTTAGATAAGAGTTTAAGAATTCTCATAAAATGCCAAATAACTTTGGCAGCATTTTAAAATCCTTTTGGCATCTGCCACTTTTTTATGTTGCACGAAATTAGTTATGGTAAAAATTGAAATTATTCAAATGGAAAATCCATTACGATATTGGAAAATGGGATAAAATTCCTAGTATTTTACTAAAAAAATGTCCGATTCATATCTTTATTCATTAAAAAATATATGACAATTTAAACTTATGGGAATTCCTCAAATTTCCAAAATCTTGTATATTTATTTGGAAACTTTTAAAATTTCATAATTTTTTGAAATCATTTTTAAGCATGTTGAATTGGTTTGTGGTGTTGTTTTTTGTTTGTTTGTTTGTTTCTGCTGTTTTTGTTTATTTTGTCTTTTTGCTGATTTTTTTTTTTGTTCAAGTTATTATCATTCTGTCAATCTCAAATGCATCATCTTACACTAAACTACTAAGAATACAATTATGAATTATTTGGGACGTCTATCCAGTCATGGCTGACAGAATGAGAGCATACTAAAGGATTAAATAAAGGATTTCATTTGAAATTCTGTGCAGATTCCTGAATTAAACAGTGATTCCCAAATTCGATAAGATAAAAGATTAGTGTTTACATCGGCTGAAACATGAAAATAATACTCAAGATGAGAACAGTAGTCCAAGTAATCCAAATAATACCAACTATTTTTTGTGGTTTTCATACTGAGTTTTAAGGTTTTGAAGAGTTTTCTTACAGTTAAACCAAAAGGTGACTATTTTTGCATACATTTCGCCTAAAAAAAATCATAGCACTAAATAGTTCCAAAATCATCTTTTTTCTTACAGCAGTGATCGAGATCACGTGATTGTTCAGTCTCATTATAATCAAGCACTGAATTTGAACAACGACAACATGTGGACAATCACGACCTGTGCAGTGAACGCATACAAGTTCACAAAATGAACACTGACTATATCATGTGGCACACAAATTAACCATATTTGCCATATTTTTATGACCTTTCGACTGTCCATTCATTGGTCATATTTTTGACAATTCTTGGCTTGCTTTGTAAGATTAGACTTAAGACGCATGAAAAATAGTGTTGGGACGATTAATCAGAATTAGGAACCAGAAAAATCACAACTTTGGGCATATCGGAATTGATACCAGAATCAGAAAAATTGGTGCCTATTTTCCAATGCCAAAAACGATTCTTTTAATTAACTTTTTTTTTATTTGATTTTGTTAAAAAAAAAATATCTTCTACTGCTCGTAGTAATAATGTATATTTATTGATTTTAAACTACCAGTAAAACTAAAATTTACAGATCACCTCTCACAAATGTTTTTACGTTTGAGAAAATATTTGCACATTTAACATGTTTTTAGGTTAATCAGAGAAAAAATAGCAACTTTATAATTAGAGATTAAGAGATTTATCAGGAATTTAATATAAAATAAATAATTTTATCGGAATTGGGAAAATATTGGAATTGTCCCATCACTAATGGAAAACCTGAGCAGTTCCTCTGTCGGTCAATGGCAAAGTCAGATTTACACTAAAAAGCTCCAGTTTCTTTTAGTCAATAGTGACTTCAAATTCAGAAGTCGGACTAATGACCCTACGTTTTTCTTCTGTACCATAATTGTCTTGGTTATTGGGGCCTGATACCATTTTTTGAATCTTTTACATAATTGATCATAAAATGAACACTGGCGAAATCATGTGACACAAAATGAATCACCTATGCAATCTTGTAAATGAACTTGCGTAAATTTAAACTACCATGTTTTGTTGACCATTGTCTGGTGATAAGAATCAATCCCTGGTATCTGAGGTATCTTACTGAGATTGCACCATTTTTTAGTATCGGGACTATTAATTGGAATCGGAAATAAAAAAAAGTCAGAACTTTTGGGGGTATTGGAATCGGAAAAATTTGTGCCTATTTTCCAATGCAAAAGACAATTTTTTTTAATGATCTTTTTTATTTGATTCTGTTTAACTTTCACTGCTGGTAGTAATAATAAAACAAATATTGATTTTGAACTACCAGCAAAACTAAAATCTGTAGATCACCCCCGCAAGTTTGTTTTTACGTTTGAGAAAATACATGCACCTTTAACATGTGTTTTTATAGTAATCTGGAAATAACAACTTTATAGTTAAATATTTAGAGGTTTATAAAAGTATAGTAAAATATTTAGAGGTTTATTAAAGTATAGTTAAATATTTAGAGGCTTATTGGAAATTTAGTATGGAATCTGTAATTGTATCAGATTCAGGAAAAATATTGGAATCATCCCATCACTATTATTTTTGTTCTTGCTCGGTTTTTGTAATGCGAAAACAGCTGCATGGGGTCTGAGTGAATTAACATGGCTTTCAAAATGGTATAAGATATAATATTTTTGCTGTCGAATTCCATGACGTTGCATTAAGTATCATATTTATAACAAAAGCTCATTTTATTGCCACTTTTGTACAAACCCTCATGAACTCAATCGTAACTAAATGATGTGATATGCATGAATGGAACAATTCTCAGCAGATTTAGACTACAGCATCTTGTTGGCAGACTTCATCTTTCTGACGGATGAACTGTTTTTTGTTTTGTTTTTTTACAAAAACGTATTTCAATCAATATCACTGTGTTTACATCCCTTTTCCACTCAATCAATGCAGTGTGCATTGCCAAAAATTGAATATTGCCAAATATAGAAAGTTATAATAAAAAGGTAATATATGATGCAAAAGCATAAAGGGGTTTTAATCGAATCGTACAAGAAATATGATTTCTCAAAATTGATGTGTAGTGATTAAAAAGATAAATAAATAAAAAAGTAAAATTCGTTTTATTTTTGTTTGCTTGTAGGACTTTTTGTTTGATTGTTCTCCACTTTCTCAAATTGTATTTACTTGCAATATAATACGTATTTTAAATGAATATACAATTCAGTGTGGGGGATAAATAGTGTAGCATTCAATGAAACAGTTTTGACATTTGCTTACACCAAACATGTCAAACTCAAAGTCTCCTTAGGACTATAGGAGTCGATTTAGATTGTCATGAGGGCTGCAAAAGTTGAACACGACCAGCTTAGACTGAAAAAGAAATTAATATTTTTTAACCAGTGATTTTTAAAGCTCATTACTACCTATAAAAATGAATTTTGAGCCTTTATGTTTTTTCAATAAAACCAGCAAAGATGAAAGTTTTAAAAGGTTTAAAAGAAAACTATACTTTAATTTTTTGAACAAAGGCTGTTTAAAAAAATTAACAAATTTTATCACTAAATTCAAAAGTCATATTCAAACTTTAAAAATCTAAATAAATTAAAAAAAAACATATACTTATGTGACAAAAATTAATCACCAATAAATGGCTACGTGCTTAATTTACAAACAAATTGTAATTAAATTCATCTTTCATAAATTTGTGAATAAAATCATTATTTTTTATAGAGACAAATTCCAAAAATAGTTTTACTGTATTTTTAAAGGAAGATAATACTCAAAATTCAATCTAATTGTTTAACTTTTATTTTTAAATAAAGGATGGTAGCACCAATACAATAAGAAATATTTTAAAAACGTAAAAACTACACATTTAAATAAGGAAACTTTAGTAAGAAATTTTAGTAGTTAGGTGCACCTATACAAAAAAAAAAAAAAAAAAAAAAAAACATTTAGGATGAATTATTATTTAGCTTAGATGTTTTGTTGTTTTTTTATAAGACTTGACTTGACTGAAAATTATCTTCTCCCACTTCTACTACACAGAAACGTACCAAACCCCATGCCATTGAGTTGTAGTAGAAAGGAAGGTCATTTGTGCGGGACGCAAATGTGTCTACAATGGGCCACATATGGCCCACGGACCACGTGTTTGATATGCCTGACTTACACTAAAAGCATCAGATTGATCTATTACATTTTAGTATTCACTAATAGTTTTAATATAGTATGCCTCCATTGATCAGGGGTGACCGTGGATGATGCATCCTTAGCATTATTGTCCTGGCTGTCTACTCGGCTGGAACAGCACTGCTTGTAGCTGAAGACACCAATGCAGGCCAATGCAGGAGCAGCAGTCTCTGTCTCAAAGGTCACAAACATGTGTGATCTCATGACTGTTGGCGTTAATGCTATCCTCTCTGTGTGCATGCTTCTCCATGGCAACATTCATCAGCTTTCCCTCCCTTGTTTTCAGATGCTAGTTCAGGGTTCCTCTCCATCTTGAGTGGTCATCTGAAACACTTTCCCAATGTCAATGTTGATTGCCTTCAAGTTGTACATCACAATATCTATGTATCGAAGTTAGGGGCAGCTGATGGACCTCTTTCTATGTGCCAGTTCTGCACACAGCATGTCCTTTGAAATGCGCCTATTCTTTATGTGAGCATAGTCTACTATGCCCAAGGAGGGTGAACATACTGGGAATATTTGCGTGGGACAGGACCTCTGTGTTAAACGCCATATCTGACCAAGATATGTCACGGATGTGATAGATGCTTCATAAATGGAAGCTGTTGAGTCACTGCTCCTGTCTGACATAAGTGGTTCATGTATTGCTGCCATAGTCGTCATTTTCAGCTTAGGATTCCGTTGGTTATGATAGAGCAAAGTTATGTGAACTGGTGAACGACGTCAAATTCGTAATCATTGATAGTGCCCCAGTACATTTACTTTATTCATATCCTGAACTCTTTGCAGGCCAGTATCTGCAGTTCCTGTTAAGTGTTCATTGCAACTGTTGTGTTGTCAGGAAGCGGTATTTCTCTGATGAGAACTTTGCATCCTTCTGTTCTGGCTTTGAAGTGGGTAAAGTTGAACAACCCTTATCCCTGAGTGGCTTCCGGGCCTTGATAAGTAGTGATCACTGTGTAAAAAAAAAAAAAAGAAAAAAAAAAGTTGAACAGCCTGCCATCTGATCTGGCACGCAGATAGATTTTCTGAGTTGCAGTGCCGAAACTATACTTCAGGGGGATTACGAAGAAGATCCTGATAAGTGCTGAAGCAAGACGGCCTTGTAAAATAACGTGCTCGCATTACTCGCATACATATTCATTTATAATTCATAATAAGTTCATAAATTTAGGAGTTTACTCCACACATATTGACATGTGCACGCCAGTCTGATTAAAATGTTATTAAATAATATAACTTAAAATTTATTGTAGAGTATTCTCTATTTAATTTTTTGTATTTAGTTTATTTTATATTTTAAGGGTGAGTGGTTACACCGAAAATGATAAAAAAAAAAGAATAATGTGCTCATGTTAATCATCTAATTGACAAGAATATATATTCTGTAATTCATAATGATCAGTTCATTAGTTTATGAGTAAATTATATATATATATATATATATATATACTTGCAACCGCTCATTGTTGTCCGGTTGTAAAATATGCATAAATATTATATTTTAATTCATGCAGAAACAGACATGAACAAGCGAGTATTATGTTTTTTTTTCTAAACAGTTCACTTCCTGTAGGTAAAAAAAAAATACCTGAGCTGAGATCGAAACCAAAATCTGAAGGCAGTGATTAAAGTACAATAATCATTCAGCTTGCATGACACGCTCTTTAGAAAGTGCTTTCAAACCGACTTATATTTAACATAAGGAATCTGTAATGTGAACTAATCACGCATGCACAATCGTGAAACAGCAACCAGAGAAAAATCTAATGACTCTCACTTACCAATTTTTCGATTTTGACCCCTTAGAAGCCCTTTTTTTCTGGATAAAAACCTATTAAAGTTTTTCACATGTCTGAATAACCTATATACCAAATTTTACGTTTGTAGATTAAAAATTCATTGAGTGTATGGGTTGAGAAGTGTCCTCACACCTAAAGCATATGAGGGAGTAAATATGAAATAAAGTCTTTCAGGCAAAATGGAAAATTAGTTTATGGAATCATGGATAAGTAAAGTAACATGCTAGTAAAAACGAAACAATACGCTATTAAAGCTGCTTTCAGATGTTGGTTCAGGGTTCCTCTCCATCTTGAGCGGCAATCTGCAGTGCTCTCCTAGGACCCAATGTCAATGTTGGTTGCCTTTATGTTGCATATCACAGCATCCTTGTATCAAAGTTCGGGGCGGCCAGTGGACCTCCTCCCATATGACTGATTTCCATATAGGATATCCTTTGGAATGTGCCCATCCTCCATGCAGTGGATATGACCCAACAAGCATAATCTATATGCATGTATGAGGAAGTAAATATGAAATAAAAATATTCAAACAAAATGAAAAATTAGTTCATGGAATAGTGGCTAAGCAAGACAACATGCTGGTAGAAATAGGACACATATCATTAAAGCTGGACTAAGATATTTTGGCCAATTTGTTCAATCATATTCATTTGGTATTTTATATATATATATATATATATATATATATATATATATATATTGTGGCATAATCGTGTTGATACACTGGTTCTCATCAGATCACAGAAGTTAAGCAATGGTTAATACCAGAGGAGTGAGCATTTGGGAATTCTAGGTGCTGTATGTGCTCTCCGCTTATCTCAGCATTTGTTTCCAGTCGTTCTGTACATACACTTCACTTGCTACTGGTATTTAACAATGTCGACTTAGGATAGGTGTGGTTGGAGATTGCGCACCTCCTGCCACAAAAATCCCATGTGCAAGCACCCCTTTGTGGGTATCCATAGTCTGTTAAAGATTGAAAGAGTGTGTGTGTGTGTGTGTGTGTGTGTGTGTGTGTGTGTGTGTGTGTGTGTGTGTGTGTGTTATATATGGTCAAATGAATCGATTGAAATATCCTTGTCCAGCTTTAATGATATATTGTGTCCTTATTTCTACTAGTATGTTGCCGGTCTTATTCACTAGTTCATAAACTAATTTATTATATACTAGCAGGCCACCCGGCATTGCTCACTTAAATATGATATTTTCATTCATGCAGATTTCGCATTTATTATTATATTATATTGGACCCAATATATAGTAATGATTTAAAGTTTAAAAAAAAAAGACTTGTGCGCCACCACTGAGAATCAAAACCAAAATAATTTAGCTTACGATTTACTTTTTCTTTTGACGTTAATGCCTGAGCTATGAAGACATATTTGCTGCAAGGCTAAAAATTAATATATGAACCAATAGCTATTACGTTATGCATACATATTTGTAATGCCATCTTCGACCTTCACCTGGTAAATTACATTTTTTTTAATTTTCACATTTTTGTATCGATTTTCCCTGGCTAAAACCCAAATATAAAATTTTGCATGGGTTAATACCCTATATATTAAGTTTCATGTCTGTAGAGCAAAACCTGACAGGAGTTGGTAGGCAAAATTTTTTAAACAAATATATATATGCATAGATAAATATATATAGAAAGAAGTTTGTGTTTACGATAACTTTTTTTACACAAATATTCTGCAAGTATGTATGGCACAATCATGTTGCCATGCCGGTTCTCGTCAGATCACCAAAGTTAAGCAGCGTTGAGCCTGGCCAGTATCAGATGGGTGACCATTTGGGGAGGCTAAGCGCTGTATGTTCCTTCTGGGCAGGTTGGGTGTGGGGCTAGCACCCTCACCCCGAAAAAAAGAACTCCTCGCTTCAAAAGCATCTACAAAAGTTGTGGATGGCCTATGCCCCACCCTAGGGGCTCAAAGCTATGAATGGATGGATTACACAAGTATAAATCCTGTAGAATATCTCCATAAATACGTAATAGTTAACTAAAGATGATCATTCCATGAGAAAACTGAAAAAAACTAATAAGGAATTACTTCAAATGAATGTTTAAAAGAATATGCAAATTAGCTAGATCTTTTGCTAGTGAATGCAACTCTACAATACATATATAACCAAGTTGTATTTTCTTTTTAAATAAATAGAAAAATGTGTTTTTAATATATGCACAAAAAAAAATTATAGGAGTATAGATATAAAATATAGGTGATCTTTTTACCACACTCACATTAAATAGAGAGAAATGATTAAAATCTCTTTTCAAAAAGCTATTATATATCGATAGTTATATTGTACTTATGTAAATCCTTGCATTGTACATTTTTTTAGGTAAGCCGTTCACGACTAAAGAAGAAACTATCTTTTTATATATCTTTGTGTAATAACAATGAAGCAGACGACTTGTGAACTTCCTTGTGTCTAGCTAGAAATCCTGCTGCCCTATTTAATCCGGTTTCTTGTATTTCTATCTTTTTGCAATACTAATATCAGTCTTCCTCTTGCTTGTAATGAATCTCTTGAGTGGCGCCGTGGACTTTCTATTTACAGCGCAGCTCCAATATTAATCTTCACTGTTCTTCAGTTAATTTGTTTGCTAAAAAAAGACTTAAAATAATGCGTCGGAGTTAATTCAATGAAATATTAAGCTAAATTCTCTTGTTTCTGTTAAGACTATATAATTTTTTTTTAAATTATTATTTCACCCCAAACAAGGCACAGTGCCACTTTGATGTAAAGGGCTACTATTTGGCACCAAATTTACTGGGATGCTATTTATGGAGTTGAGCAGCGAGATATCTATTCACATTACAGTTGAACTTCTGCATGTCGGTACAGTTGGGCAAGCAGGAACCCGAGAGGGAATTCCAAAGTCTAGTAGTTTGAGGGGAAAAAATTATTTTAGTCGAAGGTTTTTTGGTATTTAGGGATCTCTACAGTGTAGGGGTGGGATTTTGCTTCTTGTCAGGTTACATTGAGGGAGTACAAGTGAAAAACTACTTTTGAACAGACAATACCTAGAAGTTAATTCAATGAACTTTACTCCATTTTCCTTTTTTATATATATACTAGCAGGGGTGCCTGGCGTTGCTCGGGTGTTTGGAGGTGTATGCTGTGCAAAAAAAGCAAAAAAACAAAAAAAAATGGTTAATTTTTTAAAACTTTGACCCCTATTATGACCCCTTAAAATTTATAGTTTCGGGCTCAAATCACTTTATTAAGTTAGATCCAGGTTCAAGGAACCTATATCTAAAATTTCAAGTGTCTAGACCCAAAATTGTCGGAGGAGTTTGGTAGAGTTCTTAAAGGTCAAATCGTTGAAATTTGACCCCTTAACAGCCAAATTTCTGGCTGACACCCGTCACATCGATTTTCCCAAATCTCAGTACCCGGTATTTCAAATTTTGAGTCTATAGACTAAAAATTGACAGAGTTATTGCGTAGGGAAATGTACACAGACAGACAGAGAGACAGACACGTTCACTTTTATAGATATATAGATATATATATATTTTTTTTTGAGACTACATAATTGTATGCCTTTTAATTATTATTCAAATCTGACGTGAGAGGCTGCTTATCCTCCTCCCAGAATTCCTTTAAAAGATGCAAATATCAGACCCCCCCCCCCCAAAAAAAAAAAATTAGCTGGACTGTTCCTCATAAAACTGTCTGCAGATACATAACAAGTTCTTGTCGAATCCGTCCCCTTAAACAAATACCAAATTGCAACTACTAACAATTGCTACGCTATTGTCCCCATGACTACTGTACAGTCATTAACTCTTATCCTCGAATGGCCTCCAGGTCTTGGTTAGTGGTGACTCCTCTATGAAACATATATATATATATATGTATGTATATCTTGTTTAAATTTAATTAAAACTTTCTACTGCACTGCTTATATTCTCTCACATGCTTCTTTAAAAAGTACAAGATATTATCCCCAAAATAATTTAATGCAATAAAAAACATTGGTTGCTATGGGGAAAACTATTTAAAAATAGAGATTGCATAACAGAAGTTATTGGATTAAAAATAGGTTTTAATTTTATGAGTTATGCCCTTTCGTGTCATTATTGGTAATTTTATGGAGCAAAATTTGCACACATTCTTTTTTTTTATATAAGGGATCGCAAATTGCAAGAAATCAGCCCCCCAAATATTTTGTTGTAAACGAAAACATACTGCTATATAAAAAAACTGGGTGAAACTAGACCTTATGCAACTAAAGTTATGGGTTTAGAAAGATTAGACGAGTTGAACTTTTGTTAAGGAGTTTTACAGTGCATGCAGTTGGCTCACTTTAAAAAAAAACATTTTATGCGTGCGTTTTACTTATGTGTACATATCGTTCAAGTCGGAAGTTAAACAAATTTACTAAAATAAAATAAAATAAAAACTGATTTGAACAATGTCAGTAACATATTTCCTATACAGCTGTACTTAAGCTGTAATTATGTCCCTTTTTTAATTTATTTATTTATTTTTTACAATTCCATCTGTAAATCTTACTTTTCTTGTATTCTTAGTGCAGGAGTAGCTAATTTTTAGGGTTTTACTATTTAAATGTTTTGTGTCTTGTCTTGCTTGTATTAAAATGGTGATCGACTAATTTTTAAAAAAATTGCCCAATATTTTGGTTGGATAATTGACAAAAAGGTGGATTGGTCCAAATTAGCTTAGCAGATGCAATGTTGCTTAAGAAGTAATTACTCTCCATCAAGCAATCATTTTTTATACACTTGTACCTGTCAATGTTATTGTTCTGCAGGATTGTTCACGAACCCACCCGTGTGCCTGATACACCCGGTCAATATGCAAGCCTTTTAGACCTTTTCCTCACAACTTCCCCTGAGCTGTGTTCATGTTGTGTCCTCTGGGATCCTCTGACCACTCTGTTGTAGCAGTTAAGATAAAAATGAAATGTAATAACTCTTCAGACATACCTCTCCACCGTATTGTATATCGATACTCTATGTCTGACTGGGATAGCTTCCGTATATTCATATCTGACCTACCTCTGCATTCCATGTTTAAAAAGATGTGTCCTCTATAGTATCAGACCTGACCGAATGGTTAATTGTAGGCATAGACCGATTCATACCATCCAAAAAATTCCAACAAAAACCTAACAGCCAGCCAATAGTTCTCCCCTGAATGTGCTGCTGCTATCGCGCACAGAAATCACTTTTTCCATAGCTACCAACGTAATAGATGTACTGAGACTAAAACTGCTTTCAAAACTGCCAGCAACCACTGTAAAAGAGTAATAAAAAATGCAAGAGAGCTATATGCTCAATCTGTTAAATCCAAAGTAGCTGAGCAGTGGCTTGGTTCCCCCAGTTCTGGCAAATAGCAAACAGGATCTTGAACAGAAGCATGCGTTCTATCCCAACTATCATCAATGGACCTGAGGTCATCTCGTCAGCATCAGACAAGGCCACACTATTTGCCAAGTACTTAGCAGCTAATTCTACCCTATGCGACAATGGCCATCAATTCTCTGTATTTCCTCCTATAACAGACAATACGCTATGCAACATACAAATATCTGTGCGTGAGGTCGCCAAGCTAGAACCTTGATTCCAGTAAAGTAACTGGCCCTGACGGCATTCCAGTTATAGTGCTGAAAAAGCTCCAACCAGAACTTGCCCCCATACTTACAAAACTGTTTAAGCGTTGCCTTAAGGAGAAGTGCTTTCCAACACCCTGGAAAACCTCATCAGTATGCCCTGTATTTAAGAATTCAGGTGAAAAGTCATCTCCCTGTCAGTGCAGACCAATAAGTCTCCTGTGTCATGAGTAAGTTGTAGGAATCCATATTAAATAAAGAAGTAGTCAACCACCTCAACAGAAACAACCTTCTTAGTGACATGCAATATGGTTTCCGCTCTGCAAGATCTACAGCAGATGTGCTAACGGTTATATCACATAGGATTAGTGAATCTCTTGACAAAGGTTTTCTTTCCAGGGCAATTGCTCTTGACATATCGAAGGTCTTCGATAAAGTATGGCATAAGGGCCTACTTCACAAGATTTCCAGCTACGGTATTACTGGAAATGTTTTCTCAATCATTAAATCATTTCTCTCTGATAGGTTTATAAGAGTAGTGGTTGATGGGCAGAAATCAGAGGCCCACAGTATTAATGCTGGAATCCCCCAGGGGTCCATCCTGGGCCCAACTCTCTTCCTGATCACATCAATGATCTCCCAAAACACATACTTAAATCATTCATTGACATCTATGCTGATGACACGACCATCTATGGCAACACATCAAAGACCGTAAATGACAAAGTTCTCTCTAATTCTCTCTCCTCTGATTTTGAGCGCGTGGTACAATGGGGAAAGAGGTGGCTGGTCACTTTCAATGCATCCAAAACCAAGCTTCTATCTTTACATCATCAACGCTCTGATCCCATCTGGCATCAATTAAAATGGATGGCTCTCGTCTTGGGGGAGGCTCCATGTTTTGACAAGCTTCTGGGTTTGACCTTTACTCCTGATCTGAAATGGAACACGTACATCAAATCTGTTGCCAGGGATGCTGGGAAAATGGTGGGATCCTTCTACCGCTCCAGAAGATATCTCACTACTGATGCAATTCTCTATCTGTATAAAAGCCAAGTACATCCCAGGATGGAGTACTGCTGCCACATCTGGGCAGAAGCTGCTAAAAACAGCCTATCCTGCCTTGACAGAGTACAAAAAAGACTTTGTGGTTTGGTGGGGGATGGCCTTTTCTCTTCCCTGCAACCTCTCTCCCACAGAAGAGACGTTGCGAGCATGTCTTTGTTTTATCGTTATTTCCATGGCAAGTGCTCGTCTGAGCTCCAATCTCTCGTCCCCCCTCACCAATTTTTCACGAGAAACACCTGTCTGGCTAAAACTACTGTCAATAATTTTCCCCACTCTTTATCTGTGCCTAAATCCAAACGTAGATTCCATGAGCAGAGCTTCTCAGAAGTGCACGATTGTGGAACTATCTTCCGTTCGCCTGTTTCCCTCCTGACTACAACTTGGATGTCTTAATTATTAAATTATTTCTCTCTGATAGGTTCATAAGAGTAGTGGTTGATGGGCAGAAATCAGAAGCTCACAGTATTAATGCTGGAGTTCCTCAGGTGTTCATTCTGGGTCCAACTCTCTTCCTGATCTACATTAATGATCTTCCAAATCACATCCTTACATCATTCATAGATATTTATGCTGATGACACTACTATCTATGGTAACACATCTTACTGTAAACGACCAAGTTCTCTCTGATTCTCTCTCCTCTGATCTTGAGCAAGTGGCACAATGGGGAAAGAGGTGGCTTGTTACTTTTAATGCATCTAAAACCAAGCTTTTATCTTTACATCATCAACACTCTGATCCCTATCTGGCATCAATTGAAATGAATAGCTCTCATCTTGGGGAGGCCTCATATTTTGACAAGCTTCTGGGCTTGACCTTTACTCCTGATCTTAAATGGAACACATACATTAAATCCGTTGCCAAGGCCACTGGAAAAGTGGTGGAATCCTTCTATCTATCCAGTAGATATCTCACTGCTGATGCAATTCTCTATCTATATAAGAGCCAGGTACCTCCAAGGATGGAATACTGTTGCCACATATGGGCAGGAGCTGCTAGAAAAGACTTGTCCTGCCTTGATAGGGTTCAAAATAGACTTTGTGGCCTGGTGGGAGATGTCCTTTTCTCTTCGCTGCAACCTCTATCTCACAGAAGAGATGTTGTGAGTTTGTCACTGATGTAACGTTATTTTCATGGAAAGTACTCAACTGAGCTCCAATCTGTGGTCCCCCCCCTCGCCAAATTTTCACAAGAAACACTCGTCTAGCTGAAAACACTTTAAATAAATTTCCCCACTCTTTATCTGTGCCTAAACCTAAACGTAGATTCCATGAACAAAGCTTCTTTCTTAGAACTGCACGCCTGTGGAATTGTCTTCCGTTTTTCTGCTTTCCAGCTGACTACAATATGGTTGTCTTCAAGTCTAATGTAAATGAGTTTTTGATGAGCCATTCTATATAAGTTAACAAATTTACCGAATTTCCATCAATAACGATTACTATATTGTCCAATTTCTACTGCACACTCTTTAACCCTTATCCTTGAGTGGCCTCTTGGCCTTGATAAGTGGTGATGCCTATGTAAAAAAAAAAAAAAAAGAAAAAAAGTATGCTCTCATCCCATCAACCATTGAACTGAATTTTACCTAGTACCTTATCCATTACACCATGTTGTGTAATGTATAAATTACTAGGTAAAATTCAGTTCTAAGTGACACTCTTCTGGAGGTTGTAGGTTCAATGCTCACTGTGAGCAATACAAAAAATATAATTAGGAATTACTTCTATCCAGTCATGGCTGACAGAATGAGAGCTTGCTACCTTTGTTGATTCAAAATTTTGTGTGCAGATTTCAGTTTTACAAGACACACTCGTAGAAGGTCGGAGATGACATCAGCCAAAACACTGTGAGAATAACACTCATGAGGCACCAGCCCAGATGTGGCAACAATACTCCCTATATAGGCGAATGGTAGCAATGTAGAAGTACAGGATACTCTCTGGTGTGAGTACTCTTCTCTGCTAAAATTGTCTCGTTTTACTTTTTTTCAGGGTCATAAAAACCAGGAAGTATTTGGATTCACTGCTCGTGATCATGGAAATGTATTAATATGCCATCTTCTGAAATGTCATTCTGAAAGTGTGGTAAGTTTTTTTTTCTTTTTTCTTTCAAAATCTTCACCGATTCTTAAGCCAATTTAGGTTTGTTTTACAATCCACAGAGATACAAAAAAGTGATAAAAAATATAACAAATGTCGACTTAGGCAAGAAAAGTTACTCTTTTACTTACCTGGGAAATTTTTAGTGTTTTTACTCATATTTAAATGACTTTTAAAAAATTATGCAAAAAAAAAAAAAAAAAAAACTCACCCAATATATGTCACAGTAACATATATTCGATGGGTTTCTAACAGTATTTTGTATACTTTTCTTATTTTTAAGTCCTCATCAAACCTTCATCTATTTAGGAATCAGTTCACCGCCATTTTTCTTGTCTACACCTATCGTTAGACACTGTATGTTTTTCAAACCGATTAAGCATTTTAAAGTGAGTAAAAGAACTGAAATCTTTTCTAGGTAGGTAGAAGAGTAACTTATTTTGCCTTTGTTAACATTTATTTGTTATATTTTTTCATTTTTCACCACTTTTTTTCTCTGTGAATTGTAAAACAAACCCACCAATTCTTCAGACTAAGAAGTTGATAATATATTATCTTTACACTGCCATAGTTTCCTGTTCTGCACGTATTTCCCTATACTGTCTGAGGTCATTAGAAATAAGCATGTCTTTAAGACTCCCATTGTATTGTTGAATAATCCAGATCTGCTAGTGTGACGTCAAACAAAAGTTGGTCACAAGTCTGGATGCAAAGGCCCGAGAAATGATGTCAAAAGAGGTCAAATTGTAGGATGTAGAATCGTCAGAGATTGGGTCAGTTAGTTTGACCCACATTTCAACTCAATACATGATTGGATGTTGACGTCATCTCGGCCAATAAGAAATGGCAGACAACAACAAGATGAGAGCGACCATGAGACGAGAGTGACCACGAGAGGCGAGCTAAGCAACACATTCTTCTCCACTTCCCCACCCTCAACATGCATGCCATCACACTTGTCAAAACTGTCATTTGTAAACTGAAAAGGTTATGCTGAATAAAAGAAATATTTTTATAATCAACTGTGTGTGTTTTTATTATCACCAATGAGTGCATAAATCAAGAAATGGCAAAAGAAATTAAATAGACTGAAAACATATTTGACAATCAGCCACAGCAAATATAACCGTATTCTCTACGTAGAATGCATGTCTGCGATATTCATTGGTCAGGTTTCATACATCGTCAAAATGTGTACATATGCCGGCTAGATTCTTCCCTTGAGTAACAGTGGTAATGCGCTATTATTTAGCAATGGCAAATGTTCCCGCCTGTGGAACTCTGTTCCATCTGCCTGCTTCCCACCTGACTACAACTTGGATGTGTTCAAGTCCAACGTTAACAAATTCCTAATGAACCTCCCCCTTAAGTAAACACTTCATCAAATCTCCGCACTAACGTACTGTACTTGCAATAACCCTTATCCCTGAGTGGCTTCCGGGCCTTGATAAGTGGTGACCACCGTGTAAAAATAAAAAAAATAAAAAATGTTCCCATCTCTCCAGCACCTGCACCACCCTGTGCTCCAATGATATTACCCAAGCAAATCATCAGTCATCAACAGCTGCAGGAAAAGGTACTCTTTCACTAAAACAATGCAGCGTGTCAAAAGTTGATTGCAATGATGGCAAAACAAACTGTTTTTACACCCACTTTATTTTTTTAAAAATCTGAACTTCAGCAACAACTGACTGTTTACAGGCCTCAAAAGAATGCTACAGAGAAAGATTTGAAGAAATGATAGAAAATGAGGTTTTACTTTGATACATCATCAAAATGCGTACATATGCCTGATAGATTCTTTCCTTTATTGACATTGGTAACGCTCTATTATTAAGCAATGGCAAAAATTTCCCTGAGTGTACTCTATCAAATCCTAACTCTTGCACTTCACCACCCTGTGCTCCAATGATGTTACCCAAATAAACCAAACTTTGTAACAACCTCAATAGTTAATGCATGTAAAAAAAAAAAAAAGAAGATTTTTAATGAGAACTGTTTAATAGGAATACACCAAGATATAAAAGTAGTTTTAATCCTTACAAACAATTATGAAAATCCAATGTTTATCAGTTATGAAAGGCTTTAAAATTTTAATAATTTGAGTAACTTAGAATTGGCATCTATTTTAACTAATCAAATAATAACTAGCAGAACCCATGGAAATTCCACGGTGGTTTAAATTTATATAGCACATTATAAATAAAAAATAAAATAAAACAAATAACAACGAATTTAAAACATTTTTTTAACCTTTTAAAGCTAAAAAAATTGGTTTAAAAAATGTAGATTTTTTTTAATGAAAATTCAACACATTTTGTTTTGTTTTTTATGAAAAAGTTTTAAGATAAATTATGAAGAAACAGATGTCCATTCACTTGCACAGTTTTTTATTTTAAAAAGAAACTATAATAAAAAAAAAAACTTTTTCTCCTTTCAGTATGCCCTCTTTTTAAAATAAAATAGCCAATTTGAATCCGTGAAGGCACGTGGCGGGGGTGTGGCTGCTTGGCAGTGAAGAAAAATGTCAGTTTGTCCTCACTCTGTGACTGTTCTCCCTCGTTGTCTGCTTCCTCTATTTTATTGGCACAGATGACGTTAAAACATTCCATCATGCATTATTTTGAAATTCCGGTCACCTGGAGATGTTGTCTGTCAATAATGCGGTATGAGTGAATGCAACTGGTTTGTGTTCTAAGTTGAGTGCACAGAGGTTGAAGGGTTGAGGTTAACAGGTTTCAAACCCATTGACTTTCACTGACAATGCGTGCACCTGCATGCAGCAAGGGGTCACGAGGCAGGTCAGTGTTTTGAGTGCAAGCCGGTTAACAGGGGTTGTCATCCCACACACACACCTTAAAATAATAAGGGGGCATACAAGTTTGTTCACACTGTGCTAAGAGAAGATCAGAATATTTAACCAAGATGGACATCAAGACAGTTCACCACCTTCACTATAGTCTAGATGTTGCTCTGTGACTTTTGGTTATTCCCTAAGCTCAAGGAAAACCTAAGAGATTGTTGTTATGCGACAATTGAGGAGATAAAAGCGGCTGTGATGAAGGTCATTGACACGGTTACACAAGAGGACTTCCATGGGGCATTCCAGAAGTTGTTGGAATGGTACAACAAGTGCGTAGCAGCCGGAGAAGATTACTTTGAAGGGGACTAGTGTTTCATGTGTGTACTATCAATAAAAATGCCTATACAGGAGAAAGTCTGGAAACTTATTGAAGGCACCGCGTAAATGATTTATCTCAGAAATGTTCACAATAGTTTGACTCCTGCATATGCACACTAGAACTTCCATTTATTTTCTAAAATTTCATTTAATCTTTTAAGTTTCTTTATATATGAATATGTTGAATATGAAAACTAGTGGATACACATATGCAAATATGTTTCAGTGGTCACTGAAACCTAGTTGCATATGTGTAGCCACTAGTTTTCATATTCAACATATTCATATTGCTCTGTCTAAACATTGAGCCATCTTTGATTGACACAGTTTGGTTTTGGTTTTGTTTAAATAACTAAAAAATACTACCAATAATATAATATTATATATATATATATATATATATAATGTGTGTGTGTGTGTGTGTGCGTGTGTGTGTGTGTGCATGCATAATTTTTATTTAAATCAAAATTGAGATGAAATTGGTGATTAAAATATGAGGCACAATAAATAAACATACTGAAACGTGCAAATAAATAAATCACATTATATTATTTAACCTGTAAATAAATAAATCTCAGAAATGTTATCAAATAGTTTGACTCATAAGTGCATAACAGTAAATCAACCCATTTATGATGAAGACTTTCTTTGATTCCATTAAGAAAAATTATCTCTTTTTGCAGCTTTTCATGATAACCTTTAGGCAGTTTTGCCCGTCATCAATCATTCTATTAATATCCTAAAAATTAACTCTGTGTGATGGATAAAAAAAAAAAAAAATTGACCATTCTAAAATCGTAGTAATCTGAACAATTTGCCCAACACCGTAAGCCGTCATTATCAACTCTTTGCAAGATTTTATGTGGCACAGGTCGTTCCATGACATCTCTGACTCTTGACCTCATAAGAAGAAAGATGGTAGTTGTAGATCAGAATTGATTGCTTGTGCAAAATTTTCATAAGAGGAATGAAAATGCAGATGGCATCGAAATATTTATGAAATGCACCATTTTTTTTCAGTGAGCATTCACTCTTTACTGGCAGTATTCTTTGCAGGGTTAGTAGAAAAATGTTGACATCCTCCTACATACAGCGCTTGGTATTCCCAAATTGGTCACCCATCTGGTAATGTCTGGGAAGTAATTTTTTATGGAAATCTCTCCAGACAAGGCATGAAGCTACTTGATGCAAGGAGCTAAAAAAAAAAAAAAAAACTAATTCAAGGTCAACGATAAGTGTTAGATGGAATAGATTTTGACCTAGAAAACAGCCATTCTTCCTTCTTCATCGTTCCTGGAATGTGAGGAGTAAAGGACAAAATAAAGAAAGCGGGCATTACGTCTCTGATAAAAGTAAACCCAAGAACCACTTTCTATTCTCATAAAGTATTTCTATGTTATACGTTAAAAAATATTATCTCCCATTAATACAACTTAAAGAGATGTTCGTTGTGAGAAGTGAAAATGCTTTTTCTTTAACAAAAGATATAAAACCCTATTGAAAAAAAATATTGGAATGGGATGTAGCAAGAATGTATGCAGGTGCATAAAAATAATGTGAAAACGGTATTTCTTGCATAAGGTTAGAGTAGTGGGGAATTCCATTAAAAGTAAAAAGTTTAGAATTAGTACTTCTGTGCCAGGACTTTTTTAACCACCAATATTAAGAAAACAACTCCAAGAAGAAGAAGAAAGAAAGGACAGAGACGTCACTATCCACTGAGCAACAACTTATGATATGTCAACGAAATAACTTTAGAATTAGACCTATCTATCAGAATAGCATCAAGCAATAAGTCAACAAGATACATTCTCTTGTTGACTTATTGTTTGATGCTATCCTGATACATAGGTTTAATTGTAAACTTGGTCTGATTCTAAACTATTTCTAGCAAATAAGCTGATAAAATCTTTCTCTTTTATTTATAGACCACACGCACAAACGAGGGAGAGAGAGCAAATGTGCCTTACAACAGCTGTTCTCTCTCCCTATAGGGAATGTGTTAGGGATATTATGTCTGTATATATCATATATTTGGGGGAGAAAAGAAAACCTTAAAAACATTCAATTCTAATCATATTGTGTTGTCTGTAATTTTTAATAACTTTGGCAGCTATTATTACATATATTCCAATAGACCTTTCTCACAATATTGTCATGACTCCTCTTGTACTCTTTTTTAGCTAACTTCTATCATGATAGCATCAAATAATAAGTCAACAAGAGAGACATACTGAATAAGCTAATTAAACCTTTCTTTTTATTTTTGAACTGCACACCCGAGTAAGGGAGAGAGAGCAAATTCATGACACTATTCCATCTTTCTACAGGGAATAAGTTGGAGATATTATGTATGTATATACCATATACTAGAAAAGAAAAAGAAAACCTTAAAAGCATTATTAAATCCAAATGCCCAATTGTATTGTGTTGTCTGTAATATATATATATATATATATATATATATATATATATATATATATATATTGTGTACAGAAAGTTGTTAGTTGAGACAGATCATTGGTACCGTCGGTTTCAAGCCCGATAATAATGACCGTTTAAGGTATCCTTATGAGGCTCTCTTCAGCCAATATATATATATAATATATATATATATATATATATATATATATATATAATATATATATATATATATATATATATATATATAATATATATATATATATATAATATATATATATATATATATATATATATATATATATATATATATAAGTGAATGTGTCTCTGTGTGTGTACATTTCCCTACGCAATAACTCTGTCAATTGTAAGTCTACAGACTCGAAATTTGAGATTTTGGAAAATCTTTGTGATCGGTTTTTGGCCAGAAATTTGGTTAAGGGGATCAAAGTACAACGATTTGACCTTTGAGAACTCTACCAAACTCCTACGACAATTTTGGGTCCAAACACTTGAAATTTTAGATATGGGTTCCTTGGACATGGGTTTAACTTAATAACTCAATTTGAGCCGAAAACAAATGTTAAGGGGTCATAATAAATGCCGGGTTGAAATGCTAGTGTTTTAATAAATTTGATGCTGTTATTAAGGAGATGAATGCAATAAAAGGAAATAGAGAAAGGAACAGTTATTTAGTATTCTGTAATGAACTTTCATCTCTGTTGCTTTTCAAAGAAATTTCTCATGAAAAGTACACAGATTTTAAAGTCTGTATTATTTTATCGTGGCACAAGGCAGCGGTAAGTTTTGGGCAGCAGCATAAGATGTCTGACAAAAAAAATAAAATGAAAAAATTTCCATTACAAAATTATGTTCAGTTTTGGTTTCTCTTTTGCTTTAATAAGCAATAATTTTAAAGATTACAATATAAGATATTAAGAAAACTTTTCTTGAAAATATGTTCAACTAAACATATATCATTCTATTTGATTTGAAATATATATTATTCTATTTGATTGGAAGTAAATATCTGTGGTCATGAGGGGTGGGGTTGTAGATAATGAAGTATTCTTCTTGAAGAACTTTCTTAATCTTTTGAAAGAAACTTTGTTTTTGAATTTTCCTCTTGGCATTTGTCCATTTTGTTTTCTTTTTTTTTTTTTTCCAATTTTTGCAGAATTCTTGCCAATGAAGCTCATTAAGAATTTTGCATCATTTCTTGTTTTTGTTTGTGATGGGGAAAGAGGCTTACTGTTTTTCATGTTTACATTTTTTTATTTTCTGGTATGAAAAATAAAAATCAATGTATTAATACGCTTATTCAATTCGATTGTTATCATCCTGAACATTCCTTAAAATAAAAATGGAATATTCTAAATCGGACCAACTGCTATTATGCTCAGTTCCCTTAGAATGAAAATGGAATATTCTAAAATGCTCAATAAACAATTGTTTTAAATGAATAAGTTAGTGATGGGTGAAGATCACAATACTAATAAATCACTTATTGCCAGCCAGTGTATGGTGAGTGCAGATCACAATAAGATATTTATCACCAGCCGGTATCTAGTACTGTATGAATTTGTCTAAGCATTTCGGTAATTTATATTTTTAGATACAGATATCTAAAACTATAAAGATTGCAGCCATGGAAGAATGCAAGAAAAATTTGTTTAAGCATTAAAAGTAGATTTTTTTTCTTTTTACAAGGGAGTCACCACTTTCAAGGCCAGAAGGCTACTCGAGGATAAAGGTTAATAACTGCAAGGTGGTAATTTAGTAATCGTTAATGATATAGATTGGGTAGAATTTGTATTATTTAAGGGGATGGTTCAACAAGAACTTGTTTACATTGGACTTGAAGGCTGCCATGTTGTAGTCAGCAGAGAAGCAGGTCAATGGAACAGTGTTCCATACGTGGGGACAGTTCTAGGAAAGAAGCTTTGTTCATGAAATCTGCATTTAGATTTACACACAGATAGAGAGTGGGGAAAATTGTTGATAGTGATTGTAGCTAGTTGAGTGTTTTTTTGTGAGAGTTTGACAAGGGAGGGACCATAAATTGGAGCTCAGACGAGTATTTGCCACATAAATAACAATAGAGCAGAGACAAGCTCGCAACGTCTCTTCTGTGGGAAAGAAGTTGCAGGGAAGAGAAAAGCGTATTACCTACAAGATTTCAGAAACCAGTTTTGAACTCTATCAAGGCAAGATAGGGGGCACCAAGCAACTCCTGGCCAAATGTGGCAACAGTATTCCATTTTAGGACGTACTTGCATCAGTAGTGAGATACTTACTGAAGTGGTAGAGTAATCCAAACGTATTGTACTGAAGCGCCACTCACCCTAGGCGTCAGTAGATTAAAAAAGCACATTTTCGACACCTGCTTCTTTTCGCATATAATCAAGGTCAAAAAGCAAGTGAAGTGACCAAAGATATTTGTGCTGTATATGGAGAAAATGCTATAGCTGAGAGAACTGTTCGAGATTGGTTTACAAGATTCAAACGGTAATTTTGACCTCAATGTTCCTCATTCCGGAAGGCGAATCAAGACGAAGACCAACTCAAGGTTTTTTGTTTTTTTAAGGAAGATGACCATCAGGGATGTAGAGAATTGTGTGAAAAGATGAAGTGTGATTTTGCGACAATTTCATGCCATCTTCAGTTGATGGGATTCACACAAAAACTTGGAGCTTGGGTACCACATAAACTTTTGCCGTTAAAATTCTTTGATTTTCTTAAAGAAAAATGGCAGGAACTTATGTAACAACCTTATATATATATATATATATATATATATATATATATATATATATATATGTATATATAGATGTTTTTATTTGTTTTTGTTACCGATACTTTTTGGATGAATTCAAGTATTTATACAAAAGTGCATTTTTACCTAAATATGAGTTGGAAATAATTTTCCCTTTAACCAATTTGGTACCCCCTAAATGTGGAACACGTATATATTATTTATTTTTAAAATATAATTATCCACTGACACATGTTTTATCATAATCTATGAAATCTATTGGAATTAAAATGTTTAATGTTTAACAAGAGACAGATAATTGCTGTAAATGACTAGGAATCAAATATGAATTTTGTAGGATGAACAAAAATAGATTAGCTTAACTTTATTATATAGAAAGAAAAAATGTTTGTGGGTGGACAGTGAGAGAGAGAAATGATTTTTATCTCTCTTTTATTAGCAGTGTCTGTGTCGTGTATCCAAGCAATCGTTTGATTCATTGGCTTTCAACTCGAAATAAAACATTCCTCTGAACTGCAGCTGCAAATAGCTTTCTCCTGCTGCATGTAAAGTGAATTCACCTCTTGTTCTCTTTGGAATCAAATCTATTTGTGCAATTTTCGCTTCTTTTGGATTCCGTACTCTTGAAATGTCCCTCCTCCTCCTTCATGATGGCACTCAACGTTGAACAGTTTTATCATTACCCACCATTAAAATTGCTAGCCTGTCTTTGCTCTATCATTATTTTCATGCAATGTGATTGTCTGAGCTCTAATCTATATAAAATCACTTGTGATCACTTGCAAAACTTTTTACAAAAACACTCATCTATTTGAAACCACTATCAATAATTTCCTCTACACTCTATGCCTAAACTTAAATGTGAATTCCATAAACAAAGCTTTTTTTTCTAGAACTGCTCACCTGTGAAACTTTATTCCACTGGCCTGTTTTCCAGCCGACTGCAATATAGTAATCTTCAAGTTCAACGTAAGCAGGTTTTTTCATATTATTTGGAATCTTCGGACTACTGTTCTCATCGTGTCATTTTCACAATATTTCAGTTGATGTAACCTCCAACTTTCTTTACATGTATCTTGTCGAACTCAGGAATTTTGACAGAATTTTGATGGGAACCCTTTATTTACTTCATGGGAATAGCATGCTCTGGTGTTTGACTGAAGCGTTGTGAAAATGACACTCAAAATGAGAACAATAGTCCGAAGATCTCAAATAATACAAATAACCAATCCTCATCTGAACAATTCAAAAACGTAAACAGGTTCTTGTTGAACCGTCCTCTGAAGTAATCAAATTATACCAAATTTCCCCGATTACTATGCCATTGTCTCCATGACTACTCTACACTCTGTTCCGTCTGCCTGCTTCCCACCGGACTACAACTTGGATGTCTTCAAATCCAATGTTAACAAATTCCTGATGAACCGCCCCCTTAAGTAAACGCTTCATCAAATCTCCACACTAACGTAATATACTTGCAATAACCCTTATCCTTGAGTGGCTTCCGGGCCTTGATAAGTGGTGATCACTGTGTAAAAAAAAAACAAAAAAACACTCATCCACCTTTATCCTAAAGTGGCCTCCAGACCTTGATAAGTGACTCCTTTGTGACAAATATAAAAATAAATAAACCACTGATATTGATGATACAAAATGCTGTTCAAATCAGCAGCACCCACACTCACTAAGATTCAGGAAATCTATTCTAAGTTCCTTCAAGGAACAGAAATTTAGTCAAACCTTAAGTCCACCATTTTGCTGTTCAATAACTTTCGCTACCTACTCCCTCCCTGTTTTAGCAGTATGATCTTCAGCAGTTTCATCGTTATGTTATTTTAGAGTACTTGTCCAGAATTCCCCCATATTAACAAAAAAAAAAAAAAGAAAAATTTGTATGTACCAGTGTTAAAAAGAAACTGTCATATTCCAAAAATCATGTAAATTGATCAAATAGGTTTATTTTATAAAGTAATATTAAGCAATTAATGGCAGTTCATAGACATAACAAAAAGTTTGAATTATGTTGAGTTATCTCCCTTTTTTATAAAGACTATTTTCAAAATGGCGTTGTGAGATGAATGCACCAAACATCTGGTTTTTTTTACTTTTCTCTTTGCAAAACTCAATCATGTTCTGGAAATTTAAAAACAAATATAACAATTTTCCTTATAAAACAATCAGACTAAACACCACAAATGAATACTTGAATATACAGGTTGTCTTAAAAAATGTACTCACACTTCAACTGTCACCAGCGTTGTCTGGACGATAATGGTCATTAATTCGAACATGATCTTTCAACTATATCATTTGTCTTCTGTATACAAAACAATTCCATTGCACTCTATGTTCATAAATAAAAGATTTATCGTCATTTGAAGTATGGGTACATTTTTTTGAGACACTCCGGATAGAGAACTTGAAACATAAAAACTTTTTCCTAAATTTCTAGATTCGGCATTAAATAATCTAAAATGGGTTGATATGCCGTAAAACAAATCAACCATCTCCTAACAAAATACTCTCCATTCTAGGATTGTCTCTCTTGATTATGATCTTTCCAGTCAACAGATAATTATAAATAGTTATTTAGTTGTGTACTAAACTATTCTCAGTTAAACAATGCTTAATAAATTAAATTCGTTTCTCAGAAAGCTAGTCAGATAGTTTTCAACAGCAAACATCAGAAAAAAAATATATATATATATATATGACAAAAGTCTATATTCCAAATTTCAAGATGTTGACCATCTTACTGTTTATTTAAGTATATTGACATGCACAATTCTTGACAACACTTGTTTCATAGCACAGAATCGTTCGTGTAATTATGTTAATTCTTGAATTTATTCCGCCCTTAACTCATCAGAGGAATAAGCATTTATCAACTTTAAAAGAAAGTAAAGGAATATGTGCATGATTACATAATCTGAAAATTGGGAGAGAAATTGCAATTATTTTTTAATTTGTTACGCTATCTTTGAATTTTAATCTAATATATAAAACTCTCTATGTCTGTCTGTCTCCATTTTTTCAAGCTCTATCTCTTTCGAAGCTAAAAGTTGCAGAGTGGCGCTAAGGGCTTCAAATGATTGGATTTTTTATGAACCATTCTTTTATGAGTCTTTTGCCAGTTAAAATAGTTTTTAAGAAGTAAAAAAAGGGGTCAAAATTGAAAAGATCGTTATACATTTTGTATGTTTATCTTAGTTTATTTTTTCGAATTTTGAATCAGTTCATGTGCATGTCACGTTTATACAGTGGTAA
Organism: Euprymna scolopes; assembly: GCF_053919585.1. Classification (NCBI taxonomy): domain Eukaryota; kingdom Metazoa; phylum Mollusca; class Cephalopoda; order Sepiida; family Sepiolidae; genus Euprymna; species Euprymna scolopes. The sequence continues at coordinate 20,815,001 of NC_136484.1, read as the reverse complement.
CGTCACCAGCTTTGAATGCTAAAGTTTTGCTTTCATTTTCAATTCTAGCTGATGGCACCCAAATACTTTTTTTTTTTTAACTTTTGAAATCACTCCTCTTAGAATAATATATGAAATCTGAACAAATAAAAATATCATATTTAAGCATATCTTATGCTTGCCCCCCCCCCTCTGCTAGTGTCACAAAAGGTAAAAATTAAGTTTACATGTCAAAAGCTTCTGCAAACTTAAAAAGAATATAATAATTAATATTTATCCCAACCAAATAAAAAATTTCAATACAACCAAAATAAGAAATAAAGCTTGTCATAAAAGAACACAATTAAAACTGTAAATTATCATTTACAAGAATTTATTGTTGAACAGGTTGCTCAAAAAGAAATATTAAGAATTCCTTAATCCACGGAGTTTTGAAGAACTCATTCTTTTCATCAGAGGAAAAATTTTATGAAATACAAAAAGGAAATAAAAACTGCAAGATGAAAAATGCAAATAAAAGGATATACAATTGCTTCAAAATGTGAAATGGTCATAAGATTCAATGTTCTCATAAGTAGTAATCCGAGTTATGATGGGCAATATTGATCCAAATAAAGAACCCAAAATGAGTGTAATCCAATTATTCTGTAAAAAAAAAAAAAAAATCCAATTCTGTGTAAAAAATTAAAAAAAAAAAAAATCCAATAATTCTGTAAAAAAAAAAAAAAAAAAAAAAATCCACTTATTCTGTAAAAAAAAAATAAATATCCAATTATTCTGTTAAAAAAAATATCCAATTATTCTGTAAAAAAAAAAAAATCCAATTATTTTGTAAAAAAAAAATTTTTTAATCCAATTATTCTGTAAAAAAAAAAAAAAAAAAAAAAAATCGGTTTGCAAGCTAAGGAGGAAGAGAATTTTTCAAAGCATTAATCATCATCCTGCTGCCTTAGCCAAGATAGAACTTACTACACCCTTCCAGTATTCCCTATCTGTCATGGCCCCAAAAAGATCTTCCTGGGAGATGAATGTATCTCATTGGCATAGAATATCCTTTTCTCGATGAGGGTAGATGGGCCACTCTTAAGCTGTTGTAGACAACCCATCTATTGATGGTATCATGATAAAAACACCCTTGATAGCCCTAATGAAGCATCAAGTATCCAGTCACTGACAAGATTATGAACTACACAAAGCGTTAAAGTTATTTTTTCAATTCGAGATGGAGTAGTTGATACAAGAAACTTCCAGAACCAGTGAAAAGTTTGAAATGTTTTTGTCTCTATTTCTACTATTATATAAAAAGAACTTTGTGTCTGTAAGTTCGTTAGCTATGGACTCGAAAATGGCTGGGCCGATTTTTATGAAATTTCACACAAAGGTACTTTATGTGTCTGGCAATATTCTTTAATAGGTTTTGCATTGGAATGTCTTCGATAAGTATCAATAATCAAAATAATCCAATAAAAGAAGGAACAGGCGATTTGGACCAAAGTTAACACCATATGCAGCCTTACATCACAAGTACATTTAAGAATAGTAATTGTCTGTATTTTTGAGATGAGGTGTTTTCATTGATTGAGATTGTCGGACTGACTTCCTCATCTTGGTGGTTATAGTCACAACGTTTCGGCCATTTTGCCTTCCAGTCTTCATCAGGTGTTTTTTTTGTATCGAACTGGGGAACCGTTTGTTAGGAGTCTCGAACCCAACCCTTTATTATTATTACGGGGATACCGTGTTCGGACTCCAGCTAGGCTCTGGGACATAGTTGCTGATTCTCTGTTTTGAATGTTACTTTTCACTGCCTTCGTTCAGGGTTGAACTCAGCACCTTTGGGTAACTGTAAACTTTGATACAGCGTCTACTAGGACCACTCGTCCTAGTGACACATGGCTGAGTGGTCCTAGACGTTGTATCAAAGTTTACAGTTACCCAAAGGTGCTGAGTTTAATCCTGAACGAAGGCAGTGAAAAGTAACATTCAAAACAGAGAATCAGCAACTATGTCCCAGAGCCTAGCTGGAGTCCGAACACGGTACCCCCGTAATAATAATAAAGGGTTGGGTTCGAGACTCCTAACAAACGGTTCCCCAGTTCGATACAAAAATACACCTGATGAAGGCCGGAGGGCAAAACGGCCGAAACGTTGTGACTATACATTTAAGAAGTTTTATTACTACACAAGCCGAAAAGTCAAACATATAATTGCAACAGTAGGTTCTTTTATATGAGAGGGGTGTGTTCGAAATGATTGTTTCTGTTTAGAGCACAACTGAACCATGATACGTGACTTTTTCATTTTAAGCTTTAATTCAAGCCTTTATACAAATGAAATAATTTTATAAAAATTAACAGTAGGTTCTCTACAATGCAATGTAGACTAAGTAACTGCGGGGAGGTATGTGAAGCTTCCTCCAGGGGCCCCCAACTAGACAGGCAATTAATCGATGTGATGGAAAAATGGGCAATTTCACTAATGTTGATGACAATAAAAATATGGGAGTGTGAAACATTCGTTGTTCATCATTTAATCCCTTAATCCTGGGGCTCTCTATTAGTGTGTGTGTGTACGTATTGTTTTGGACTTTTAAGGGTCCTAAAGAAAGACAAAACAAATAACGAGAGTGGTTACACATTAGTTTGACTGTAAATTGTGCATAACACCCCAGAGGCATATTCCCTCCGTCTTTGTAGTAAGTGGAAGAGTTCAGTGTAAACTATATGGTGGGCATCACAATATTTTAATAATGATTAATATGTTTAGAAGTACAAAATTTATACAAACATTTAAACATGATAAGCGGAAATCTCTCATCAGGAGAAAATCGGTAGCATACAATAATATTTTTTTTTCATTGTAAGCTATCGATTTCCTTCTGATGAGATGATAGGCATATTTTTTATGCCTATTAGCGTGACCACGTGGTTGAATACCGGAAACTTTCTATACCTACAAGTTGATCAGGAAGTGACGTTACGCTGTTATGTTCACTGGCCTACTCTCTCAGTGGTGGTGATTAAACTCCTCGAACGTCTGTTTCTGTTATTTATTCATTTTTAATGGAAGATTCCATCTTTTGTAATTTGTTTTGCATTTAATCTACTGCGATGCATCAATCATCATCATCATTCTATTTTGATATAAGTTTCATCAGGGCTCGGAGAGCGTTCGTTAATGACCTACTAGATATCATGTTCCAACCAGGTCTTGTAATTTATGCAATAATACTATTGGGAAAGCCACAATTTCTCTTCAACTATGGGTAAAATAGCAACTTATGTTCAATTAATCCCATACAATAAATCGTTCACAATTTCAGGTGTTAATATGCTATTAAAACAGAAGCATTATCAATCGGTTAAATATTTGGTTACTCATTTCTTTTTTATATTATTATTATTTAGTATTCATTTATTAAGTATTATTCAATGCTTTCCATCTGAACAACCTCCGGAGTATTTTCAAGGTCAAATAGAGTGATCGGGTCCCTATGTACTTGGCTCCCGACTAGTGAAAATATCAGGTTTTTAGGTGGTGAAAATCCAGCTCCCCAAAAAGAAGCACTTTGTATTGGGACAAAATAATTGTCTCAGTCTAGAAGGATTTCTCTTTCATTGACCGAAAAGTGAAAAGATAGAGTATTGTATCAGAACAGATATTACATTTTGATCCTAGCCAAAAAAAACAAAAAGATATTTCCCTGCTTTCAGGTAACAAATGTCTTCATTGTATTTCAGCAACGACGACTTTGTTGGATTGGACATGTTGATACTTACCTGAGATGTTCTGATACAAAACCTATCTAAGAACACTGCCAGACACATAAAGTACATTTGTGTTAAATTTCATAAAAATCGGTCCAGTCGCTTTTCGAGTCCATAAAGAACTCTCTCTCTCTCTCTCTCTCTCTCTCACACACACACTAGTGCTTTTTATATAGAGAGATCAAGAAAGATTATCAAAGTTTATAAAAATGTTGTTTGTTTTTTTTTTTGGAGGGGGGTAGACTTAAGAGGAATGCTTTCTTCGTGTAAATGTCTTGAATTGTTTATCAGAACAACTTTAGAACAGCGAATATAAAAAAAATCTCAAAGTATCAAAATTTTATGATAAATCTAAAGAATTAACAATTTTGTTGTCTACCATTTAATTACGCTGGTTTACAAAATAATATTTTTTGTCCTAGGCCGGTGGTTTAGTTTTGTTTCGTTTTTTTTTACTAATTTGAATGTCCTGAATTCAAATTTATAAACAATTTTTAGTTTTCTGTATTTTAAATAGTTTCATTTTAGCATTACAGAGTATAGACGTGCTTATTTCAACAGTTTCACCAGCTTATTACAGATAAAACAGGAATATGAACATTGACAGAATAAATGTACTATATAATAGTAAAATTAAATCATATGTAAAGCAATAATTGTGCGTTGTTGGAAATTGTAAAACAAATACAGGGTGACTAAAAAAAAACAAAAAAAACGGATCTCAACTCTAATAAGGCCCCGTTTCTTAGTGTTTTGTCCGAATGAAATGAAACTTTGGTCATAACTAGTTTATTATATTCAAAACATCACATCAAAACACTAGGGTCTTTGGCCTTTTTTTCTCCGTTCTACAGCATATGTTCTAGATGGCCTCCATTTAGCGTTTGTTTTTTTGGGGGTCACCCTGTATATACTCAAAAGATTGTGTAACACAATTACCGGACAACAGTGCATTACTGGCTGTTGATTGAGACGTGTTGGTTAAGCTTAACTGCTAAATTCATCTTGATATATATATCATCTATCTATATATATATATATATATATATATATATATATATATATATATATATAAGTGAACGTGTCTGTGTACATTTTCCACCACAATAACTCTGTCAATTTTCAGTCTACAAACGCGAAATTTGATATACAGGGTCCTGAGATTTGGGAAAATCTTTGTAATCCGTTTTCGGCCAGAAATTCGGCTGTTAAAGGGTCAAAGTTCAACGATTTGACCTTTGAGAACTCTACCAAACTCCTCTGACAATTTTGGGCCTAAACACTTGAAATTTTAGATATAAGTTCCATGGACATGGATCTAACTTAATAACTTGATTTGAGCCCAAAACAATAAATGTTAAGGGGTCATAATAGGGGCAAAGTTTTTTAAAATTTGACCGCTTCGGTCTCTACCAAATTACTCAGACATTTCTGTCTAAATGTTTAAAATTTTACATAACAGGTATTCAGAGATAGGGCAAGCTTTTTAATCGGTTTGGGTCGAAAATTTGAGCTACCAATATATAAATGTATGTATGCATGTTTGCATGTCTGCCTAAAACTTTCGACAGAGGAAACAGATTTTTACAAGATCAGTATCGTTTTAAAGTTCGACTTTTCAGATGAGAAATATCGAGAAATTGGCTAAAAACATTAATATCTTCATCTTCAACTGGGCACTTGTCTACAGGGGGGGGGGCGGGTCGCTTTTTTCGCCGATATTTTCGAAAGTCATCCTCTCCTTTTGATTGTCTAGCCTTAATTAAAACCTACGTCACTGTCACTTCCAGTTTGGTGGTGATCGTAACAGCAAAGACGTCAGGTTTTTTCCCCGTTCTTTTCCTCCTTTGCGGTACGGGTTTGTAGCCTGCCTTCCTACTACCACTTTTTTTTTTTTTTTTTGCTCAACATACACCTCCAAACACCCGGGCAACGCCGGGCACCCATGGCAGTATAATCATGCAATCACTTTACATTTATTGCATAATAACTAAAAAAAAAAGGAAGTATCTAAGATTTGGAGGGAAAAAGTTGAGGTGGGACCGAATTTTAAGTGACATTCAGCATCCGATATCTTCATAAGTCTTTAGCAACTTCTTAATACAGGCTTCGTAATTTGGTATGTGCGTGTTACTAAAGAAGCCATGACAGACTGACAAATGTTATCCATGTTCTCAGTTCCTTTCAGGTATGAAGCTCCTCAAAATCAGTAATCTTTAGCAATTCTTGGATCTGAGGTCGGACAAAGATGCCTTCTTTGAGCTTAGCAGCACTGAGACCTGGGAACACAGTAGACGAGTGTTGAAAGGCAGCACCATTTTTGTCTTTGACCTTCACGAAATTCTTCATGAAACCAAGTCTGATGTGAAGAGGAGGAAGGAGCACTTTGTTCACATCACAATAAGTCACACAAAATCAGAAATTAACCCTGAATGCATATAAGCCTTTATGTACAGTATGTGTCCAAAATATAGCGTTTGCATATTAAAAAAAAATAAAAATAAAGGTGATAAGTAAAAACGGCTTTCACATCTGAATTCAACACAAATTAAGTTAAAACAATTATTTTGTGCTTGTCTCAATTTCTTTGTTAACTTGTGTTATTAATAATTAAAAAAAATGTCTGTATTAATCAAATTGCATGACCACTCCTCGTGTGTCTGTGTTTCTCACCTCTATGTAACTTATACATATTTTTTTTTTTTTGATATTATCTGTTGAAATAAATATTGCAATAAAGTAATATTTTTTAAATGCCCATATTTATATAAAAAAAAAGTAAATTACAAAATTAAACCCACCAGAACTCACTCAATTGAATTTGTATCACAGATCCGAATCCTCTATATATCAAGTTTCAAGTTTGTAGACCAAAAATTGACAGAGTAGCTTGGTAGAGACCATTCCTCTCACACACACACAGAGGCAAGGTAACTTATATTAGTTGGACTCCTGTTCTCATCTCTGCTATTATTCGCACAATATTTTAGAAGATGTAACCTTTGTGGGGATTCATGACAAAAGTAGTAAAATTCCCAACTGGATGTTGACCCGTCGGTTGTCACAGACAAAGTGTAAATTCATCACTATGCATTGACTCTACACACCCATCCAATCAAAAAGAGAAAAATAATAAAAATTAATTAGTCAATGGGAATGGGGTGTGCTAAAATAACATTTAAAACTAACTGTGGGAGCTGGCAAGGAGAAAGATAAACCCAGGATTTTTGTAAACGAGTGGAGAGAAGGAAACAAGACACTAAGGACAGGACACAGGTGCAGTCAAGCGAGAAGTTACCCCACTTTCTCGGTAAAAACTGGAAACGGTCTTCTCTGTGACCGCTACTTTATGAGCATTCTCCCTTTTTTTTTCCTTCATTTATTTTGACATCTTACTTTTTATTATTCTGAAAGGTGACGACACATGAAAATGAACCTTTTTGAACACGAACATTCAATCTAGTCTTTTATTGTTGATAAAAGTAGTTAAAAATCTTAAAGTAATAAAAACAAATAAAATGCAATTAAAATTGTTTGAAATTTATCTTAACAAAAAAGATAAGTGGAGCTTAAATTTTTTTTCTTTCCAGGTTGACGAAATAATGATGTCTGTGAAATGTGCCTTTAAATCTGCTTTTGAACAAAACAAACTTCAGATGAATCAGATCTGCACTATGTGCCCCTTGCACCAGCTGCAAAAATTATGCCAGGAAATCAATGGTAAGTAAACAAAATATTTATATAAAGAGGCCATCATCAGTGCCCATAAAAGCGTTAATCCTTCAGGCTGGAAAAGCCTGCATTTCAATCATCTATTTTTTATATATTTTTTAAATTTATTTTTCAGATCCTATTGTTCAATGGAGGGTGTTTACATTCGAACATATAAATCGTGGTATCTTCATACCAGTATAATTGCTTTAATAGCATTAATTTTTGTTTAAAATACAATCAATCATAAATGACCTCCCTGATAAAATTGTCTCTAAGATGGGTATATTTGCGATGATACCACGCTCTATAACAGGCATGAGAGGAAAACGAATGAACACATATTCAAGGCAATGGTGGAAACTCTAGAGGAAGACCTCCGGTCTGTAGTGGAATAGGGACAAAAATGGTTGGTAACATTCAATACTGCCAAGACTAAGCTTGTTTCCTTTAATAATTACAAAAAACCTTCTCAACCACTAATAGCTATGGCTAATGATACATCACCTGAAAGTACTTCGTTCAAACTTCTTGGCTTAACGTTCACAAGGAACGTGAATTGGAATAGATACATCCAGAGCATTGCTGCAGCTGCTGCGAATAAGGTGGGCTTTCTCTACCATGCTAGAATTTATGCCTGAAAGTATCCTGTATCTCTGCAAGGCTACTATTTGCCTATGTATAGAATATTGTTGTCACAATTTGGCTGGTGCATCTGCTACTAGTCTCTCCTGGATAGGGTTCAAAAACGAGTCACTAACCTAATAGGTCCTGAACTGTCAGCTAGGCTTTAACCTCTGTCCCACCAACAAAATGCTGCATCACTTTGCCTGTTTTACAAGTATTTTAATAGTAGATGTTGTGACAAACTATAAGCCCTTGCACCTCCTCGACGTAAATACTCCCGACAAGCAGCAAAATCCCACCCCTACACAGTAGAGATCCCTAGAGCCAGAAAGCCTTCTACTAGTTTCTTCCCCAGAACTGCTAGACTTTGAAATTCCCTTCCAGGTTCCTGTTTCCCCAACTGTACTGACATGCAGAAGTTCAAGTGTAATGTAAACAGACATCTTACTGCTCAACTCCCTACATAGTATCCCTGCAATTCATGTCCCAGATAGTAGCCCTCTACATCAAAGTGGCATTGTGCCTTGTTTTGGGTGAAAATGCAATAATAAAAAGAAAGTAATAGATTAATGTTTTAACTAATCGTTAATGTATTGATTTTGACCGTTTTTGTTTTCTGCTTTTGACTTGTTTCTTCATGCTTCACAATCACCTTCATTTTTTATTTCAGTTCTTGGCTGTAGTAAAAAAATTGGAGATATTTTAAAAATTTGTTATAAAAATGTATATATATATATATATATAGTCACACACGTTAGCTAGTAGACCCAGCAATGGCCAGGAATAAATGATGATCAACGAATGTTTGACTCTCCCATATTTTATTGTCATCGAAATCAGATAAATCACTCATTTTTCAATCTGCAATTATAGTCCATATTGCACTGTAGAGAACCTACCGTTGACTTTATAAAATTATTTTTATATAATGGCTTGCTTAAGTTTAAAATAAAAATATCAAGTATCATGGTTCAGTTGTGCTTTAAACAGAAACCTTCATTTCGAATGTTCCTCTATCATATCAAAGAAAATACTGTTGATTTTATATGCCAGGCCTTTCTGCTTGTGTGTTGATAATGGCTTGAATTAAAGTTTAAAATACAAAAGTCCAGTATCATGGTTAAATTATGCTCTAAACGAAAACACTAATTTCGAACACGCCCCTGTCATGTAATAACTTACTGTTGATTTTATATGTTGGGCTTTTCTGTTTGTGTGGCAATAAAGCTTCTGAAATGTACTTGTGATGTTAGGCTGTGTAGGGTGTTAACTTTGGACAAAATCGCCTATTTCTTCTATCGTCAGATTTTTTTTTTTATTATCGATTATCAATATTTATTGCAAATATCTTAAACCTATCTTAAAACACTGCCAGGCACATAAAGTACATTTGTGTGAAATTTAAAAAAATTGATCCAGCTGTTTAGGAGTCCATAAGGAACGAAGTCACAATCATGCACACACGCACACACAGACACACACACACAAAGTTCCATCTATATAATAGTGTATCTATATATCTATAAAAGTGAAAGTGTGTGTGTACATTCTCTGTGCAATAACTCTGTCAATTTTAAGTCTACAGACTCGAAATTTGATATACAGGGTACTGAGATTTGGGAAAATCGATGTGATCGGTTTTCGGCCAGAAATTTGGTGATTAAGGGGTTAAAGTTCAACAATTTGACCTTTGAGAACTCTACCAAACTCCTCCGACAATTTTCGGTTTAAACACTTGAAATTTTAGATATGGGTTCATTGGACATGGATCTAACTTAATTTGAGCCCAAAACAATCAATTTTAAGGGGGTCATAACAGGAGTCAAAGTTAAAAAAATTGACCACTTTTTTTTTGCTCAACATAATCTCCAACGCCGGGCACCCATGCTAGTATATCTATAAAAGTGAACGTGTCTGTGTACATTTCCCTATGCAATAACTCTGTCAATTTTTAGTCTACAGGCTCGAAATTTGATATATAGGGTACTGAGATTCGGGAAAATTGATGTGATCGGTTATCGGGCAGAAATTTGGCTGTTAAGGGGTCAAAGTTCAACGATTTGACCTTTGAGAACTCTACCAAACTTCTCCAAAAACTTTGGGTCTAAACACTTGAAATTTTAGATATAGGGTCCTTGAGCATGGATCTAACTGACTAACTAGATTTGAGCCCAAAACAAATGTTAAGGGGTCATAATAGGGGTCAAAGTTAAAAATATTGACCGTTTTTTTTGTTTTTTTTCTTAGCATACACCTCCAAACACCCGGGCAACTCCGGGCACCCATGCTAATATATATATATATATATATATACACACACACACACACAGAGTATATATTAGTGTATTGCTGACTCTAAGATGAACTGGTATAATTACAAGGATCATTTCAAAAGTAATGCCTCCTATATTTTTTTTTAATTCCGCTTGAATGAATCAAAGGCAAATGCAAATTGCATTGTTATGATGACTGAACTTATGCATTCATGACCTGAAAGTTACATCTCTCTGTTGCAGATATTGATGATGTGAGACTCTAAGAAAGCAACTCCTATCATAGACGTGTGTCAGAAGCAGAGATATGGCATTGATTTCCTCCATACATAAAATATTGAACTGATCAACATTCATTGACGCCTGTTGAACATTGATAAAGCTAAGCAGTTGATCTCAGCACTGTTAAGAGATGGGTTTGTCGATTTCAAAGTAACAAGAGAAATGTTAGTGACAAAGGGCACTCCGGACACCTCTTCAGTCACCACCCGAAAAAACACTGTCTTAACCAACACAATAGTGCTGATCGGCAGATAATGGTGAATAGAATGCATGTAGAGTTGAATGTTTGTGTCAGTGCATTGGAAACAATGTTGTCATCCGTAGGATACAGCAAAGTGTGTGCTAGGTGGTTTTCACGAATACTCAGCAGGACCAATAGGATGACTGACAGTATGTCTGTCGGAACTTGTTGAATCAGTACTGGACTGCATCATCACTAGTGACAAGACGTGGTATCACCACTACAAGCCAGAATTTAAACGGTAGTTGATGGAATGGAACCACTCACGCTCCCCAGCAAAGAAGTTGAAGATGCAGACAGGCAATGAAATGTACACTGTCATCTTTGGGAGGAAAGGAGTCATCCTTCTGAATTTCTTGGAACCATGGTTGACAGTCAACTTTTGACCAACTATAGGATGCTTTTTCAGGACCCTTAATAATAAATAAAACTGGGTTGCCAAAGTATAGGAAAGGTTACCAAATTACATCCTTAAATAAAGAAATAAAAATAAATTCAGGAAAAGACGGCACACGATAAAGAACACGGAATCGCTGAATTTATATAAAATAAACATTTATGCGATAGAAATATTAAAATGAAGTTTTAAACATAAGTGTTTTCTGGTGCTTGAATATTTTAAATGAATGATTATTGGTGTGCGGATTTTGTGTGTATGGTACAAGGCTTGAAAGTACTGATTTTTATGATAGGTGTGCTGCATGAGGGCTTGGAGTCAATATAGGCTATTTTCTGATGGAAACCGTCTGTAATCCATATGTGAATGCATGTATGTGTGTGTGCTCGTATTGTAAGGACAGTGGTTTTGGATATGAATATTTAAAAGGAGGTTTGAGTTCTCGCTGGATGTGGTGAATTTCCATGATGGATATTGTAGTTCATCTATGGCCCATGTAAAACCATGACTAGTGTTTTAACGTCTCACGAAGATGGAGTTTCGTCGAACACATGTTGCACTTAAGAATTTGGAGAGAAACTGCTTTGATTTTGGCATGTAAATATCTTTATAGTCCTCACCTGCTCCTTCAGGACTGATCACTGTATTCAAGCACAAGGGAGCGCAAACATAGTTCCTTTTCTTTTATATATGCATGTATTCGTATCACAATGTCATGTTCCTACTCGTTTTTAATAACATGGAGGTTTTTCAAAGTGGTGATCAGTGTGAAATGTTTCTACCTGTCATTTATTCTGGCCGAATGTAGCGACGTGGACAAAGCAGAAGGCCTGCATTGCACTTGTAACACCAGAGAAAAGGGAAACATTCCATTTGCAACATAAAGTCAGGCCACACAAGTTTGAAGACCACAGAATGTATGACAGTTTTGCTGGATGGTGCTGTCTCACCCACCATATAGTCCTGACCTAGCACCATTAGACTTCCACATGTTCAGACCTCTGAAAATCGCATTATCTTAGCAGCATTTCCCCAACAACAACACCATCAACACCATACTATAAAAAAAATGGACTACCTTGACAAGCGCTGACTTTGCTGACCAAGGCATCAAGGCTCTCGTTCATCACTGGCAAAAGTGCATTGAGAATGGTGGTGACCATGTAGAAAAATAATTTCTGGAACAAAAAAAATGTGGCTCATTTCAATGGTACCACTCCAGTCTTCGTAGCTCTTCAACTTTTTGAGTTAAAAAAATAGGAGACCTTGCTTTTGGAATGACCCTTGTGTCTTTAAGACTCTTGTTTATTGTCTGTATCTTTGAGCTAAAAAATGTTTTCTGTTGAATGTTGGATATGAAAAGTCAACCAGGTGTGATTGACAGAGCTTGATCGCAAAGGTCAGTTGTGGTTTCATGCAGAGTGGCATTTGATTGGTTAATCTGGGTCGTATAACTTAACAGAGATTCAAAATGATTTCATAAAATTCAGTTGTTGAATGCATTTAAACTGGCAAATGTGTCATAATTTAAGATCCAAAGTAGTTCAGTTAAATTATTTTCTTTTACAAGAAAGTCACCACTTATTAAAGCCTAAAGACCACTCGAGGATAAGGGTTAATGAGTGTACGGTGATCATTGAGAAAACAGCATAGTGATCGTTAGTGGTGGAACTTGGGTAGAATTTGACTATTTAAAGAGACAGTACAGCAAGAACTTGTTTACATTGGACTTGAAAATGATCGTGTTCTAGTCAGCTGGAACAGTTCCACAGGCAGGCAGTTCTAGGAAAGAAGTTTTGTTCATGAAATTTGCATTAAGATTTAAATACAGCTTTGGATCACTAAAGTTTAGCAATCTTGAGCTTGGTCAGTCCCAGATGAGTGACCATCTAGATATAGCAAGAGTTGCAAAAACCTAACATTGTTATCTCCTCTGATGGGAATATACAATTGACTGAGGACCGCTTGTGAATTTCATACTCCTATGAAACTTCCCCTTTTAGAGGAAGCCGGTTCAACCTGTTTCAGGTGAGTGCCGCTTCAATACTGTACAGTACAGATAGGGAGTAGAAGAAATCATTGATAGTGGTTGCAGCTAGACGGGTGTTTTGTGTGGAAATTTGGCAGAGGTGGGAGGCCATAGATTAAAGCTCAAATGAGCAAATAAGATATATTGTAAAGTTAAAAATGTTTTCTTTGTGGATCTATTAACATTTATTCCAGTTGTCTGAGAAGTAAATTTCAGCCCAACATAACTTCATTATCAGCATAGTTCTGGAATGGAGAAAAATAAGCTGTCAACAATCATTGAAAGATCAAGAACTGAATTTTGGTTGAAATGTATCACTTTTATGGGTGAGAATTGGATCATCTTGTCAATCATTCTTCAGTAGAAGACGTTTGTCATTAGACTATTTATTAAACTATTTATCTGAGGAAACTGTTGTGAATCCCCTGATCAAAGAAACAGTCTCACATTTTTTTTTTTTTTTTTTTTTTTTGTGTGTGTGTCCATAAAGAGATCTGAATTAAGATTATTACAATTTAAAAATGGTGTACTCGTTTGTTTGTTTTTTTTTTTGTTTTTTTTTTCTATGATGGATTTTTCTTTGTTTTTTTTTTGTTTTTTTGTTAAATGTTTTATTTAATTTTATGAATTTGAAATTAGTACACGATTTTTTTAGTGTTTCTTTTATTTATTTATTTCTTTTTTCAGACTTGAGTGCTCTATCTGCTGTTGAGCTTTTAAAGCAAAGAATTCATCAATTACCCGAGAAAGATGCTGCAGAAATGCATAACCGATGGAAGGTGAAACTCGTTACACTATTATTCTATTGTCTTAAAATGAATAAAGAATAAATAATTGTGAATCTTATAACAAAAATATCATGACTATGTCAGCCTTTGATGAAAAAAAAACAAGGGCTGATTCTTTAAAACAATAATTTTAGAATATTTTATTATTTAACTGTATTTACTGGAATTTCCCAGTTGGACATATTGCTTGATAAAGGGCTTAGATAAAAAGTAGTTTTGAATATATTATGTCACATCCTATTCCAGGAAATACAGCTCTTCACTTAACTCTGTTCCCAACTTCTTAGACCAAAAGTTGGACTTAGGGAGGAAAAACATTGTGTGGATTTAAGCAGACCAAACCCTGTTTCCTTAAGTTGCAGTTAAATTTAATTGAATTACTTATGGTACTATTTGGTCACTAAATTAAATAAGATTTTTTTTTTTTTTTTTTTTTTTTTTTTTACACAGTGATCACCACTTATCAAGGCCCGGAAGCCACTCAGGAATAAGGGTTATTGCAAGTACATTACGTTAGTGAGGAGATTTTATGAAGTGTTTAATTAGGGGGGCGGTTCATTAGGAATTTGTTAAGATTGTTTAAAATTATATATTTAAAAAAATTTTATGTCTAAATTACCTTTATGTATTTTAAAACGGTAAATATATACACAGTAGACTTCAGTCTACAATAAAGTTTATTTGGTGGGGTTTGCATTTTTGTTTTATTTTAAGAAAAAAAAAACTAGTTGTATTTACTGGCATTTCCCAGGTGAGGGCAGTTTGGTGACTGAATCGAATTAATGCTAAAAAGCAAATGGTTCTAATTACTTACTCTCTTTCTTTCTCCACTTTATTTCCATTCTCTTCGTCACTTCCTAAAGCAAGTAAGTTACAAACTAGCAACAGTTTGACAAACAGAAACGAACTGCTACTCACAGCTATGTAATGTTACCAACACCAACATGTTATGTAAGATAATAGCCGGGCAACGCCGTGTAGAAGCATTTGTCTGTTATCTGTTTATCTGTCTATCTAATTGTCTATCTATCTAGTGGAGTAAATAACAGAGATTAAATCATGGGAAACAATAAGTTGAGCGAGCATGCAGGTGCAGAAAGGGTGAAAGGGGTCATATTGTGACGTATATATACAAACTTGGTTGACTGCTGAATTGCACCGGAAGTATGAAGCTGGGATCGGACGTGACATGTCAGGTGCTATGGTTTGAGTAAGCCGAATTAAAACTGAGGCGAGTTGGGTCTGAGAAGCTGAGGAATTAAGCTGGGTTAAACAGGTCTCCCCATAAGGGAGCTATGGTCTCCAAATGGATGCAAAGAAATGTCACAAGTCCAAGATCGTTGATTTCACTCCATGCTGTGGAAGATGAGATGGCTGGGAGTGAAATTAACCAAATATAAAAACGTTTTGTGCGTCTTGCATGCATGCTTGTTATATCAGAACCCAACTTCCCAAGACGTTAACAAATTAAGGGATCTGAGGACAATAGTCCATCAAATACACCATGAGATAAAATGCACAACAGTTATAGCAGAGTATGTCGCAAAATGCAGAAAACAAGTAATAACTCCTTTTTTTTCTTTAACAACATTTATTTATGGGTACTTTCCCGAATATAACCCGATTTCGAACATGCCCGTTTTCTGCCGCCTGTCCTCTCGAATGTCATCCACATCTCTCATGTGATCGTTCACTCTAACGTCCTCTCTCTCTCCTTTTTATAATCTTTCTTTTTTTCCTTACCATGACATCATTTCACACACAGCTCGGTATTTGCATATAGCCACCATACATGCTCTGTTACAGCTATACACGCACTAACAAGAACAAGGTAAACCGACACGCACACACATATACCACAATATTGCTGCATGAAGAACTAAGAGCAAAATGGTTAAAAAATATATATATATATATATATATATTATATATACTAAGACACATTCTAGTTGAGGAAATACAGCACTTCACTTAACTCTTTTATCACTTTCTTGGACCAGAGGTTGGATTTGGGGACAAAAAACATTGTGTTGATTTAAGTAGACCAAAAGTAGACCAAACTCTGTTCCCTCTCTGGTCGAAACTATTAATTAATTAGTATCATGTGATTAATAAATTAATTGAATAAAATTGTTTAAAATTATAGCATATGCTAAAAAAAAAAAAAGATGTGAAAACATAGTTAAAAAAATTATTAGAAACACATTTGAAACAAAACAAAGATTGGAAAAGCCCCCCCCCCCCAAGAAAAAAAAACAAAAACAAAAAACAACTTAATATAAATATGGAATCGACACTAAATGAAACAATAATCAGACATGATTTTTAATACTTTATTTTAGGAATAACTAAGATAATACCAATCCCAAGACATGTTAAATGAATACCCAATTTTGTCCCCTTACAAAGATAAAAATCAAGATATAATGATAATAAATCTTATTTCAAGAATTCTTATTCCAATTTTATTTAAAATCCATTACATGATTTTAATTTTAGAAAATATCAAATTCGAGGCTTAAGTTTAAGAGATCTTAAGAAGAAATTAAAAATTCAGGGAATATAGTTTAATTTGTGTGAAATGATTGAATCAAATGTCAATCTGAAATATTTTAATTTTCAAATTGAATGTTGTGCTCATATCATGCCTCCTAAAAATATTGTTAAAGTACTCCAAAGAAACTTAAACTAAATGTAGCTCACATTTGGATCCCTTATTCCTATCCATTCTGTTCCCAAATTTATAATTATTAATTTAGGAGTGAATCCTGCTCAGAAAGTGGACCTTGGGTTTCCTTTCAGCAACCTTGTAACTATCGCTTCCCTTATTTTGTCCTTTAGTTCTCACATTCCATAAGCAACGTTTCTGACAAAGGGTGAAGAATTACTGTTTTCTGGGTCAGAATTTATCCATCTAGCACTTATCATTTGCTAGTATTTGACCTTGAATTAGTATTTATCTCCTTACATCAAGTCGCTTTATGCCTTGTCTGGGGTGATTTTTATAAAAAAAAAAAAAAAAAAGAAACATACTAACAGCCATTATGCACTGATTCCTATTTCTTTTTTTTTTTCAATCAATTTTTTGTAAAGTTTAATTGAACTACAGCATCATTTTCTCATTATATTGAAGAAAAAGATTAAAAACTAATATTTTTAAAAACGTTACTATTAAAAGTTATGCTTAAATGTGAACTCTGGCAGACAGACGATATCTGGTCTTGCAATTTAATCATATGGATTGATGTTTTATTTCTTCCCTTTTTTATTCTAGTTGTGTGCTAATTTTCTTGTTTTTCAGCAAGAAAACCCACAAAGCAATGAAGAACTCTTGGAAGTCATGATGTTATCTCTGCGGCAACTTTGCGAACAGAAACAAAGAGAACATCATCATATATCAACAGGCAAATGCATGGGTAAATTGGAGGTGAGTAAAAAAAAAAATTAAGTGTTGAGAAATTATGTTGAACAAAGATGGCTGTAGTAAATCAAATCGGCGAAGAATCAATGCAGGCATGATTTCGAGTGTTGAGTAATTCTTAGTAATAAAGATGGCAGCGAAGAATCAATGCAGTCACGATTCAGTTGTTTCAAGACAGAGGTTGACAGCAAACTGAATTGAATCCAAAATTCAATAATTTTTATAATAAAGTTGGTTGATTGTCCTAACCATAAGTTATAAGTATGATCGTCGGAATCTTTGAGGTCACACCCTCATTGGCAATCCAAAACATTTTAACTAAGAATTGAAACAATCCTAATGTGCAAGAGCCACTGATAGCAGCAGCAGCATTCAGTCATGATAAATGGTTCATAATATCAAATATGTAAACTGAAAAATGGGTCATGTGACCATGAGTTGCCAGAAATGATCAAAAATAAAAGGTTCAGTTCAAATGGAACTTTTCTCATAGTCAAATTGACAAAAGGTCTAGAAATTCGTATGATTTAGATTCTTTGGACGACTTTTCTCATCATGAATGTTATTTTTCACAATGTTTCTGTCAATGTAATCTCCAACCTTCTTCAGGTATATCTTGTTGAACTTGAGAATCTTTCTGTAGAACTTCGGAATCTGCACGGAATTTTGAATGAAACTCTTTATTTAAACCATGAGGGTAGCATGCTCTTGTTCTGTCAGCCATGACTGGGTAGAAGTTCTAAGTAATTCACAATTGTATTTTGAGCATTGCTCACTGTTAAGTGTTGAGACATTATGTTGAAAAAAGATGGCGGTAGTAAATCAAATCTGCGAAGAATCAATGCAGGCATGATCTTGAGTGTTGAGTAATTCTTAGTTAACAAAGATGGTGGCAAAGAATCAATGCAGTCACGATTTAGTTGTTTCAAGACAGAGGTTGACAGAGAACTGAATTGAATCCAAAATTCGATATTTTTATAATAAAGTTGGAGGCTTCTGATTGGTTGATTGTCCTAACCATACGTTATAAGTAAGATAGTCAAAATCATTGGTGTCATAACCTCATTATAAATCAAAAACATTTTAACAAAAATACATTTAGATTATTAGATACAGGAATGTGAAGATTTGTAGAAGTAATCACCTACCTATGCAAATTGTATTAAGAGTGTCATATTGATATTTTTTTTTCTTTTTAAGATGTTCATTGAGGAAGAAAACGATAGGATATATTGTATTGCATACTTGTAATAACATTAAAACAAAAATTTTATAAAATTTGCCACCAGAACAGTAGCAGAAACTGACCATGAAGCAAGCAGACAAAAGAAGATATTGTTTTGAAAGAAACAGCTTACCTTGTAGGCTTGTATATAATCATGTTTTTCATTTGTGGAGTATTTTTTACTTGTGGGGTATTTCATTTCAGCCTCTAAATAATGTTGGGTCATCAGAAGAGAATAGGGTTTGTTTCAGGGGCTTCCTCTTCTTGGTTAATTCTTTCATGGATTTGTATATAATCATGTTTATCATTAACTTGTGGGGTATTTCATTTTAACCTCCCAGATAATGTCAGATCATCAAGAGAGAATATGCACTATTTCGGGGTTTTCCTCTCAATGGCTTTTCTGTCTGCTAATCACATTACAATTAGTGGTTACCTATCCAAAGGAAAAAGAACTGCGGAACAGCAGAAATGGTTCAAGGATAGCCTGAAGTTTCCCTCAAACAGTTCAGTTTGTATTCTAATTTGTAGGAAAAACTAACCCAAGACAGACGTTCCTGGCTTGACAAAAGCTACAAAGGTGCTACACTTGCTGAATTTGCATGCAATGAAGACTACGAGAGGAAATGTACCGTTAGAAAAGCCAGAACAGTCAGTGCCTTTATTACAGAATCCTCCCACATGTGTTCAACATGTGGGAAATACTTTAGAGCTCAAATTGATCTAACAAGCCATCTCCGAACCCACAGAACAATTGTATGATCATGGTCATCTTTGCAAACGATGGACGAGCATCATCGTAAATTAAATCATAGTTTAAATTAATTAACGCATTCATAAAAAATTCATATCAAATAACATTCATAATAAATTCATGACACCTTCATAAAAAAGCAATAACATAACATAAAAAATTAATATCTCATATAAAATAACATTTTCCTAATAAATTCATAGCACCTTGCAAAAATAAAAATTAACAGCACTTTCATAAAAATTGATATTTTTTCATATGAATTTATTATGAAGGTATTATTTTATAACATCTTCATAATAAATTAATAACTTTCATAATATATTAATAACAACACACACATGAAAATTTCATAACATTTTCATCATCAAATTGTGATTACTTCATTGCGAAAAAGTCTATCAAACAATGCTTTTTATGTGACGGCTAATTTATTCCTTTGATCTCTTCTGTCAAGATTACAGAAGACTCTTCTCACAGAATTATCTCGCCTTTGTATATATGACATCATTTTTGCATACTAGATTCCTGGATCTTTGTTCTCATAATCCTGACTTCTCAGTCATAAATAACCTTTGTTGACCTCTTCTCAACTCCATGTCTTGCCACATAATTTAACCAGTAATATATATGTATACAGCATAATCACGTTGACACACTGGTTCCTGCTGGATCACCAAAGTTAAGCAACGTTGAACCTGGTCAGTACTAAATGGGTGACCATTTGTGACTTTCAGGTGCTGTATGTTCTCTCCGCTTATCTCGACATTGTTTCCAGTCGTCCTGAACTTCTCCTTGCCACTGAACTCAAACAGTGCCGATTCAGAAGAGCTGTGGTTGGAGACTGCGCAACCCTTGCCTCACAATTACACGCACTACTGCCCCTAACGCGTATCCTTTGTCTTTCAAGACTGAACGGAAGCATGGGTTAATATATATGTACGAACTAACATATGCACTAGTAAACTTGTCCACTTGAATATTCAGCGAAGGTTCCGCCAAAGAACATGAAAGGTATTATAATATTAATAATATTGTTGTTTTAAATCAAAACAAAAATGTTTTACCTTTAATATTAATCAGATTAAAACAGTTGACGTAGTGTAGATTAATATGGATGAAAGTATTCCCCCACAATTCCATTTCGTTTATTTGCACAAATAAACAAAATATTTACCAAAATTAAGTGATTAGTTCTTCGACATGGCGATAAAAGCTTATTTTATTCATATTATCGTTTTATTTTTTGTTTAAAAAATCAAAGGAACTTTTGATTGAAAAAGAGTTCTCTATTTTTTAACATTAGTTTGGTGCAAATTGATTCAGTTCTTAAAAAAAAAGTCCAGATCTCAACATAATACAATGCAATTAAAACATAATGATAAGTTCTATATAAAAATAGAGCTTTCATAGTTATGCATTTAGAAAAATATTGATTTTGTATAGTTAACCCTAATTAACTAATTAAATTTTGCTAAATGTTTGAGTCTATTTAATTTTATCTTCTGTAACTGTAATCTAAATCTCATTTAAATCAGAGGTCAAAATATTTTGAGTAGAAGGAATGAACTATGGCAACTGATTCAATATAATAAAAAGTGAAGCTAAACGGCAGAAAAACAAAAACTCATTCTGGCAAACCAGAATAATGACAGATTCAGTCTGTAGTAAATAGTGTTCGGTCAGAATTAGCTCCTGATATTAAAGATTAAGGAAATATAATTAAATAAATATTTTTCTACATTTTATAGTAAATTCACTAAATAATGTTTGTGGGTGAGATGAGAAAAATAAGGCATTCAAAATGTTTCTCATCTTAAACATTGTTACATGAGGAGACATTTTATGTAAAAAAATTAATTTATTTTACCCATCGAAACTCGAGAAATGCATGAATTAAAATGGGTGACCATTGAATGAGTAAAAAAATCAACTTGGCTGTCATTTGCAATTTCTCTCCTCATAAATTCATAATCATACAAACTAAACAGATTCACCAATGTCCCATCGGTTCATTCTGTTTCATTTGATCTTGGTCTTTGATTGCATGTTCAAGGTTGGTCTACAAAATTGCAAATGGCAGCCATGTTGATTTTTTACTCATTCAACGTTTACACATTTTAATCGTGCATTTCTCGAGTTTCGATGAGTAAAATAAATAACTTTTTACACAAAATGACTCCTCATGTCAAAATGTTTAAGATAAGAAATATTTTTAATGCCTTATTTTTCTTATATCACCTACAAACCCTATTTAGCGACATTACCTAATTTATCATATAAAAAAAATCAAACTACCTATTTGGATACTTACTTTGCAATAGAGATTATTAAAAAACAATACTTTGACCATGTTATATGTGATCTAATAGTATTACAATTGTTAGAAACATTATTTCCTGAAATACTATATTTAACATAAAACAAAAAACAGGAACATTTTCTTATATTTCTGAAATGAAATCAAACATCCTATTTGATTATTCACCCTCCTAAGAATTAAAAAAACAACAACTTTTTATTACATTTTTCAAAAAAGAAAATAAAATTAATCATGTGTATACTTATTTTTGTAAAAGAAATTATTTAAAATAAAAATTTGTACAAAACATTTACAGATTTTCTTTAACACCTATTTGATTATTTATTTTTAACCAAAGCAGGACATCTTTAATATCAGGAACCAATTTTGAGTAAACACCGTTTACTATGAACTTTGAGTTGACTTATTCTGGTTTACCATCAGCTGAGTGTTTGATCTAGCTTCAATGCTCTTTTTAGAACATTAACGAGTAAAAATTAAAAAAAAAAAAAAATAAATAAAGTTATCCTACCAACACCATGCATTAATTTGGTTCCACATGAAGAGGAAATTGAATATTAGTATTTTTTTTTTTTTTTTTTTGCCATAAAATGCTTGGGTGACACTCAACCATGATATTATGTTTCTTATTGTATCTTTGGTAGTTCCTGTATTTTAGCCAGACACACAAACACAACTGATTTTATATATATATATATATATATATATATATATATATATATATATATATATATATGAACAGAATTTATCTATTTTTAAATAGAAAAGACAAAGCAAGTAAAACTAAATTATAATTGATATGATTATTAGTTCAGCTAATTAACAGGCAGAGATCATAGCAAAGATTGAATCCTTTTTGTTTGTTGAATGCAAAATCAGTTTTTGAAAAGAAAGAAAAGTAAAGAAAGAATTATTCTTGCATTGTCACTTGAGATAAAATGAAACAAAGATGAAACAAGTCAAAAGTTGCCATTTACAAAACAATGTCTGCAAATTAGACTTGGCAGTTAATTCATGGTTGTTGACTGGATTTCATCAATTAAACTTCACTGCATATATGAACCTTTTATCAAGTAGGAAAAAATGGTAGTTAATTAGATAACATAATTAACTACCATTTTTTTTTTTTTGATAAATTGTTTTTCTCTCTCCTTCCCCACCATCTGGTTGGTTCAACCTCTTCACTCTGGTTGTCTCCTCCTCCTACTCTTGTACTCTCCCCTCCACTCTCGTTCTTCCTCCTCTTCAATTTCATTATCTTTCATTTTCATTCATTCTTGTTTTCTCAACAGAATGAATTAATACAAAACTTTGTATTGATTCATAAATGTAGAAATGGAATCGACATTCATGAAGCTGGAAAAATACTTCTAGCTTAACAGGTCAAACATAAAATCCTTATTTATGAGGTTTATTTTCTAACATGTACCAATTATATGGATCTCCTCTCTCCATGCATAAAACAGCAACTTATGTTCAATTAATTAACATTATTTACATGTTCTGAACTGGTTTTTGCTACCATTTTCACCATATTTCCGTTATTTTACTCTCAGACGATCATCTTTAAGTGCTTTTTTTTTATCATAGTTGATAATCTACTGGAAATGTTCAACAGAGCTACTTCGTATTGCCCGAGGGAAAAAGTATAAGATAACTTCTATCCCGCTCTTTTCCCCTTCCCCCATTTCTCCCCTCTTTCTTCTTTGCTCAGCCCATTCTTCTCTCTGAACAAACACAACTTTAATCAGCATAAAGGAAATAGCTGAAAAAGAAATAGCAGTTAGTTCCCTTTAGTTAGTGGCTGGAAAACCGACTACATGATAATATTAAAAGATGAGTGTACATTTTGATAACATTAAATAGCAATTTGACTCGCAAATAATGATTTTTTTTTTAAATTATTATTTTAAATATTATGTATCCAGGGTTATTCAATTAAAAAAAAAAAAAAAAATTGTGAGTGTTCATTGTGTATTTTTCAAGTTTTTCAAGTGTGTGTATCATTCCAAATAAATTTGGGATGATGTGCATACTCGAATGAAAATTGAAAAAGGTTTAAAAACCCATTGGTTCAAGAAAGCATACAACTAGCCTATAGATCCCACATTGTCTACCAGGCTTAAACCCCTGTCTCATCACCTCAGTGTTGTCTCTGTACTTGTTTTTGTTTCACAAGTACTTCCATGGTATGTACTCCAAAGAACTTACAGCACGTTTGCCCCCAACTTAACTATGTCCAACAAGCAGCAAAGTCCCACCCCTTCAGTGTAGAGGTCTCTAAATGCTGAAAGGCAGTTTTTACTTTAATAACTTCTTTTCTCAAATTGCTTGCCTTTGGAATTTCTTCTTGCTCTATCGATTGTACCGAC
The DNA here is from genome assembly GCF_053919585.1 of Euprymna scolopes. Lineage (NCBI taxonomy): Eukaryota > Metazoa > Mollusca > Cephalopoda > Sepiida > Sepiolidae > Euprymna > Euprymna scolopes. The sequence continues at coordinate 20,790,812 of NC_136484.1, read as the reverse complement.
ACACAGAAATTTAAATGTAATGTGAACAAATATCTTATAGTCCAACTCATCATTTAAGGTGTCTGGATCCATGCTGTGTGAGGATAACAAGATTTTTACAATCTATTCATTACCTTGTAGTAATTTGCCCAACTACATGAGAACTGTTATATGAAGAAATGTTATTTAGTGTCAATTTTTATATATCTATACTTCTATAAAAAAGATGTGTGTGTATTGATATTCATATTAAAAACTCTTTTTGTCTATTTATTAAAAAAAGAAAATACGACTTTACCTACCAAACTCCTATCAGTTTTTGATCTACAGACATGAAACTTAATATATAGGGTATTCGAACCTATGTGAAACTTTATATTTGGGTTTTAGCTGGGGAAAATCCGTGCAAAAGTGTGAAAATTAAGAATAATGTAATTTGCCAGATTAAGTTTGAACGACGGCATTACGAATATGCATGCATAATGTAATAGTTATTGGTTCATGTTTTAATTTTTAGCCTTGCAGCAAACATCTCTTCATAGCACAGACACTAACGTCCAAGGAAAAAGTAAATCGTAAGCTAAACATTTTGGTTTCAATCCTCGGTTGTGACGCACAAGTCCTTTTTTTTGTTTTTAAACTTTTTAAATCATTACTATGTATTAGGTTCAATATAATATATCTTCTATATAATAAAATGATTGTAGAAATTTCCGTATGGACCAAAATACAGCAGATGCCACATACAAATTATGTCTAGATTATTAGCCACTATCTTATGTAACTTTAGAACAATATTTTAGACACATTTGGTCATTATAATGAAAACCTACATTACATCCTAGAAGCATCATCATCACAATTACAACATTTTTTGATGAGGTAGTTCCTATTTTTTCCTCTAAATCTACACTCCTCTTACTGCCCCCACTCATCACCAGGACACACCTTATAATTATTTTCCCCTGGCACCTTTCGTAACTGGTTCCTACACTCATATTCATAGCATTATTGTTCCAGTTACCAATTACAAAATAATAATTTCTCCCTTCGAAATTTCTGGTTTTTCTCATTGGCTGGGAACTGACAGATCCATTATTTAGGAATAAACAACTTATTCAAAAAGTGAACGCGTCAGACCTTCACAAACATGGCGTATGGCATCTCTCTCTACACGAAGTAATCGTTTACTAAATATTAAACCAACTACAAAAAACCTTAATCATAATCGTAATTTTACGTATTAATATTCTTACTGTTACCTACACAGACATCGTCACCACAAAACTAACCTCCCGAAAAAAAACATCCCTGATAGAAACATAATTAACATTTACAGTTAGCATTGTTTTTTTTGTTTTTTTTTCCTTCAATTTTCAACACCAAACACTCAACAATGCTATTTTTTTGTTTTTTTTATTTTAGTTTGTTTTGTAACGGTCGTTTACTTTTCCGTTTTTTTTTGGGGGGGGGGGTAATTTATTTTTTTTACTTTGAATTCTTTCCAGTATCCACTCTAAAAACTCTGAAAAAAAAAAAAAATTATGGTTAGCATTGTTTCTTTTATTTACTTCAATTTTCCTCACCAAACACGCAACAATGCTATTTTTTTTGTTTTTTTTTCTCTACACAGTTAACTATAATGCTTGACTCGAACAACCATAAATTGACATTCTATGTACTTCAAAATCTCCTTATGTGTGATTTTACAGCCTTTAAACTGTCTACGTGTGTATGTGTGGGTGCATAACTTTGTGTGTGTGTGTGTGCGTCCATATATTTGTGTGTGGGTGTGTGTGCATGACTTTGTTTCTGCATGTGTGTTTGTGTTTATTTTGTGTGTGTGTGTATGTTTTTCCATGTCTGCATGAGTTCATTTGTTCATGTTTGTGTTTTTGCATGTGTGTGTGTGTGTGTGTGTGCATATGTTTTGTGTGTGTGTGTGTGCGTGTGTTTTTTTTGGTATGTGCTTCTGTGTGTGTTTTTTTGTGTGCGCATGTGTCCCTAATACTTGTGTCAACCAGACTCTGGCATGGCAATGCATGGCCAGGCTGGTACAGCTAGTATAATAATGAATACGAAATCTGCATTAATCAAAATATCATATTTAAACGTATTTTACGACCAGGCAATGCCGGGTGACCTGCTAGTACTTTTAAAATTTACTTTTCAGTGAATCCTGAATATTTTATTCTATGTGGACCTTAATATGCAAATAATTTAATGTTTGTTTCTATTTTTTCCTCTTTCAGTTCAATATCATGAACAGACGCATGAAAATCTCCAAACTTGATAACCTTAAGAATAAAGCAAAAAAGAGTTTGACGAATTCGTTTGAAAGTTTAATTCGAGTAAGTAAATGAGTATTTGTTACTCTTTTAATATTTCCAGGATTTGTGTTTGTCTCTTCCTCTATCAAATTTACTAATATGTCATTGTCCTCACCTCATCTCTATTCCTATCAAATCAGGCTGTCTGAAGATAGTGGCTTCCTGACCTAAGATGCACCAAACATTGATGTCATTGTTCTTTTCCTTTTACTTTGAAAAACTCAATCATGTTCTGCTAAGTCAAAAACAAAATCAACAATTTTCTTCTACAAAACAACCAAACCAAATAAATATTTAAAGATATAAAAAACTTGAAGCATAAAACCTTTTTTTAAAAAATTACTGGATTCAGCATTCAATAAACCGAAAAGTGTTGATCTACCATAAAACAGCCAACTAATGTCCCCTTCATCAGATGTTCCTGTCCTCATCATCAGATGTATTAATCATTTCATATCTTGCCTCATCAAATTTATTCGTTACTGACCAGTCCTACACACATAAGATTTCAGTCCTATTTTCCTCATAGCAGTTTTTTTATTTTATTATTTTTTGAGGATTTGTCAATTCATCCTTCTTGCACTTATTACCAAGAGAGTAAAAAGTTGATCTTGGTTTACTTTCGGCAGCTTTGTCCTTATTTTCCATGTGTGATGTTTCTGACAAAGGGGAAGAATTGCTGTTATGGATCAGAATATATCCATGTAATATTTATTGACAGTTTTTGACCGTGAAGTAGTAATTTTAAGCTCCTTACTTTAAGTGGCTTTATGCCTTGTCTGGAGCGATTTCTATTAAAAAAATAAGAAGTTGCAAAGTCATCAATCATCAACTTCACAAACAGATGCAAAATAAAACATTATCTCCTTGGCAGGGATAATATATTTCATGGTGGAATAACTTTTTATTGTAATAGCCACCAAAACATAAGTCAGAACCTTTTTGTTACAATGGCCACCAATAAGATCCTGACTTGTGCTTTATCTATTACTGGCAGAGTCTCCTAGCATTGCCCAGGGCAAAGGTGTAACATATTTCTATTAAAACTTCTACCTCTCCTCATTCCCCCCCCTCCCTTTTCCAACACCCTCTTTCTTTTCTGCCCATTCCTGGTACATACAATCACATACAGACAACTTTCCTTTATATAACAGACTAGCAGGGGTACCCAGTGTTGCTCGGAGTTATATACATTTAAATAGAAGTGACATTATGTGTACTATCTTTATAGTACAATTTCTATCTCTACTCCAGGAATTAATCAGCATTTTCTTTCCTGAAAATCTGATCCTACCTGATGAAACCCGCCCTAGTTGACTCTCAGAGAATGAATAATTTTTTTTTCCTAAATTTTAGATATTATTTATCCGGAGCAACACTGATCAAGAAAATACTAACTTTGTAGGTTTTTGTTTTTTTATTTATTTTAATTTTACCTGGGCATACAAGCATACTCATGCACACAAAGATTTGTCCTTTATAGAAGGTATAGATAACAAATAATGGATAGTTTAAAAATTGAAACTAAGGATATTTTTTTCAGTATTAAATTTGTAAAACATTAAAGATTTACCAGCTGGTACCTTCTCTGAGAAAAATTTTCTTTCGACTTTTCTCTGTCAGACTATATCATATCATCATAAAATATTTTGTTTGTAAAAAATCAATGTTGCATGAGAAGAAAAGCATCATTTTAATAGTCATTCTGACTGGTTTGCCTATTAGATTTGATTTTTAATCTTTTTCTTTGATTTTTTTTTTTTAAAGATTTTTTTATTTTATTTTATATGACTAGAATAATGATTTTGTTTTTAATCTTTTTCTTTGATTTTTTTTTTTTTTTAAGATTTTTTTATTTTATTTTATATGACTAGAATAATGATTTTGTTTTTAATCTTTTTCTTTGATTTTTTTTTAAAAGATTTTTTTATTTTATTTTATATGACTAGAATAATGATTTTGTTTTTAATCTTTTTCTTTGATTTTTTTTTTTTAAGATTTTTTTATTTTATTTTATATGACTAGAATAATGATTTTGTTTTTAATCTTTTTCTTTGATTTTTTTTTAAAGATTTTTTAATTTTATTTTATACGACTAGAATAATGATTTTGTTTTTAATCTTTTTCTTTGATTTTTTTTTTAAGATTTTTTTATTTTATTTTATACGACTAGAATAATGATTTTGTTTTTAATCTTTTTCTTTGATTTTTTTTTTTTAAGATTTTTTTATTTTATTTTATACGACTAGAATAATGATTTTGTTTTTAATCTTTTTCTTTGATTTTTTTTTTTAAGATTTTTTTATTTTATTTTATATGACTAGAATAATGATTTTGTTTTTAATCTTTTTCTTTGATTTTTTCTTTTAAAGATTTTTTTATTTTATTTTATATGACTAGAATAATGATTTTGTTTTTAATCTTTTTCTTTGATTTTTTTTTTTAAAGATTTTTTTATTTTATTTTATACGACTAGAATAATGATTTTGTTTTTAATCTTTTTCTTTGATTTTTTTTTTTAAAGATTTTTTTATTTTATTTTATATGACTAGAATAATGATTTTGTTTTTAATCTTTTTCTTTGATTTTTTTTTTTTTAAGATTTTTTTATTTTATTTTATATGACTAGAATAATGATTTTGTTTTTAATCTTTTTCTTTGATTTTTTTTTTTTAAGATTTTTTTATTTTATTTTATATGACTAGAATAATGATTTTGTTTTTAATCTTTTTCTTTGATTTTTTTTAAAAGATTTTTTTATTTTATTTTATATGACTAGAATAATGATTTTGTTTTTAATCTTTTTCTTTGATTTTTTTTTTTTAAAGATTTTTTTATTTTATTTTATATGACTAGAATAATGATTTTGTTTTTAATCTTTTTCTTTGATTTTTTTTAAAAGATTTTTTTATTTTATTTTATACGACTAGAATAATGATTTTGTTTTTAATCTTTTTCTTTGATTTTTTTTAAAGATTTTTTTATTTTATTTTATACGACTAGAATAATGATTTTGTTTTTAATCTTTTTCTTTGATTTTTTTTTTTAAGATTTTTTTATTTTATTTTATACGACTAGAATAATGATTTTGTTTTTAATCTTTTTCTTTGATTTTTTTTTAAAGATTTTTTTATTTTATTTTATATGACTAGAATAATGATTTTGTTTTTAATCTTTTACTTTGATTTTTTTTTAAAGATTTTTTTATTTTATTTTATACGACTAGAATAATGATTTTGTTTTTAATCTTTCTTTGATTTTTTAACCAAAATTTTTCTTTGATTTATTTATTTTTTATTTTTTCTATAACTAGAATGGAGAGAAATGTATATATAAATTATAGAAATATTTTATATTAGATCCTATCATTATCATCTTTCAACCACAGTCGAGATGGACTTCACATGCATACATCACATACCTGATCCTGTATGACTGCTTCCAGGTCTTGCCTCTCAACATTAGCATCCCTTGATAATGGGATGCTCGATATTGTAGATAAAGCATTAAGATAGGAAATATTGAAACGATGAAAATAACATAGGAAACTTTAGAAAATTTATTACATCATCAAGTGTTCAAGAAAAGGATATATAAAACTGATCCTTAATCCATGGATTTTTTAAAGATGAGCTCTGCTCATCAAAAGAGAAAAAAAAACAATGAAATAACAAATTACTGATAAGCATAAATTTGAATTGGAAAAATTGCAAGGGACATTCAGATGGATGTCCATTCAAACAGTATGTAACACTAGGAGTAGCTGATTTGATATTAATGCAGGTGTGCCTCAGGAGTCGATCCTTGGACATTTATTATTCCTAATTTGACTCCACACTCTTTTAGGGAGTTGAGTTAATGCTTTTCGGGCACTCCCTAATAAAATAAATAATTCAACACAAGCTACTGAATAAACGAGCAAACCACTTTGTAAAACTTCACAAGGAAAAGGTTTATTGAAGCGAGTCAGGGTAAGATGCCCAAAAGATATAACTTGGATAAAACTTGTCTGCCTTTGCCCGGTAGTTATTCCCAAGTGGAAATCATCGATACCGGTGCAGGCAGGGAGAGAGAGAGAGAGAGTGAGGAAACAGGTCCGCTCTCTTTGACGTCTCGCTGGAAAAGGGAAGAGTTTTTTTCGTCCGGGATGGAAGCAGTTATAATTCCTTAAGGGGTAAGGAAGATCCCTGTGCTATGCCTCTGATTGGTCAGTATGTGGCATATCACACAGTCATGGGAGGCACTGACGCACAAGAAAAGAGTTCTATTTGTTTCTGCTACATAACCCCCTGCTTAGGCTGAAAGCCGACAGAGAAAAAGGTAGCAGACAAATAGCAAAAAAAAAAATTAAATAAAATGTCAATTTATTCATGTTATTTTTGTCTTTACGAAGAAAAAAAAATGTTTTTAGTTTTCTGTAAAAAGTTGGGGAATATTTGCGTTATTTAAAAAAAAAAATTTTTTTTTATATGAAATGTTCTTTTGTTTTGCGGAATTAACTGTCCCTCGAATTACTTGTCTCCTGTTCGCAGGAGTGTGCGTTCTGGCATCGTTTTCCCCAAGAAGAGAGGGAAAAAAAAAACAACTTTTAGTCACTTTGGTTTTCAAGTCATTTACGACGAACTGCTATCCGTGTCTCTCGTGTTCTTTTTCCTAGGATATCCACCACGCGGGTCAAAAGAGTCTAGTGCAGGAAACAATGTCTTTTTTCGTTTTTTTTTATACGGTGGCGAAGAAAAAAATGTTTCCGTGACAAATTTTTTTTTTTTTTTTTGTGTATATCCTTCTCAGAGATGTGAAGTTTATCCGTATAGTATTACTTTTCTTGAGGAAAGTATTTCAGGAATTTCTGTTCACCCTGTCCTTGCTTAGACGGGGTAGAAGTCCGGCTCGCCATTCAATAAACTTGTGTACACGTCGGGTCACCATTTTAGGGAGTTGAGTTAATGCTTTTCGGGCACTCCCTAATAAAATAAATATTTCAACACAAGCTACTGAATAAACGAGCAAACAACTTTGTAAAACTTCACAAGGAAAAGGTTTATTGAAGCGAGTCAGGGTAAGATGCCAAAAAGATATATCTAGGATAGAACTCGTCTGCCTCTTTGCCTGGTAGTTATTCTGAAGTGGGAATCATTGATACTGGTGTAGGCAGAGAGAGAGAGAGTGAGGAAACAGGTCCGCTCTCTTTGACGTCTCACTGGAAAAGGGAAAAGTTTTTTTCGTCCGGGACGGAAGCAGTTATAGTTCCTTAAGGGGTAAGGAAGATCCCTGCGCTATGCCTCTGATTGGTCAGTATGCGCCATATCGCACAGTCAAGGGAGGCACTGACGCACAAGAAAAGAGTTCTATTTGTTTCTGCTACACTCTATAATGGACACGAAGGAAAACAAAGGTATACATCTCCAAGGCAAAAAAATTTTAAGGAAAATTTCAGAATCGGGTAGAAAAACATTGTGTCAATGCAAATATCTAAAAAAAAAAAAAAGAAAAAAAAAGAAAAAAAAGCAATTTGAAAATGTTAAAGTGAAACTTGAGCCGTAAAGTGCATGAGACTATGTCTGTGAACATTAATTTTCCTCTCCCTCAGTTGAACAGTAAACTATATGATAGTGTATCTTGTGGCTTGTTGATTTTACTGGATTCTAGGACAAGAATTCACCTAGTCTTGTGGAATGTCCAGCTAAGATCTATAACTTTAGTTGACAGGTGAGGGTTATGAGTTACATAATGCCAAATGATATCATCTTTCACATAAGAAATGTCCTCACTGTATTTGTTCATATTGCATGCAAATATTGAGTCAAAGAGTTTGATCATTATTAGTTATGGCAATCTGTGGTTGAAAAGGTTTCTTGTAGTTGTTCAAGGAAAGAAGCTTAGTCTTAGTAGCATTAAATGATACGATTCATTTATGGCTCCATTCCACTACAGACTTAAGGTGATTTTCTAAGGTTTCTGCCATTGCTTTGAATATAAATACATTCATTTTTCTCTCGTGTCTATTATAGAGTGTGAAGTCATATTAGAAATAATGAATGTCCAAGGATCGATCCCTGAAGCACACCTGCATTAATATAAAATTAGCTGCTCCTGATGTTATGTACTGTTTGAATGTGCATGTATTTTTTTTTTCTTAGAAGGATTTTCTTTTACAAGGGAGGCACTACTTATCAACGCTCGAAGGCCACTCCAGGATAAAGGTTTATGAGTTTAAGGTGGTCAGTGAGACAACAGCTCAATGATCGTTTGTGGTGGGAATTGGGTAGAATTGCACTATTTAAAGAGATGGAATTGTTCACATTGAAGACAACCATGTTGTAGTCAGCTGGAAAGTAGGCCAGTGTAACTGTTTCACAGATAGGCAGTTCTAGGGAAGAAGCTTTGTTCATGGAATTTGTAATTACATTTAGACACTGATAGTATTTGATCTGATTAAGAAGCTAGAGTGGTCGCCCTTGATATTTCCAAAGCCTTTGACAAGGTCTGGCATGAAGGTCTTGAAATGAAAATTAAATCACACTATATGAATACTTAAATTGGTATAGTGTGATTTAATTTTCATAAGAAGACCTTCATGCCAGATCTTGTCAAAGGCTTTGGATATATCAAGGGCGACCACCCTAGCTTCTTCTACATGACTTAATATATCCACAGAAAAACAGGCTAGCCTAAATCCATATTGTCAATCAGAAAGAAGTTTAGCATTTACGAGGTGGTGGACGAATGCTTGACTGATTAATGGTTCAAAGATTTTAGTGAAGAGTTGGAGGAGACTGATGAGCATTAATTTGCATATGAGAAGAATAGCGGTTATAAGAAGGATGAATTGGAGAGGACAGGGAGTTGATTTTTTGACAACTGAGAGAGAGCATAGATGTTAAGATATTTGGTGTTTTGCATTACAATTTAAGTTAAGAGGAAACGTTACAGATTGCATCATGAATGAAGAGTTCTGACAGTTTTTTTCTTCTTTTTTTTTCCTTTTTTCTTTTTTCTTTTCTCTTACAAATATTTTTCAAACCTTCCCCTAACCTAAATCTCCAACATGGTAACTCTTTTTTTCTTTTCTTACAAATAAACATGTTATGTTTCTTTAAAACCTGCTTCGTTCTGTTGTTGGAGTTGATTTCCTCAATCTTTTTATTTAGATGTTCACATGAGGGACAACGTGAAGGTTGACAACATTTATAATGTAATTGCTGCTATGTATCTGACAAGATTCAAATACAGCATACTAAGTTCTCGGGCCTGTGATATTATGACTGTAGTAATCTCCCTTAGTAAAACTCTCCAATTAAGAAGGATGAAGAAAGTAATCTCGCTTTCCCTTTTTCAGCAGTTCAATAAAGGATGCCCCTTCAAGCCACAGTGAAAACTTGATCACATTTGTTCGATTTATTCTGTTGAGATACCATAACAAGTCTACGCTAATGCCTACTTCATAACTATCAAGATTTTATGGAGGGGAGATCATGAAAAATATTTGGTAATTGAGCATAATGTGGTAGCTTAACTTTCAAACATGTCGTTAGAAGGCACTCTCATCGCTCATTTGAGGTATGGAGGCACAAAATGGAAACAATACCTCCACTTTTCTCCAAAACTGCTTACTTATTTTTCATTAATTTTTTACAGCATATTTTTTTTTTTTTACATAACTGTTTATTTAAGTTAATATATTATATATTTTATTAAACTATTTAGATATTTAAAAAAATATATTTATTTACAGAAATATATAAAAAAGAAACAATGAATGTGTCACATTGTGATCCAGCTTTAAAAAACTTTTTTAAAAAGTTTGTTTTATCTAAATATTTTGTAAATATACTTATTTATAGAAATGTGAAATATTGTTTGGTATTCTAATAAGATTATTTGTACAACTGTTAAACTATTTTTCACCATTTTGTAACTGTTAAAACTGCAAAAATATGATATGTTCAGTTTTTTGTTTTGTAAATATATTTTTCATTTTATTTGCATTCATTGAACTACTGTTCTCATCTTGAGTGTGATTTTCACAATGTTTCGGTCGATGTAACCTCCGACCTTCTTCAGGTGTATATTGTCGAACTTGGGGATGCTTCTGTCAAACTCGGGAATTTGGATGGAATTTTGAGTGGAAATTTTTATTTTCTTCATGGAGATAGTGTGCTCTTGTTTTATCAGCCATGACTGGATAGAGGTCCTAAGTAATTTGCAATTGTATTTTTCACTTGCCCACACTGAGGATTGAACCTTCAATCTTCAGGAAATATCACTTTTTACAATTGATTTTTCCAAGTACTCTAGCCACTGCGCCATGTCTGCAAAGAGGTTACATCGACCGAAACATTGTGAAAATCACACTCAAGATGAGAATAGTAGTCCAGTAAATCCAATTAATATGAATGACCAATCCTCATCACAAAAAATTCAGAAACAAAACATATTTTTAAAATATCAAAATAGTTTGCCAAAAATTGATATAAAAGTTTACATATTCAAAACAATATTTTGTGACGTTCAGGTTTCTGTTAATAAATATATTTTAAAACATAAATATATTACCACAAAATATCTTAATATTTTGCCCAAATATATAAGCAGTTTTCAAGAAAAGCGGAGGTATTGTTTCCATTTTGTGCTTCCATACCCCAGTTGAGTTATGCAACGACGTGTTTGAAAGTTAAGCTACTGTGTTATGCTAAATTACCAAATATTGTATACTTTATTTTTTTATATTATTTTAATCGTTAATATTTTTGCTATTGTAGCTTCCACCTTTTTTCATTTTCAGGGTCGTAAAAAAGAGGAGGCTAGAGAGGCCTTTCGACAACGAAGTGGTACTACAGACAGCGAAAGTAGTTGGACAGCGCAATCACAATCATTCGTAAGTTTTGTTTTATATTTTGCTCAAGTTTGTTTCAACAGTGCTCAGCATGTGAGTAGAACTTAGCTGAAGTATGAAACTATATGCAGCCTGATGATTTTGGGAATGAGGCATAAATGTTTCTGCATAGTTTACTTGCCATGAATATATTTTCATACTAATATATATATATATATATATATATATATGTATGAATTTCAGGAAACTTGTCCCCGGAAACCTCATCCTCGGAAAGTAAGAATGAATAAAGATATTTTTGATACTTATGCATTTACATTACCATGCTGAAATAATAACGTTATTATTTAGAAAGCCATTCCTAATAGTTTTGTAATTCTGTACTTTCACCTAAAAATTTAATAATAATAAAAGATATCGTAAAACTTGAATTTAAATGGAAAATATTAATATATATATATATATATATATATATATATATATATATATATATATATATATATATATATATCAGTGTTGGGGCAATTAATCGGAATTGGGAATCTGAAAAATCGGAACTTTTGAGGCAATCAGAATAAATTGTACCTCTTTTCCAATACCAGAAAACGATTCTTTCAATTATATTTTCTATTAGATTTTGTTTAAAACAAAATCTTCCACTGCTGGTAGTAACAATAAAATAATGAATATTTATTGATTTTAATCTACCAGTAAAACTAAAATCTATAGATCATAACCCCCTCCCAACAAGTGTGTTTTATGTTTGAGGAAATATATGCACATTTAACATTTTGCTTTACAGCAGTCTGTCAAAATAACTTTATAGTTAGATATTTAGAAATTTATAAACAATCGGAATCGGTAATTGTATCAAAATAAGGAATTTAGTTAGAGAACTATCGTGACGACCATACTCTCCATGTGCTTGTCTCTGACTCCTTTGGTAAAACGATTCTCGTTCCCCAGAAGTGACGTCATGGAATAGTTCATTATTCCAAATAGTAGGGGTGCATCTCAACAACAGGGACCAGGTCATTACAGGAATGGTCTAATCTCTGTTGATTTTGGGGGCCTGGGAAAAAAAATGGTGTATAGTAAAATGTATTGATTTAAATGTGGGCTCTTAAGATAAAAATAATTGAATACTTGATGTGGTCAATAAAAAAGACATAAGTATGAACAAACAACCAATACATAAATCATGCAAGAACATTTGCAAGAGCACCACAACCCTATAAACCAACCGAGAGCTCTTTTTAGTATCCTCGTTGTTCCCTTAAGTGCAATTCTGAATCTCTTTTGCACTTGGTTCACCAGGAATATCAATTAGGTAGGACTTCAGGTTCTTCCTCATTAGAGTTGCCTCTGTCGTGATTTCCCAACTAATATATATATATATATATATATATATATATCCCTGGGGGAATATAATCAGTATAAATTAACCGGATGAAATGAGATTCAACACACAGATTAAGTTATAACAAGTTTATTATACAATGGTACAATGTAATAATGTATCTCGAATGTAGGAATATCAAAATTACTCCTACTATATCAATTGGTGTTGTTTAAAGGGAGATAACTCTTGAATATTCTAAGCCAAGTGCTTTCTAGAAACAAGGTCTGCAAAAAGCAGTAAAAGTAATCCATTCCCAGGGGGTGTCAGGATCTTCCACTACATCAATAAGTTAGATATTGTGTATATGCTTATATATTTCTATGTATAGGATTCACTTTGAAGTGAATTTGCAAAGCTATCTAAATATCAAAAAGACAAAATCCCTAATTAACCATTTTCTGATCACTCTATCTTTCTCTTTTACCTCCTCTCTATCTCTCTTTCTCTTTTCTTCTTTTCATTCTCCACCACAAGTTAAATACTTTTCTACTTGTGGTGATATTTCCTTTTGCTTGTAATGGAAACATTCCAATCTTTTTATTTCCTTTATTACATTCGATTGTTAATAACGCTAAAGAGAGAGAGAGAGGGTGAGTGATATAAAGGGATTACAAATAAGAATGGAGATTCACACAATATAAAATGAGAGAGAAAAGAGTGATAGACAAAAGCTTGATAAGGAAGTGGTCACTTGGTGAGTTAATTACAAATTAAGGCCAATTAGAACAATTTATGTGATTAAAATATATAGGATAAAAATCTTCAGGAAATGTTCATTATCTCAGCTTTAGTATGATAGTAATAAGTTGAAATTTATCCTATATCTATTATTATTATTATTATTATTATTATTATTATTATTATTATTATTATTATTATTAAGTAATACATTTGATATATATTCGATCCAATCGATGTTCAATACTAAAGTAGTTATTATTATTATAGCTGGTACATACATAGGTTGTTTGGCTGACATGCAACCTTAGTTAAATAGCGAATTAGCTCAAACAAGGTTGCAAAAAAAAAAAAAAAAATATTTAAACATGAACACGTAAGCCAAATAACCCGTCTCGTACTAATACTTACTTTCATAAAAACTTTTTTTCAAATGAAACTGATACTTTTAAATGGTTCAATTTTTCTTGATAATTGAAATACTCTGAAACAGCTGTTGTGGGATTAATAATTATAGTGTGTGTGTATATATATGTATATATATATATATATATATATATATATATATATATATATATATATATATAATGCTATTTTGCGTATATATAGATATATAATATTATAAAGTAAAAGAATATATTGTGTGTATATTTTTTCAGTATTAACTTCAACAGTGCTCTGTGTAGAGCTTAGTTGTGGTATGAAAATATATCTATAGCAAGTTAACTACACAAACGTTCATGTTTGATTCCTTAAGGAAATCATCAGGCTTTATACACACATTGAATATTCTAAAAATATAAAAACTATACACTTTTAGGCTACAGATTATATATAACGTATATGAATAATAGTTTGTCGATTTCCTAATTGCAGGATTCGTCTGCACCCACCACACCTGAACTCTCACCATCTGCTTCGCCTATGTCCAAAGAACGTCGGTTTCACCTGCCGACCCCACCAGATTCACCCACATCTGGTATCCGACCACGAAGTTCAACAGTTGGTGCCATTCCTATGTCAACAGCTCGTGTTACCAAATATCGTCCAAAACCACCACCATCGACTGTCAGTGACAACTACGAGGAATACCAGCCCGAAAATTCACAAACACATTCTGTTACGGCAACAAGTCCCATGAAACATATGTAAGTATGAGTTAGCATTTTTAATTTTTGTATTTTACTGAAAAGAAAATCCTAAAAAATTAAATCTGTTAATTAGGAAACTGTTTCAATGATAGTGTGTAGTGTGACACATGTAACAGGGATAACAGTGTGTCATTTATACATGTCACAGAGATGATAATAGAGTGTGACACATGTCGTGGGGATGACAGTGTACAATGTGACATGTCACAAAGGATGATTGTTCAGTGTGGCACATGTCACAGGGATAACTGTGTAGTGTGACACATATCACAGGGATGACAGTGTGCCGTATGACACATGTCACAGAGGATGACTGTGCATTTTTACAAGAATCAATGTATGCTTTGTTTCATAAATTGATAGAAATAAAAAGCAGAGTTTCTGTAGAGCTCATCTATTCAGATGTTAGCCAGAAAACGTATCTCTAAGCAGGTCCATAACACTGAAACGCGATCATAACTTTTTTAGGAGATCAGATCTTAAAACTATGCCATAAAAAATATGTAATCATAAATTGCTAAAACGAAAAAAATTGTGAAAGTAGAATTGTTATATATCGATTAAGCAGAAAATTCTCAGATTCTTTTTATATTAACTTGCAGTTTAAGTTTTAGAAAGATATTTAAATGACTATATAAGTTTAACATGTTTAAATGACTACATAAGCTTAGAATGTTTAAATGACTATATAAGCTTGACGTGTTTAAATCACCATATAAGCTTGACATGTTTAAATGGCCATATAAGCTTGACATGTTTAAATGGCCATATAAGGTTGGCGTATTTAAATGACTATATACGGTTGGCGTGTTTAAATGACTATATACGGTTGGCGTGTTTAAATGACTATATACGGTTGGCGTGTTTAAATGACTATATACGGTTGGTGTGTTTAAATGACTATATACGGTTGGCGTGTTTAAATGACTATATACTGTTGGCGTGTTTAAATGACTATATACGGTTGGCGTGTTTAAATGACTATATACGGTTGACGTGTTTAAATGACTATATACGGTTGACGTGTTTAAATGACTATATACAGTTGACGTGTTTAAATGACTATAAGCTTAACATGAAAAGATTTTCCTGATCAAAAGTGTGAATACACTGTTGTAAATGTTTTTTGTTGTTGTTAAAATCCATTTAAAAAACATTTTACTTTACACAGAAAACTGAAATCTTTTATCTCTAATTTCAATGAGATTTAAATTACATTTGAATTACACAAAAAAATATTAATTCTTAAAATCTGAAAACATTTCGATCATTTTAAAACGTTTCACCAATCCTAAATGACACTTGATTCTGCAAAATTAACATTTTTCAAAGTCTGACACTTCTTCACTTGTGTAAGTTCGATTGTCATCATTTTGACCACATTAACTTTTTGAAGAATTTACAATGTTTTTGGAATTCCAACCTCTTATACTTTTAAAAGAATTCTTAATTCAGAGATTTAAGCCTGAAAGTGGAAATGAAAATAAAAACTTGGCCTGATTGGCCAATTCCCAGTTTGAACTGAAACATGTCTGCAAATGTGTAACTGACATGTTTCAGTTTGAACTGAAACATGTCTGCAAATGTGTATATGAAATAAATACATAGTTCTGTTTAGGATTGAGTACTATTAAAATATTTATCAAAATAAACAAAAGATTATTGCATTATTGTTAATTGCATCCCAGACATACTGAACCAGATTTCATTCTTTGGTTTCTTGTTGATCTTATCAAAAAAATAAAATAGTCTGACAAAACATTTTTAATTTATATATATACTAGCAGTGGTGCCCGGCGTTGCCCAGGTGTTTGGAGAGGTGTGTGTGTGTTTGTAGGGAAAAAAAATTTTTTTTTGGTAGGCAGGTAGGCTCGAACCCGAAGCCTTGAGGCGAAGGTGGAAAAGAAAGCCTGACATCTTACTGCGACGCTAAGAGCCCAGAGGTGAGAATCATTGCGATTAAACACTGAAAAAACGTCTGCTTTTCTAGATCAAACATCACGCCATCGAGAAATGAAATCACACAGAGCCAGTTAAGCTTTACGCTTTCTGCATATTTATTTGTTTCCCCAAGATGTTTGGGAAAACCAGCTCCCCGCAAAAAGGGGAGTGTCCAAATGAATAGCAATTGTCTGATATGACAGGTAAAGCTCATTGCTTTCTGGATGTCGCAGCACGAAAGGCCGAGAACCCGACTTCACTTTCGTAGTTTCGCTTTTATATGGAAAAGCCAAACAAACAGGCGAGAGCGAGAAATAGTACAAAAATAGCATGTAAAAGTTGCTCAAATAAAAGATAGAGATGACCTCCTTTCATAAATCAGAGATATTATAATCTAGAGAGTATATAAAAAGGTTTAAGAAGCAGTCATATTTTTATTTTCTTTATATCATATTATATTTTTTATTATTTTATTCAATTTAGGTCACTACAATATTTTATTCAATTTAGGTCACTAAAATAGGCCTACTGTTTCAATCTAAAGTTTCATCAGGACGGGTATTCTTCTAGTCTATATAAATAAAGCATGGTTCGTTGAACAGCAGGGATAATTCCTGTTTGTTTTTCTTGCAATCCGTTTTTCTTTTTTCATTTAGGCGCAATGTTTGAACGTTCTATTAGAATGTAAAAAGAAATTTGCTGTAATCGTGAACGTTTTTGATTTCCATGAGTTGTCTTCAGGCAAGTATGAAATTAAAAATTGCATTTGGTGAATTTATTGAAAAGTCAATTAAAATCGTTTAAAATCATTAAAAACATTTTAACATGTCTTCCATCTCATATTGGGCCTGATTGATAGTCGGTTTGTTTATGTGAATGAGTAGGACTTCAATGATTGGGAGGCGCAGGTGAAAATGTGAGACAGCTAAAATGGTGGTGTTTTTTATTCATATGTTTCTAAATTCGTTTTGGGAGTGTCATGTGCTACAAGTTGTCGGTAGATGGAGCTAAATATATAAATGGTGGGGTACTTGCAACTATCACACTCTCTCGTTCAGAAACACTTGGTACTGACAGGGTCAAGACAGCAAAGCTTGATACTAGATGCAAAAGTTTTCACCAACACATAGGCCGCCTAGCATTCTTAAAATGGTCACCCATCTGGTATTGTCTAGCCTCATCGTTGCTTAACTTCGTGGGTTATGTAAGCAACAAAAAAAAAAACATATATATATATATATTTATACCTTCTCAAAGGTATTATGAGAAGGCTGACTCGATAGGGATAAGGGATCTCATCAGTGATGCCCCATAAGGAAATATCTTTTCTCTTCCCACTGAATAGTGCACAAATGAGACCTCTAAATGGTTCAAAACGGCAATTAACGCACATGTTCATATGCTGAAATTCTATAGCACACCCGCCTCTCCCCAATGTTTTACTTATTCTTATAAATGCTGCAGATAAGACTTAACCGACATAAGTCCAGTACAAACTGACAAAAATTCATAGAAGCTAGAAGTAATTGTAAGAAAGCTGGCAAGATATACTGGTTCTAGTCATGCCGATGTACAAGTTATTTTTGGGGACACATTCTCCTATAGGATATTTAAAAACACACGCAACATTTCTAGTTTTTAGTAAATTGTTGTTGGGTATCGAGTTATTGCTTAATCGTAAATGAGTTGTTTTAAATTTTTCATAAGAAATGATGAGTCTAAGTTTAGAATTTTTTTCAATGGTGGAAATGTTTATATACAATATTTTTTTTTTTTTTTTGTCGATATTATAATTAACGTGCATCTGGTTAAGTAGAATATGTTAATATTATTGTTATTATTAGTGTTTTTTTAATGGCGATTAAAGAAGTGTGTTTAATTTGTTAATCAACGATATAATTGGGAAGTTGTTTTATGGGTTTGTTTTATGTCAGAGAATGTCTTATAAAATATTTCGTTAGTGGACGAATTGCATTTGGCTTGGTAGATGATATTTTCACTACGGCCATTTTATATGTGTCAGGAGATTCACTTTTAAAATTGAAAAGACATGATTCTTTACTGGCAGGTTTTTTATATTGGTAGATAATAAATCTATTAGTGTCGGCTTTATTTTCTATATCAAGGAAGGTAATCATGGTATTTATATTTATTTCATGTGTAAAATTTAGTACCAAATTATTTTAAGTGCAGTTTTTATTTTTGTTCGTTCATCTAAATTTTCTGTTAATAAGAGTATGACAACAAAGTACCTAACATAGGTGGATGGTTTAAGAATGATATTAAAGATTTTAGTTTCCAGGTTAGTCGTATAAAATTTGGAAAACAATAGGCCTAGAGACGAACCCATTGAAACTCCGTCAACCTGGATATATAAGGTTCCATTAGGGCCATAGAAAGGGACCTCAGTGCCGCAAGAGATTAATAATTTTCTTAGTGTGTTAGGGGTTATTTTAGGTGTGGGGAAAGTGGAATTATTATATATATTATTATCTCTATAATTTCATGAACTGGGACGTTTGTAAAGAGACTTTGAGCATCCAGTGAAGCTGGAAGTTTATTTTAGGGTTCTTCTGAATGACGTATATCTATCAATTCTTCCGGAGAATTAACTCTATAACTATAGGGTAAATACGGCATAATTAGTTTATACAGGGTTTTTGCGAGTTTGTGAACGGGTGTAGGTATCGTCCCTGTTGTTCAGCGAAAGATGTATAAGAGAAAAAATGCTGTCCAAATATATTAATAAATAAAACAGTAGATGTCTGTGTGTAAATATTTAACTGATAAACTCTTTAACTTCTAGTCACATAATATTGAAATTAACAAGAAATAGTAATCATACACCATACATAAATGGTAAAACAAGTAAAATCTTTGTTTGGATGGATGAATAATGTGTACAGACATATATCGGAAAGTTCAAATGCAAATTGTTCATTTCAACTTGCCAATATATTTGTATTTCTTTCTGTGCATGCCCAAATTGAATTCATTTCTTCAAGTTGTTTAATATTAAATCTTTCTTACTTATCTCTTGATAGCTACATTGATAGGGGACGTGGCTGAAGTGCTAAATGTCTTGGTTTCGATTCTAGCTGATGGCATTCCAAGTCATTTTTGTTTTTAAATCAGTAATATATATTAGGTACAATATAATATTCAATAAAGAATTGACTGTAATAATAAGTATAAAATCTGTATGAATTAAGATATATTTAAGCATATTTTATGATCCAGCTAGACCGGGCACCCCTTCTAGTATATAAATAAAATTGTTTTTATATATATATATATATATATATATATATATATATATATATATATATATATATATATATATATATATATATGTGTGTGTGTGTTCTAGTTGTGTTGCAATCATTTACTTTTAAAAGCAACAATAAACCTGGGTAAACAAGTTTATAATTTTCTGTCAAAATAAATAGGAGGCACCATTTTTTCAAAATGTCGGCTGTTATTTGTATAAAGATATGAAAACAATTATGAAGATGGCAGCTGTTATTTTTAGAAAATGATTTTTGTTTATTTGTTTTTATTCAAAAAAAAATATCGATTTGTAATGTGAGCTTGTTTGATTTAACGGCACTAAATATTAGAACAACAACATAGATTCTTTTTCTGATAATTTTATCTATTAGGAACCCTATTAGTCCTAAAATAACTGTTAGACCTGAAATAAACATTAAAAAAACAGTTTATCACAAGAAAACATGAACGAAAAATAAAGTAAGATAAATTAAATAATAAATATAATTAATATAATAATTACATTATTCAATCTGATATTTAATATATTGTTAATTTAATATCTGTACTTATATATAAAACGCACTTTGTTTCTGTGTGTACATGTGTTTGCTCCCCATGAACTCCAAAATGGCTGGATTGATTCTTGTGAAATTTCACACAAATATACTTTGTGTCTAGGAGTGTTCTTACATAGGTTTCATATCGGAATACCTCCGAATTATTGAAAATCGATAATCGAAAAAAAATCCCATTAAAGAAGGAACAGTCCGAATCTACGCCAATGAACTTTTTGCATTTGTACTCTTCAACGAAAGTACTCTGACCCACTTGATTAGTATCAAAATTCCACACATTTGTTGTAAAAGTTCATAGATATGAGAAGATTTTCTATTCTGGAAGTTTCTTTCCTCTCCTTGCGTTTGGAATTACCTTTCTGTTTTTTTTTGTTTTTTTGTTTTTTTTTTACCATATCAACATGAAGAAATTTGTATATCTAAAAACGAAATTGGTGTAAGTCTCGTAAAATTTAAACTAGAATTGCTTGTGGCCTAGTAGATAAAGCACTTGGTAAAATTCTGTTGTGAGCTACTCTTTTGGAGGTTAAAGGTTCAATTCTCAATGCAGGCGACATTCAAAATGCAATTGCAAATTAATTAGGACTTTTAACCAGCCATGGGTGATGGAATAATAACATGCTTTCCCCGTGGATTAAATATAGTTGGACAAGATTCATGAATTCGGCAAGATTCATCTGAAGATGGTGGGATGCTACATCGACCGAAACATGAAAATAACACTCAAAATGAGAACGGTGGTCTGAAGAATCCAAATAATATGAAAAAAATTAAATGTTAAACCTTTTTTAAATACATTCTTAGCAGAAATATTTTCTGCTTAATTGTAGTTTCATAAAATGAAGAAAATATATTTTTAAAAAAAAATTAACTTTCCTTTCTTTACATATTAATGTATTTCAGTTATTTCATGAACCTAACCGAAAATTACCTCGAATGACCTTAGATGGAATCGGAGGAAAATTTCAATGATGCCTTTAGATTTTATAAAAAATTTTCTAATTGAAATTTATTTGAATACACAAACCTAACTTTATAAGAATGGAAGGAGATATCAATTTTCAAAAAATTCCCAGGTTATTTAACTTCCATAAAAAAAGAAAGAAAAAAATCCTGAAAAATAGGGGAAAATACAATGGGCAAAACCTTTTCAAAGTGTGAGCAATTTAAATTAGAAAAAGCCTTATGAGAAATTTAAATAATACTAGCAAGCTGCCCGGCGTTGCCCAGTCATAAAATGCACATAAATATTATATTTTAATTAATGCAGAATTCTTATTTGTTATAAACAGAAATACCGTAGGTATTAAACATAGTGTTAAATTCCTTAAAAAAAAAAAAAATGAAGTAAATAAAAAACAAAAAAAAACAGAAAAAACTGAGACATGTGCTTGCGAGTATTTATTTTTTCTAAACAATTCACTTCTTGTAAGTAAAAAAACAATACTCACGCTGAGATCGAAACCTAAAATCAATGGGTCAATTAGGATAACCATTAGACCAGTTTGCCATGATCTTTAAAAAATATTTTTAAACCTCATGAAACAGTTTACAAACAGATAAAAATCCAATGATCACCAAGTACCAATTTTTCAATTTTGACTCCTTAGCAGCCCTTTTTTCCGGATGAAAACAGATTCAAAAGTTTTCCACATGTCTGAATACCCTATATACCAAATTTCAAGTCTGTAGATCAAAAATTTGTTGAGAAGTGTCCTCTCACACACGTACACTTCTCACTTTTATAGACATCTTCTTCTATATATATAAAAGGTAAAATGTGTGTGACCATTTTGTGTATGTCTCGCAAAGGCTTTTCTCGCATACGGTCCCGGGGAGAGGGGTTACGATTGCTTAAAAGTGTTTATATAGGCCGTATATAATAATATAATAATATCTAGGATTTGGGAAAGCGCATAGCGTATAGATTTATTTACATCGACTTTTACAAAATTATTGCTATTTTGGCTTCTCACGTGTTGATTGGGGTTTTTCGTATAAAAAGCGAAACTAATTCAGCGTTAACAATGTTCTCGGCATCACGCTGCCGGGGAAACGTCCAGAAACAATCAGCTTTGATCAATGTGGGGACAAAGTCCTCTCATATCAGACAATTGCTAATCAATCTGGAAAATGGGGAGCTGCTTTCCCCCTCCCCAACATCTGTTGGGGAAAAAAACTTGGGTAAACAAACACTCGGGCATCGCCGGGTACCCCCTGCTAGTCTATATATATAAAAGGCAAAATGTGTGTGACCATTTCGTGTATGTCTCGCACACGCTCCGTGTGTGACCATTTCGTGTATGTTTCGCTCCGGGGGGGGGTACAATCGCTTACAACTGTTTATATACCCGCTAGATAATAATATCTAGGATTTATTTACGTCAACTTTTATGAGATTTGCGCTATTTCGCTCTGTCGACGGTTTGTCCTGCTTTTCAGTATAAAGTGAAACTAAAAATTCAAACTGTTCGCTCTCGGCATCGCGCCGGGAAACGTCCAGAAGCAATCAGCTTTCATCAATGTGGGGACAAACTCCTCTTATATCAGACAATTGCTAATCAATCTGGACAATGGGGAGCTGGTTTCCCCTTCCCCAACATCTGTTGGGGAAAAAAACAATCAAATTTGGGTTAGCAAAAGTTAACTACGCGACTTCTATTTGACCTCATTAATTAGGTCAAATAGAAGCAGCAGAGTTAACTTTTCTTGCTGCCACCTGTTTTTAATACTTAAATAAATAAATTCAAACGTTTTCCGTTGTATGTCGCCGTGGCCCAGTGGTTAACGTCGCACGTTTTTTTTTTTCACACTTTCATTTCCAACTTTGCCTCAAGGGTTCGAGTTCGATCCTCATACTCACCTACCAAAACTTTTTTTTTTATTATTTTACCCCCCCCCTCCCCAGAGTTTTGATTTACTCAAAAGATCCGGGCATCGCCGGGTACCCCCCGCTAGTCTATATATATAAAAGCGGAAATGTATGTATGTATGTTTGGATGTCTGCTAAAAACTTTCGACAGACGCGACGAAAATTCACAAACTCGGTATCACATCGAAGCTCCATCCTTTGCTCGAAAAATATTGAAAAATTGGCCAAAAACGTTAACTTTTTCACCCCGACATTGACAATTTTCGACAGGGGGGGGGGGGGTCAACAAAAACGGTCCTCTCGTGACAATGACGAATTCTACGCATGTGTTAGATGACGTCGTGACCTGATTTACTTTAAATAGTTGAAAAACCAGACAAATTTCATGTACGTCGCGTTAGCTCAGTTGCTTAAGGCCTTTGTTCATTATCTAAATGTTTTGGTTTCGAATCGTGGTGTGAGATTTTTTTTTCGATTTTTTTTAAATTTAAATATTGAACCAGTGTTTCGTTTTTCTACTTTTTTTTTTTTTTTTTTTTTTTTACTTATTATTAGCGACACCCAAAAACACCCGGGTACCCACCTATTTTTTAAATTTTAATATCGAAACAGGCTTATTGAAGCCATTTTTCACATGTTCATTTTTCTGTTTTCATCGTTCGTTTGCTTTACGTTAGTTTATTTTGTGTTTTTTTCCCCGCTTAAGTGTTAACGTTGTTTTCTTTTTTTACTTCGCTTGTAACAAACAAACCTATGTCGTCGTAACGCTCGACGACTTCCGGCCACGCACCTGTCAATTTGGTTCTTAAATAAATTCAAACATCTTTCACTAACTCATTCTGGCTGGCCGATTTTATTTTCAAACTTCGCCTCAGGGCTTCGGGTTCGATCCTCCCCCCGGGTTCTTTTTTATTTAACACCACACACACACCTACAAACACCCGGGCAACGCCGGGTACCCCCGCTAGTAATAGATAAATACCACTTTTTTGTTTGTTTCAATGCAACCTTAAAATCTAAAGCCTCTTTAATTTGAATATAAAGTACAAAGCCTGATTGTTCATTTCTTTTATTATTAGACTTTTTTCTCTGATTGTTTTTGTGATAAGTAGGTAAGTGGCTTAGAGGTGATTATTTACTAGTGTATCTGATTGTAGTATGTATTCCCTTGGGGTTAATTACGATATCATTTAGGACAGTTCATTTAATAGTGGCTTGTTTGATTGTCAAATTTTAAAAGATAAAACATTTTATACACATCTCTTAATGAGTAAAGGGTTCAAAATTTAAGTGTCTAAAAATTTAAACAACAGCTTATAATCGCTGAAATGTAACGACTACAGTCAGCAACATGAGGGCAAAAAAGGTATTTTGAAGTTTTTTTTTGTTTTTTTTTTTACTTTTAAATCTAATTGAATTATTGAAAATTTTTATTTTTTTCTTTAAAAATAAAGTAAATACATAATTCTATTCAAATTGATCATTGTATGTGTTTCTTTCTAAAACAAAGAATAATAGAAATTTTAATTAATTTGTTTTATTTTAACAAATTTAGATATTAACTTTTTTTTAATCCTCTTTGCCAGGAGTAGCAATTTTAAAAGCCTGTCCACTAAAGGGAGTGCACTCTGCATCAGCAGTTCTGTCAGTAGGGGTGCCTCAGGCGATTAGCAATAAACTAATAAATACATGCAAATCTTTAAAATCACAAAAAACATTAAATTTTCACCCAATTGATCGAGGATGAAAGTGTTGCATCTGTAGTGTTCTTGATCAGAAGAGGAGAAATTTTTCTAGACTGAGGCAAATTTTATTTTTATGTACAATCCGGAGTGTCTCTTTTTAGGGAGATGGATTTCTGCCTCATTAAAACTGACCTCATGTATAACTTTGTCCTTGTGGTGAGGCAATTAAAATAAAGATATTTTAAGTCTTGCCTTTTGCTGAAAAGTAAAGTGTAGTATCTGTTTTGATATTACTCTTTTCTGTTCTTGATCAGTGAAAAAGAATCCTTCTAGCCTGAGGCAATTTTAATCTTTGTTTCCGCCTAGAATGTTTTTCTCTTTCTCTCTGGTTTTTTTTTTTTTGTTTTTTTTTTTATCTGAATTTTCTCTATATGAAAAACCGACCGTCTAGCACTTCCCTTGTAAGGAGGCAAATAAATAGGGACTTCAAGATGTTGAGGGGGTGACGATTCTGTTTTAAGAGCTATATTTATTTATAAATTTACTATGCGTTTTATGTCTGAATTTGTTATCGTTGATTTCACAGCTGAAAGGCAAAATGTTTATCTGTTATCTTGACGACTAACAGCATATAAAATACAGACTTGCTAGGATTACAAATTTCAACACTAGTGTATTGCTCTTATTTTGGACAAGTTTTTTGTTTTCATTTTTTTTTTTAAGAACTCTTTTTAGAACAGAAGACCCAAAACATTTTCATATAATGACAACTTTCATCGATTTCAGAATTTTCTTTTATTTAAATTCAATAAATGTTCAGATAATTAATGTTCTGTTTTGTGTTATTGCATTACTTTAGTGCATTTGTTTTGTTTAAAAAGTTATGCAAACTTTGACATTTTCGGATAGGATCCTTTTAATTGTCTCCCCCTGTTTTGAAAGGAGTTCTTAAAAAAAGAAAACAAAAATAACGCAAGTGCCCAAATTTCTGTCATCCATACACATTTGACAATATTTAATAGTACAAGTTAACCTAGTTTTATGATGTCAATATATTGTTGATTTTATTGTGGTTTCTCTTTCGTTTTTATTACTTTATTTACTCTGCAAGTCTTCGTGTGTGTGTGTGTGTGTGTGTATATGTATATACACACACACACACACATACACACACAACTGTTCTAATAGTCCACTTAATCTGAAAAATAACTTCTAAAACAAAACGCTTTATATATATATATATATATATATATATATATATAGCCAGTCAAGCCTGATGAGCAAAATGTATAAGATTCTGCATAGCTTGCTTGCCATAAGTACACTATAATCATGCATTGAACACTGTTCATATAAAGACAGAAATATATATATATATATATATATATATATATATATATATATATATATATATATATATATATAAAGTTTTTAATTCGACCGTGTTTGGATTTTACCATTCTTGGATTTTTTACCCTTCACCGGACTATCCATTCATGTGAAATCTTTTTATCCTTTATTCTTTTACCTCCTATTCCCCTTACCTCACCCTTTTTTTTAACCAATTAAGATCTGTGACTTACTTGTGGTTTCATTCAATACTTTTACATGCAAAATCCGGTCCCACATTTGGCTAATTCCTGCCCTGTGATGAGAAGGAGAGTATTTCTTCGAAACTCCGCGGATTAAGGACTATCCACTTATCTTGTGTTTCCTTTTTAAAATTAAATATGTTTTTAACTCTTTTTCAAGATGCTTTTTAACATGTTTTATTAATCATTTGTTCATTATATATATATCCACAATATATTATATGTGTGTGTGTGTGTGTTTACACACACATAAGTAGGTATAAGTAACTACTTTGTATATACATACATAAGTAAATAATATATATATAGATATGTTTTTATTTGTTTTTGTTAGCAATACTTTTTGAATAAATTCAATTATTTATATGAAAGTGCATTATTACCTAAATGCGAGTTGGGAATAATTTTCCCTTTGACCAATTTGGTACCCCCTAAATGGCGAGAGGTATATATATTATTTTAAAAATATAATTATCCACTGACTTGTGTTTCGTTGTCTACAACTCATCAGAGTGACTGAATCTAGCGAGATTTGAAATCGGGACCTCATGATAAGAAGCCTAAACCTCTACCACGCGGATACCTCACACGACTACTGAGTGTACCTCGTTTTTATTTAAGATGTTTTTATTTATTTTTCCTAGCAATACTTTTTGAATGAATTCAATTATTTATACGAAAGTGCATTTTTACCTAAAGTCGTGCAAGGTAGCTGCATGGTAGAGGTTTAAGCTACCTTACACAACTTTAGGTAAAAGTGCACTTTCGTATAAATAATTGAATTCAAATCGCGCTAGATTCGGCCACTCTGATGAGTTGTAGACGACGAAATATGTGTCAGTGGATAATTATGTTTTAAAAATATATATATACATAAGTAAATAATACATATACATAAGTAAGATAAAGTTATTGGAATTTAACATACCATTGCTAACTTATATATGCTCTGTTGTAAAATGTTAATATTCATTGAGCTTTTATCTTGAATAGTTTTGATCAATTTTAAAAAAATACATACTCACATGTGTGTATATCTATCTATATATAAATTCGTATTCCTGTCTGTTTGTTCACAATTTGATTAATATATACAAAACACCCATTATTTTATTATTCATTCATTTCTATATATTGTATGAGTCTTTCAAAATATACAGTTAAGAGATAATCTCATTTGCATATCATATTAAGGAAAATCGATTTTATTAAATAGCTGTATGTTAGTTATTTTTTAAAGTGAGAGAATTGTTTTAAGTGTTCTATGTAAGTTTGTTATTTAAATTTAATTTATATTGATAACATATTTAATTTAATTTATTTTTACCGACATCGATTTTTTTTATAAACCGATTTGAGTTATTTCCCCTGGGAACTAACCTTGTTTTTTTTGGGGGGGGGTCTGTTTTGTTTTGTTATTGTTTTCTTTTTCGGCGGATAATCAAACTAAAATTAATTCACACAAACTCTGAACCATTATTTTTTGGAATTAGTTTAAATAAAATAATTTCCAACGTGATTTCGCAATTAACATTGTAGCTCAGTGGATTTCTATTTAAAAAAAACACAATCCAATTCAACTACGATTCTTTATTTAAAATAAAAACAAAATAAAAATTTAATCTATATTTTTTTACCATTTTTTTTTTCTTCACATTTTTTTTGACATCGTAACTGATAATTTTTTTTTTTTTAATTACGCAATAACTCATAACTCGTCATTTTCATAATATAAAAAGGTGTATTTCGTTTAGCACAAATTCTACTTAGGTATTTTTGAAATTTAATTATTTACAGTTAGTTTTTGTTGCAACAGACTGTAACACAAATCTGTCTAGACTGAGGCAACATTAAAGCAATTTGCTTAAACTGGAGTATAGTCATAAAAGGGTGCTCAATATACAGAGAATAGCTTCTCTTCGTATATCTATCTGGTGGAGAGTGTGTCACATACTTCTTTTTGGGGGCGATTACATTTTCGTGTTTTCATCTGTTCTTTTATTTTTTAAATTTTTGTTGGGGTAACGATGGAGTTGACATATAATAATGAAAAATTACCCACTATCCTTAGTATAGCAGGTGTATCCAAACCGAACATCATATCGACCCTGGCAACACTGAGTATCCATCCATGCTAATATATATATATATATATATATATATATATATATATATATATATATATAAATTGGGGAGGGGGGTGTATTGATATTCATATTAAAAAACCTTTTTTTCTATTTATTTAAAAAAAAAAATACAACTTTGTTATATATGTGTTGTGAAAAAAGCAAAAAACTAGCTAATTTGTATATTCTTTTAAACATTCATTTTAATTCCCTGTTAGTTTTTTTTTCGGTTTTCTCATGGGATCTTTAGTTAACATGTAATTATATTCATGCAGATATTTTACATGATTTATTCTTGCATAATATTTGCGTAAAAAGGTTATAGTAAACGCAAACTTCTTTCTACATATATTTATGTATGCATATATATATTTGTTTAAAAATTTTGCCTACCAAACTCCTCTGTCAGCTTTTGGTCTCCAGACATAAAACTTAATATATAGGGTATTAAAATCCATCTGCAACTTTATATTTGGTTTTTAACCAGGGAAAATCTGTGCAAAAGTGTAAAAATTAAAAAAATGGAATTTGCCAGGTGAAGGTCAAACGACGGCATTACAAATATGCATGCATAACGTAATAGCTATTGGCCCATGTTTTAATTTTTAGCAAACATGTTTTCATAGCTTAGGCATTAACATCAAGGGAAAAGTAAACATTTTGGTTTCTCAGTGGTGGCGCACAGGTTATTTTTTATTTTTTTTTTTTTAATGAAATCTGCATTAATCAAAATCATATTTAAGCGTATTTGACGACTGGCTTCCAAGTATGTGTTTATAATGTTTCAGGGATGCAGATATAAACAGAGGCTGACATAAGCGATTAACTATAAGTCCCCTTTGATGGAATTCGAAACCGACAGTACAGATGTTTATCTGATCTTCTGTAATATATATATATATATATATATATGTATATATATATATGACTTCATTAATAATTTGTAACCACATCTCAGAAATTCAATTTTATTAGGAATTTTACACCAAGGTAAAAACTTGACAATTTAAGTGAGACGTAAGAAAAAAAAGTTAAAAATGCATTAAAACTTATCTGTAGTATTTAGTTATATCCTGGAGATTTGTAATACAAATATTTTATGAAAATAAATACAGTGTTATGTAATCTAGAGATACAACATATTTAGTTCAACTAAGCTTTTCTTATATGTTTGTTGGATTTTGAAACTTAGACACATAGAGTAATACATGTGACAGATATTTGATTATGACTTTTTTGATATAAAGGACTTACCACTTATCAAGGCCCAGAGGTCACTCGATTATAAGGGTTAATGAGTCTATTTTTTTTTACAAAGGAGTCACCATTTATCAAGACCTGGAGGTCTCTCGAGGATAAGGGTTAATTAGTGCACAGTAGTCAGTGGAACAATATCATAGTAATCGTGAGTAGTGGAAAGTTGGTACATTGGATTATTTAAGGGGACGACTCATAAGGAACTTCTTCACATTGGACTTGAAGACAACCATATTGTAGTCAGCTGGAAAGCAGGGAAATGGAAGAGAGTTCCACAAGTGTGCAGTTTTAGGAAAGAAGTTTTGTTGATGGAATTTACGCTTGGGTTTAGGCACAGATAAAGACTAGGGGAAATTATTGATAGTACACTATCGTAGTAATCGTTAGTAGTGGAAGTTTGGTAAAGGATTTAAGGGAGTGGCTCGTCAAGAACTTGTTTACGTTGGACTTGAAGACAACCATATTGTAGTCAGCTGGAAAGCAAGGAAATGGAAGACAGTTCCACAAGTGTGCAGTTCTAAGAAAGAAACTGTGTTCATGGAATCTAGGCACAGATATAGAGTGGGGAGAAATTATTGATAGTGGTTTTAGATAGTGTTTTTCATAAAAGTTTGGCGGGGAGGGGGGAGATACATTTGAGCTCAGACGAGCACTTGCTTTGACATTCATTTTTTCCTTTGTATTATGTTATTTGATCTAAAAAAAAAATGGCACTTCGTTTAGGTTTGGTTAAAAAATTATTTATTCTATTATTCTATTCTATATATTGATATTCTATTCTATATTTTATTCTATATATTGATAAAATGGACATATTATTAATGCACTAAAAATAAAAATTAGTTCTTGTCATTAATAAAAAAACACTTCACAATTTTTCAGTCTATTATTGCTACAATATAAATGATTACGTTTCTTTTTACATAAACTTAGCATATTCATTTCTTCAAATTTAAAAATAATTATATTCACTCCAAACAAGTCATATTGCCATTGTGAAATGAAAGGGTAATTTGAATTAGGGACCAGATTTATAGGGCGCATCCAATGTGGGAAGTTGTGCAGGAAGATGTTTCTTCACATTACATTTAAATTTCTGCATGGTTGTGGGGCTGGGGAAACAGGTAGTAGAGAGGGAATTTCAAAGACAATCAATTTTGAGGGGAGAAGCATCTAGGAACCTCTACATTCAAGAGGTGGGATTTTGCTGATTGTCAGGTTGGTCTTTACATTGAAGGGGCACAAGTGCAACAAGTTTGTTAAAGCACATTCCACTGAAATGTTTGTGAAATAATCACAGAGATGCAATATTGTTGCGATAGGAATGAAACTTAATGTTATAGACTTTTTTCTTTTTTGTACTCTTTTTTTTGTGTCAAAGATTTTAGATATATCAATTGTTATCTCCCGTTATCTAGGTCTTTTATTGACCATTAAAATTGTTCGCATAATTATTTTTTTCTGGCTGTTATAACTACATAGTTTCAAACACAGACACTTCTAAGCATAGCAGCAGCAATCAATGACAGCAGTCTCACTACCAGCAATACTGAACCATCATCATCTCAATGTCTACAACAGGGCAAGAGTTCAGTCCTTAAAATAATTTAAAAAACAAGTCTATTCTAGTTTTGAATTTTTAGATAAGGGCTGATTGTTTATATTACTTGTATTGATCGGACTATTGTTTTCATCTTGAGTGTTATTTTGGCCTTTGATCGTCCTCATGCGTGTTTGTTTTTCACACATACAAAATAACAGCCATGAAATGAAGACCAACTCCAAGAATACGAAAATATCTATGGAGTCAGTAACTTTTCTCCTTTCTTTTCCAAACAACAACCAACATGCTGAGGACAGTCAAAGGCAAACCAACCGAAATGTTGCTCAAATAACACTCAAGATGAGAACAATAGTCCGATCAGTACAAATAATATAAATCTATTTTATTTGGAAATAAATGTAATTTTTGTACTGTTTACACCTCAATAATAATAAAGCTAATAGCTACATTGGTTTTACAACCACTAACCTATCCCACAATCTCACCATGCACTTTCAAAATACTAGTACAATTTACCAGCATTTACGAAAACATAACTGTTATCCTCTTCATCATTTTTAGAATTAACATGAAAATAATCGATGTGAAACTCGTTTAAGAAATTTTTAAATATTCTTTAACTACACTGGTTCCTTCTTTTGACATCTAACTGACTTCACAATCTTAGCTTTTTAAATTATCTTTTTTGTTCATTTGTTTGTGTCACCTGAAGATGCCCGGTGTTTGTAGATGTGTGTTGAGCGAAAAAAAAAAAAATAGTTGTAGTAGGCAGGCAGGTTTGCGAAGACAGAAAAGAAAGTGGAGGTGTGTGTAAGAGTGTTGGTTGAGCAAAAAAAGAAAAATTGAAGACGCAAAAAAGAAAAGGCAAGCAGGTTTGAACCCGTACTGCAAAAGAGGAAAAGAAAGTGAAAAACATGTGACGCGTTAGCTGTTGCGCCCATCACCAAACCGGAAGTGGTGTAGGTTTAAATTAAGGCTAGACAATTGAAAAGAGGCGATGACTTTCAAAAATATCGCCAAAAAAGCAACCCGTCTCCATGTAGAAAAGTGCCCAGTTGAGGGTGAAGGAATTAGTGTTTTGGGCCAATTTTTCGATATTTGTTATCCAAAGAGTCTAGCTTCAAAATGATACCAATCTCGTGAAAATCCGTTGCCTCGGTCAAAAGTTTTTGCGAGAGATACGAACATACATACATTTAAACAGACAGATGAGATTAGCGGGGGTACCCGGCGTTGCCCGGGTGTTTGTGTATGTGTGTAGGGAGGAGGTAAAGAATAAGCGAAGTAATAACCCTGTTTAAACTTTTAAAATAATCGGAAAAAACAAAACAAAAAGAAACAGCGAACGGACGTAAAACTTCTTTAAAAAATCGGATAAACAAAAACCAAAAAAAAAGGGGGGGGGGAAATGAATGTGTTCGGAAAAACAGAAAAAACACAGCGAAAAGCGAAAAAAATTGGTATAAATAGCCTTGTTTCAATATTAAAAGTTTAAAAATCGAAAAAAAATATATCTAATAACTGAGATTGAACCTGCAATCTTAAGATGACGCTGTCCGGAAAAAAAAAAAAAAAAAAAAAAAAAAAAATGGACGTAAACTTCTTTTTAAAAAATTGGATAAACAAAACCAAAAAAAAGGAAAAAAAAAAAAAAAAAGGAAAAAAAATGGTTAGAGGAAACACCAAAATAGAGAGAATCAACAGCATAGAAAAAAAAATTAAAAAAAACATATCAAGAACCTTATTAAAGTAAACAGATGACTAAAGATTTAAAATCCAAAGCGCTTTAAAAGAAAAATGAAGAATTGTCTCTGAGAAAATTTTTCTTGGGGAGTTCTTTTGAAGAAGAAAAAAGATAAGAAACAGAATTTTGGGACAAGAAAAACCAAGAACTTTTAACCTTTTTGAAGGTTTTGTTTAAAAAAAGAAATTAGTTCAAAGTGACCTGTTCAAAGGAAAAATATATCGAAGATAGATAGTGTAGAGGACTACGATATATATATCCTAATCCTGTTACAAAAGAAAATAATGAAACGAATGGAATGAAGGAAACAAAAACTCAATTTCTGGATAAAATAAACGTGTCGTTTATTTACTGTTGAAAAATGAATGTTTTAGGTATAACACATGTTCATGTCCGCGCGTGGTGTCACCATCGTTTGTTGCGGGACATGTAGTATAGAAGGAAAAGGAAATGTGTGTTCATCTCACGTTCTGGTCACTATCGTTTGTTCGCGCATGGAAAGAGAAGTGAGTAATGTAGTAGAAATGGGAATGATAGTCCAGCGTGTAGACAAAGACAAAGGATAGAGGGTTGACATCAGTTAGCAGTCAGCTACGCAAAGGTATTCTCAGGGACAAGTTGTATATATATAGAGAGAGAAAAAGTGAGAATGTTAATCCAGTTCATGGAGAGAGAAAGCGTGTAAAGTGTACGTACTGTTTGTTAGCTTTTTGCCCCACATGGTAGCAAGTGGCGCGAGGCGCGTGCCTGCCGAAATGGCGGCAGCTGGTCCGTAGACCACTTACCTCGGAAGGCGAGTTGGAAAAGGAAGAAGCTGCTTATTGCTCTTGCTTTTATAGTTTTTTCCAGTGGTCTTTTGCGCATGTGTGGACTTCCTTTGAAAGGGGAACTGACGTTGTCCATGTGTGCGTACATGTGCACATGTTAGCATGTGTGTGTATACACGTGAATGTGAGTGTATATACGCGAACGTGAATATATGTACGTGTGTGGACGTGCGCACGTATGTTTGTGTGCGCGTATGTATATGACAAGTAATATAGCTTGAGATGTGAACGCGTGTTTTTGTGTGAGACTAGAAAAAAAAAAAAAACCCCATATCAAGAACCTCACCACCAATACTATAACCCTGAAGTTTGTTTAGGAAACCAGAAGGCCAATTATGCTTTTTTTTTTTTTTATGACTGCCCAGAAAACGGTTTCGATATTGAAAATGTAGTAAATACGTTATAGCTTTTTAAACGTACTCCAACGTAAACTGTAACGGCCAAAAATACAATAAAAAAAAAAGAAGGCCAATCTCTGTCTAATGCTTTCAAAATGCCAAACGCAATGACCCTACCCTCTCCTCAAGGTCAACTCATTTACAACAGTTAAAAGATGAGAAATTAACCACATAAAAATGCACAGTCTGTCTAAGGTTGTCTTTACTTCCTATTTGTTCTTTTTCTACTATTTCTCTTCTGACGATGACTTCTCTGTTGTTGATGCTATATCCAGCAGTACTGATAATGTATTACAACTTCATCCATCAAGTTCCATTTGAAATGAAATGTGCATATCTTTGTTTTGTTATTTAATGACTGATTATATATATTATTATTATAGGTAATATTCTCTATGGTGTAAGTGAGTTTATCTGTGTCTAAATTTAAATTCTGTTCTTTTAATTAAAGGCAAAAAATTGTAAAAACTTGCATGCTGTTTAATTGTGTTTGAGTTTACATTAGTGATTATGCAAACTATGGTTATTTTTTTTTTTTTTTCATGTCCACATCTTGAATTTCCTCAACGTCCTTTTATCTGTTTCATCAATCATCTTTACCTGATTATTTTCTCTTTTCTGTTCCTGAATTATGTTCGATATTGCATTCTCCTACAATGTTTGTTCTAATCATGTTGTTGTTAATGTTGAGATCGATTTTTCTGTTAAGTCTTGAATTGTTTGTCCTTTCCATAAGAAGGCATTTTCTACAAGGAAACTGATTGGGATGAATTTCGCAGCTTCCTACGTGAAGTTCCATGGGGTTCTATTTTTGGTATGTCTCCGAACGTTTCTGCTAAGGAGGTTACTGATTGACTTCTAGTTAGAATTAACATTACAACTTCATCCACCAAGTTCCATCTTTGTCTTCATTGACTTTAATACTCACCATTCTGACTGGCTTTCCTGCACTAATCACACAGATCTTGCTGGTGAAATCTGTCTTACCTTTCCACTGTCTCATGACTTTTCTGATGACTTTCATCAACCATCCTTGATCTATTTCTCTCTTCTCTTACTGATTCATGTTTGATTTCCTCTTTTCCTTCGTTGATTGATAAGAATATGTTTAACTACAGCAGAGCTAATTGGGATGTGTTTCACAGCTTCCTATGTGACATTCCATGACGACTTATTTTTGATGTGTGCCTGAATGATGCTGCCAAGGGGATTATTGACTGGCTTCTTGTTCCTCATTATCAGTTTCAAATCAAACCTCATTCTCCTCTTTGGTTTTCAACATGACAAAATAGAATTAGAAAGAAAAGTACAAGTTATATATTTATGTAATACTAGCAGATGTACCTGACGTTGCCCAGTGGTCAACGTAACGTCTAATTCCTTTAGAAAATGAAGTAAAAAAACAGAAAGAAACTGAGACATGTGCATGCAAGTATTATGTTTTTCTAAACAGTTCACTTCTTGTAAGTAAAAAAAACTCGAGCTTAGATCGAACCTAAAGCATAAAGATAGTGAGTCAAATACGATAACATTAGGCTAGCTTACTACAATCTTTAAAAAGTGTTTTTAAACTTACCTCATCTTAACATAAGAAATATGTCATGTGAATGATTCGCACATGCGCAGCCGTGAAACAGTCGACAAACAGATAAAAATCCGATACCCCCCCCCAAGTACCAATTTTTCAATTTTGACACATTAGCAGCCCCTTTTTCTCCAGAAAAAGGGGCTGCTAATGCTGAAAACCAATTAAAAAGTCTAAATACCCTATATACTAAATTTCAAGTCTGTAGATCAAATATTTGTAAGTATATGGGTTGAGAGTTGTCCTCACACATTTTCACTTTTATAGATATATTTTGTAACAACACTTTTCACTGTTTTTTTTTTGTTTTTTTCATAAAGGCACTTTCTAATGTGTATAAAACGTAATTTATCACAGTTTAAAGAGTTTTCGAAGGGAAATGTTGTATTTTGTCCAACAGGTGGCATACAGGGGAAATAATTTGAAACCAGTTTCTAAAATAGTCAATTTCGGTAATAATAATTCAAATAGATTAAATATATTATCATTATACATTAACTTTAAATAACAATCTTAAATAGAAAACAAAACAATTCTTTCACTATAAATAGTAACTAACATACAGCTATTTGGTAAAATCGATTTTCCTTAATGTAATATGCAAGTGAAGTTGCCTCTTGAGCATATATTTTGCAAAAATCATACTATATATAGAAATAAAGTTTATGCAAGTAAGTTTTCAATATGAAAACTAATTAGGAAAGTAATGGACCTTTTGTATATATTAATCAAATTGTGAACAAACATACAAACAGACAGACAGGAATACAAATTTATATATTTAGAAAAAAAATGATAGGCTAAAGTTATGCTGAACTGTGAAATAAAGTAAAAAAGGCATCAGGCAAAGGCGCCATTGTGACATGCATAATATAGTTTGCAAACTATTCATTAATATAATCTACTAATCCAGAATGTTAAAAATGTATATGGTATAGATAGACAAAACTTCCTGAAAAATTAAATTGCATTTAAAGAAGACATTTATTTCTATATAAACTCCAGTGTGGTAAAGTTCAAAAAATGAAATAATTGTCGTGATTGTCCTCCTATTTAGAAAAGTCTGGCGGATATGAGGGACGTGGGAGTAGATATTAGTTATGAGAGTGAAAAAGACTGCAACCTTCCCCGTGAAAAATGTCGTTGGGAGAAAACAGCTTTCCCAGAAAAAAATGTAAGAAATTTTAAAAGAAAATTAAATGAAGGCATATTTTCAGAAAACATGAATTGAAATAGTGCTGCCTTCAGACAAATACTAAATATCTTTTAATAATAATTTTTTTATTATTTTTTATTATTTATCCCAAATCAGCATTTTCACTCAAAGATTTACTTGCATAAAAAGAAAAGTGACATCAGTCGATTTTAATGCTTTGCACTTGCCCACCAGTTACATTTACACAGCTGGCACCTGCTTGTGCTATTTTCGAAATGGACTGATCAAATAGCCATTTCTAAAATTGATAACGAAAATGATTATATCTATGTGAATTATTAGATCAGAATTTTTTTAAAAAATAAAAGAATCAAGTCGTTTCTTTAAGCGTAACAAGTTTTAAAAAAGCGCTTACAATTAAGGTCAGTGTTTTTTCTTTGTTTGTTTGTTTCTTATAATTTAGTCTGCATTTTATTCAATTTCGCGTGTTTGATACTTTCTGGTTGTCAAGTTGATGTTTTCCAAATTATTTTCGAATTTCAAATAAACAAATAATTCTCATGTAAAAAAAAAAAAAAAAAAATGGCTGGTGTATATTTTTTATGTTGTCGGCATCATCTTTGGCATGTGTGGGACTGTTTGTAAAAATCTCAACTATTGTGTGTGTGTGTGTGTGTGTGTGAGTTCCTTCCTCATAGGTTCCGAAATGGCTGAGCCTATCTTTTTCAGATTTCACACAAAGGTAATTTATATATCTGGCAATGTTCTTAGATATGTTTTATCCAGAAATTCACCCGATAAGTATCGAAAATCAAAAAATCCAATCTTAAAAATAGCCATTCTCTCTTATGGATAAAAGAATTTTTACAGGGGAATATTTTATGTTCCACCGGCCAAGGGAATTAATAAAATCACAGCAAGTTATTCCTTCTTAAAAAAAAACAAAAAAAAAACACAGATTTATTAGCATCTGGAGATATAGCTCGGTGGTAGAGCATTCAACTACAAATTAAATGATCCCTGTTCAAGCTTGGGTGCACCTCACCATTTTATTTTAATTTTTTCTTATTAATGCGTCCAATTTACAATAAAAGAATACAATAAAATCTCTGTAAATCATTTTTTCGTTTGCATATTTTAAAACTAAACATTAATCGGAAGTGATTTTTCAAAAAAAACAAAAAACAAAAAAAAAAGCACTGAAACTAGCAAAATGTTAACTAATGACTTTTTGGCAATTTTCAAGAATTTGCAATGTGAAAAATATATGAGAATAATACTAATAATAATATAAAAATATATGAGAATAATGCTAAACAAATAATTGTTCCTATTTACAATGCCTCCCCACGGGACACAGTTTGTCACCAGGGTCGTTTTTTTAACGTGGAGAAAAGGAACAAAAATAAAAATTGTCTCAGTCGTGAAGGATTTCTCCTCCACTGACAGAGAACAAGCAATTGAAGTGCAGCATCTGAAGAACAGATACTACACTTTGATCTTGTCCCAAAGGCCAAAATTGTTACAAAAGGTAATAAAAGTTACTTTTCTGCCTTTTTTTTTTTTTAATTTAAAGTGCTATTATTTACTTTTTCTTCAGAATACAATGTTGTTGATCTGGTTAGTACTTTCTCTCCTCGGTTTTTCCATCCTCTTTTAACCTTCTCGACTATTATTACTAGTAGAAGTAGTAGTATTATTTTGTCTTCGTCCCCCTACAACACATGTAGCATCTCAAGAGTTCTTCATGCTTAAATTAATAAGATTCTTCTTAGTAGCTTTAAAACTTATTTTTTTATTTTTACATGGGGTCACCACTTATCAAGGCCCGAAGGCCACTCAGGGATAAGGGTTATTGCGTGTACAGTAATCAATGAGATAATATTGTAGTAATCATTAGTATTGGGGGTTTTGATAGAGTGTCTTACTTAAGGGGTCGGTTTGTCAGGAGTTTGTTTATGTTGGACTTGAAGACGTCCAAGTTGTAGTCAGGTGGGAAACAGGCAAGCGGCAGAGAGTTCCACTGGCGTGCAGTTCTTAGAAAGAAGCTTTGCTCATGGAATCTACGTTTGGATTTATGCACAGATAAAGAGTGGCGAAAATTATTGACAGTAGTTTCAGCCAGACAGGTGTTTCTCGTGAAAGATTGGTGAGGGGGGATGAGGGATTGGAGCTCAGACGAGCACCTGCCATGGAAATAACGATAAAACAAAGATAGGCTCGCAACGTCTCTTCTGTGGGAGAGAGGTTGCAGGGAAGAGAAAAGGGCATACCCCACTAAACCACGAAGTCTATTTTGTACTCTGTCAAGGCAGGATAGGCTGTTTTTAGCAGCTCCTGCCCAGATGTGGCAGCAGTACTCCATCCTTGGACGTACTTGGCTTTTATACAGATAGAGAATTGCATCAGTAGTTAGATATCTTCTGGAGCGGTAGAAGGATGCCACCATTTTCCCAGCGTCCCTGGCAACAGATTTGATGTACGTGTTCCATTTCAGATCAGGAGTAAAGGTCAAACCCAGAAGTTTGTCAAAACATGGAGCCTCTCCAAGTTGTTTTCTTTTTTTAGAGTTTTAAAAATTAAAAGTTAGTGTAATGATATTGTGTGCATGATGTCAATGTGCATTCTCGTTGTCGGGATCCACATGTGTTGTTTCTTTGACTGATTACAGAGACACAAATCTGTTTTAAAATGGAGGCAATATTTCATACAGCCAAAAATGAGAAATATAATTAATCAAAAGAGAGAGAGAGAGAGAGAGAGAGAGAGAGACGGGCACAGAGCCACTAGCCTCCCCTACTAGCACTAGAGCAAGCTATCACTTTACACATCCAATAGCTGTCAAGTGTTGTTGGAGAAAAGGCATGTCACTTCAGTTATCTACTGTGGTCATACTTTGACCTCACAACTGTCGATCATTTAGTGAGTTGATCATTCTGTAACGCTGTTAAATAATTATGCAACCATTGTTGGAGTAGTAATAGTAGCAGCAGCAGCATTGCTACTCTTTGACACAACCAGAATCTCAAAGAAGCTTCAAAGCTAAATTTGATTCCATTCCATCCAATAGTTTTGGAATCTTTAGGACAGACAGACAGACAGACAAAATACTAAATTATAATACTGATGAAACTGTATAAACTTCACATAAGGTACAAATAACGATCTAAATATTATTTCTTCAAGAATTACCGATCATGGCATTACATTAAAAAAAAAATCCATAATGCATTTGTCTCTGAGTTTTGTTATAATAAAGAAAAAAAAGAAGAGAAAAGCCTTTAATTATTTATGTCCCTTCCACGGCAAGATGAAGTGATACAAGGGCTGGGGAAAGTGCGATTTTAAAAGTCAGTGTCTTAGAGGAATACCACTCTCAGCTGCAAAAAATGCCTCAGCAGCCTCGTCAGCATTCCCCAGTATAGGTGCTTCAGGTAATTAGCAATAAACTAACCTCTTTTAAAATATATATTCGCTGCAGCTGGTCAGCCAATGTGTTTTTCAGTTAATATTATTTCTAAAAATGAACTTTTCTCATTGTCACGATATACACACTTGGCTGCAAAATAAAACACACAGCTGGTTATAAAATATTTTGTTTATTCAAATCAATCTTTTCAATTTCAGAATGACAATTATGGCATCAGGGAAGGCATGCACGCTGGGGGGGGGGGTGCTTAGCAGTGGAGAAAAATGTGTCACTTGTCTTGCCCGTCGTCACCACTCTCTGCTCTTCCAATTGTCTGCCCCTCTATTTTATTGGCACAGATGACATCAAAGCATTTCACCATGCATTATCTTGAAATGACCTAATCTCTAGGGATTCTACGTCCCGCATTTTGAATTTTTTTACGTCATTCCCGGGGGTCCTATATCCAGGATCTGACCAACTTTCCTTTGACATCATTCCCGAGGCACTTGCCAAATATCCAACACAAAGGGTGGGAACGCAAAGCTTTGGAGGGTTTCACAAAACCAAACCATACTTCAGCAAGCAGGGAAAAAGTTATCTCAACAATGGCCTATACTCTGTTGGCTTTTATGCCAAGAGAAAACCCATGGCTAAACTTAAAAAACAAAACTTCAAACAGAAATTTTAAAAAATCCTACAAAATAAACATTTTTGTAATGGCTTCTCAGTCTGCTTAATAAAGTGATTTTGATTTGCGTTTATTCTTTCTTCAGGTTCCTCATATCTGGCAGCAGCATGGCACAACTTTCTCCAGAGAGCGCATCGTCTTCTGTCTGCTCTTCATATGAAGATCATGGCACAATGATGGCCACCCCAACTCGGAGAGGTTCTTGGAGACAAGCGATATTTAACAGAGTAGTTACTCCTGCTGAAAATTCGCGGACATGTAAGTATATACCTTTTCAATGGATTGATGTTCACCTTCTTATATATAGAACAATATCTGTTCGCCTATATGTATATCAGTACACTTGTTCATACCTATCTACCCAGATACTTAATGTTGTCGCTCCTGTTAAAAGCATATACATATATACATAGGATAAATATACTGAACAAAACTTGTAATATTTGGTTGTGCATAGGGGGGAAAAAAAAACTCTGCAATAGTCGTTTTTCTCTACTTATTTCAGCATTGTTTCTATCCCCTTGGATATCTCTTTGTCATTTAAGCAATGCGCATTCTAAAGAAGTGCTCCACCATAGATCCCCCACCAGGCACTCTTACAGGAGGTATCCATTCAAAACTGTACATATATTATTTTGTCCGATTTAGGTCAATAAAATTAATGTTAGTCGCGACAATAAATTTACTGTTTCAGTCTAAATAGACTTCATCAAGTGGCAAAAACAACAGCTTCTGGTCTTAGTTAAGGCAAGACCAGATGAAGTCTTTTTAAGCTGAAACAGTAGATTTATTGTTGTGACTAATGGTAAAAATAATATCTTGCTCTTTTTATTGAGCACTATGAACAACCTCCTTAAATTTAAGTTTTTATTTTTGAATATTTTTAACATTGAACTATATATATATATATATATATATATATATATATATATATATATATATATATAGTTGTAATTATAAATAATAATTATTCTTTATACCTACAGACACTAATGTTTCATGCTTTTGCAATCATTAGTGCTGGAGGTGATAATTCCTACCAGTCAGGATATTCAAACCCAGCCATGAAGCCACTTTTGACTCCATTTGCTAAGCCTTTACCCCCAGGCCACTAAACAATTGCCACAGAAATGAAAAGTATTAACAACTTATAAACGCTAAATTCAGGTATAAACAGTAGAGTCTAGAGTGTTCAGAACATATATATATAATACTGACAGGATCTGTGTCCTGGCGTTGTTCAGAGAAAATATGGCAGAATAAAATTTGGTATCGGAAAATTCCCGTCTAATATTTTAAAATAAGTATTTACTATAGTATTCAAAAGCAACTAAAGTTGACTTTTTCTTTTTTGTGTTTAGGTTATATCTCCTCTAATTGTAAATGGAGGCTGCCCCTCTATATCTAACCCCACTTCATTTCAAAGTAAAATTTGAAACTTGATTTCTCAGATATCCCACAATATAAAGAAGTACACACATAAATGTCCTATATATATGAAAATAAAGAATTTTTCTCAGAATAAATTGCGCACACAGTCTAAGAAAACAGAACCACAGTCTAGGGTTCATATGCACATGTTAGTGGGGTTAGATCATGTTTGAAATGGGTTGACAAGTTTTTGGACTAAAAGATAGAAAAACTAGAAAACAAATATTGTGAATAATATTCACTAGAAATGGCATTCCAAAAACGTCTGACAATGCTTCTGAATTTGGTAACAAAAGTCTATAGTCAATGTTAAGAAATATTGGGTGTTTCCCATAAAAATAAAAATAAAGTATCATTTTCTATTGATTAGGGTTAAGGTTATACATTTCCTCTCCTGAAAAATTAGTGTGAAATAGTTAAGTTGATGCTTATAAACTTATGTTACCATGCTATTTTTTAAAAATCGTATTTACAAGTTAAATTCAAGTTTTACGATACCTTTCTTTTTTATTAAATTGTTAGGTGAAAGTACAGAATAATTACTAAACACCCTCTACTCTCCATGTTAAGAATGGCTGTTATTTTTTCAGCAGTTTGATCATGGGCCAAATTTTTAATCAAATTTCAATTCCAGTTGTTCCAAAATGATTTGATACTTTTTTTTTATATAAATAAAATTATATAAAAATCTTTTTGGAGTCCTGATGATATATGAAGAATATAGTAACGTTGATCAATCCGTGTAGATTCCTAACAATGTTTATATAATTTTATATATATATATATATATTTAATTATATAATAACACACAAAATTTTATATATATATATATATATATATATATATATATATATATATATAATTTTTGTGTGTTTATTAGTGATGGTCTCAAATGAAGCATTTGCATGTAGTTCAATGAATCTGTAATGATAAATAAACCTTTCACGCTCGATATTCTTATATGTCAAACTGTTAGATACTCTTTCATAATCATCATGTGAAATGTCACCCTGATCTGATAGTTTCCATAATATATAATCAACAGAGTGGAATGATAAAATTGTTGCACTAAAGAAAACAACACTCCAGCTTTATTTTACATTTTTTATTGGAAAAAACATCAATTCAGGTAATTTCATTATGTAGTAAAGTTGACATCTATTCAATGTAGCCACCTTCATCCTCAATCACCGCCTCGATATGAGTCTGGAACTGGGAGCATGCCTTTTCCACAAGTGCCTGCGAGAGCTCTGCAAATACTCGGCAGATGGCAGCGATCAGGCTGGCTTTAGTGTTGTGAGAGGTCATGTATGACCAAATGAAGTAGTCCAGTGAGTTCTGGTCGGGGGGAGGAGAGGGGGGGCAGTGAGACAAGAGTACAAAATCGTAGCACTCCTTCTGATGACTTGTGGGCCAGTGCCAGGTCCTGCTGCCGCACCTAGATTTTGCCAGCGGCCACCTGATTGCACCAGAGGATCACCACACTCTTCAGCACATTCAG
Organism: Euprymna scolopes; assembly: GCF_053919585.1. Taxonomy (NCBI): domain Eukaryota; kingdom Metazoa; phylum Mollusca; class Cephalopoda; order Sepiida; family Sepiolidae; genus Euprymna; species Euprymna scolopes. Next base: position 20,746,809 of record NC_136484.1, on the reverse strand, counting down.
GTACACTTTGTTGTTTACTTCCAAGCCAACATCGAAGATTTGAGGTTGCATGGTGGCCCTCACTTGAAACCACACCAAAGACCATGGCTGGAAACTTTGTTTTCGTCACCCTGGGCACGACCTCAAGCATTGACTTGTATTTTGAGAGTGCTGGAAATGGTCCTGTTGTCATAATTTGGATTGATAGAGAGCATGAGTTGTACAGCAGCGCATCTCCAATCTCGCTTGTTGAACGTTATGTTACTTTCAAATATGATAGAAGGCTCCTATCACTCTTGGGATTTGTACACAGCTAACCAACTAGTAGATGACCTGCAACAAAAAAGAAAACCGTTTTTCACCAAACGGAAATGGAATCATGTTGTCTTTTCTAGGGCGACAATTTTATCGTTCCACCCTGTAGTTGAGAATATTATATTTAAATGGAGAACACAAGAAACAAGTATTAAGCAAGGAATATGTTAAGGTTCCAATGCAATAAAAAATAAAGCACTCACATGTTGTCAAGGCAGTAGATCAAGAATCTGTGTGAGAAATGTGAATGTTACTTAACTTGTGTTATTTGTTTCTTAGAGTCTATGCAACTGTCTGTGTGACTGCGATCAGGAACATAATCTACAGGACAAGCCTGATAGTTTTAGAGAAGCACAGATGACAACTCCATTTCTTTGAACGACATGCCAGAAAGACTTCTGCATGGGTGGAAACAAGCTTTTTCAACTTTCACGCAGGAAAGCATATTCTCTAACTTGATTGAAAATATATTCAAGGGAGATAACTTGGATGATCCCCAAACGCCAAATGACTTCTTTAGCTAAAACAGATTGGAATTAGAATCAATTTATTCATTCTTTACTTCTGAATTCACTTTTTTCAAGAAGCCAAAAAGAAATGTTTCATCCAATGCAAGTAGGCACTGGTGAAACATGAACAAATTCTGTGGAATCTTTTACGATTTTTTCTAATTGCTGGAAATAGTTGATGCTTTGCCAAGGCTATCAAGAATATTTTTTATTGTGACGCCATCACGAGATGGGTTGCCTACTACAGCTTAAGAGAGTCCCATCTACCCTCGAGAGAAAGATAGACCGTGCCACTTTACCAACCTGGTATTTTTACCTCGTGGTATATACAGCGCCTTGCCTTCCAAAATGGTCACCCATCTGGTACTAGCCAGGCTCAACGTTGCTTAAGTTCAGTGATCTGGTGAGAATCGGTGCATCAACATGATTGTGCCGTGCAAGAAGCAAGATTAACTGAAATTAAGATGAAAAGTACAATAATTACTAGATTATTAATTTTGTTGATGGATTTTAATTATTTTTGCTAGTATATATAACAAACATATACAACACATCCTCTTAAAGAAGTAGTAATGCCTGGGGAGGGGTCTCATGGCAACAGAACAGATACTACACTATTCTTCTATTCCTCAAAAAGGAGGAAGTAATGCCTTGAAGAATATCATGATAATAGAACAGATATTGTGCTACCTCCGACACATAAAATAAGAGATAATGCCTGGGAGTATGGTATCATGAAAACAGAATAGATACTACTACACTACTGCTTCCAAACAAAAATGTAGAAGGTAACTCAGAGTGCATGACATCATAATCACAGTAGAGATTCGCTGTCCCCCCCCCAGGAGGAAGTAATGCCTGGGAGGACGGTAACATGACAAAACAATATATACTACACTGCTCAACCTCTGAACTAAACATTGGAATGGAATAGTAAAGTAAGCTGAATCGAGCATTAAAAGAGAGTAAGTATATTTTTAGCTTCAGACAGACAGGTACCAAATCTCCACTACTAATAGATAGCTGTAAAAAGAATTAAGAATATCATATACATTAGTTTAAGAAATTCTAAATCGAATAATTTATGCAAATGTTAAAATTAGTAAATCTTCTGTAAATTTAGGTTAATTTTAATAACTGCATCAAACTGTGAAATCAGTTTTAAAAATTCAAAATTGTTTTCTTTATTTGATAATTTCTATTTTTATTAAATTTTATTTTTTCATCTTTTGACAAGTGTATCTTTTTTTTTCATATTTTTGTAGATTGCTTTTTAGACTGACTAACTTTATGAGATTTGCTTTTTTTAATTTAAAACTAAAACTGAAATTGTTGCATGCGCATGTTTTGTCAGCTAGGCATAGTTGGAGCTAGAAATAACATTAATTCGCTGAGTGTTTTATATTCTTGCCACAATAGGCCATTAAAAATAGTCAATTTTGTTGACAGCAGCTACTAACACAACTGCCATCTTGAAAACCTCTCTTGTCCCAGAGAACCCAATGAAGGGAAATAACTCTTGGTTTCCTTTATGTTCAATTAATTAGTTTTTGTGATGTTTACTGGAGAAAGACAATATGATGATCGAGAAAAAACGTCTTTCTTTTCAATGATTTTATGATTTTCCAGTTGAAGCAAGATTCATGAGTAGTGAGAGGGGACAAACTTGCTTGCAGATATAATGATTGTTGGAGAATGTAGGTTGAGAAGATGTATTGCTAATGTTTTGAAGCCCAAATGTCTGATATTTTCCTAGCTAAGAGCATATATATAATGTGTGAGTGTGCTTGTGCTATTAAAAAATTGATTTTTTTTTCTTCCTTTTCAAATTCTTTTTGTGTACACTGCAGTCTAATTAGGTATAGATTTAACTATTCCCGTTTCTAACAGTGGGGAATGACCAAGTCTTAACAAATTGTCTAGTTTGATCAATCAACTTGGCATAAGTAATATACAGAGCTACTGTATATATATATATTATTCCTTAATTGGAATTTTTTATTTTGAGATGAGCATTTTTTTATGTTAATTTTATTTTTTGGAAGTTGGCCGAAACGTTGTGAACCAATAAAAACAAACAAACAACAACTAATAAAGATGAGACTAATAGTCCGAAATAAAAAAATAAAATTAACAGAGCTACTGTAGTACACAAATGTAGGCTAGATGAGAGGGAGGAACAAAAAAATCAATACTTGGAGGTCTTGGTATATAGATCAACCTGGGACAGGATTTAAAAAAAAAAAAAAAGCATTCAAAAATTGATTTTTTTTTTATTTTTGCCTCTGTGTAGAATGCACACTAACTAGTTTCAAATATTCTTGGCCTTTTGGCTGGGAACAAAGTGTAGTATTTGGTCTGATACTGTGCTTAATCTACCCTACCCTCAGTCAGTGAAGGAAAAGTCCTTCTAGACTGAAGCAATTTTAATTTTTGTTTCAATCCAAAGTACATCTTTATGGAGAGCTGAATTTTACTCACATTAAAAATTGACCTTGTGTCTAACTTGGCTCTTGTGGGAAGGCAAGTAATAAGAACTAGTTTCAAATATAAGTTTTTGCTTATTATACTGGAAAGTAAATTCTCGTCTGGTTACATCAATTGATTCGACAATTAGAATGTTGGGCTATTACAGTATGTACAGTACACAGCATAAGTACATTGATACATTGTTTCTCATTAGATTACTAAATCTGAGGGATGTTGAATATGGTTAGTACCAGATGGGTGACCATTTGGAAATGTCATATGGAAGGATGGCAATACCTCCCTACAAAAAACTTCAAAAACTGACATTATTAAAATCATCTCATCTGAGTAGAATACAAATGTGACTGTGAATCGCTTGTAAGTTTTATATTCCTTTCCAAAATACCTCCTTTGCATCAAAACATGACAGGACATGTACAGTTCGTGTTGAAAGGAACAATGTTTCCATTTCTTTTCAATTTAAGCATCTAAGACCAAATTTCTATCTTTCCATCATCAATGCTCTGATCCCCACCTGGCATCAATCAAAATGAATGGCTCTTATCTTGAGGAGACTCCATGTTTTGATATATTCTAGGTTTGACTTTTAGCCCTGATCTGAGATGAAACACGAACATCAAATCCATTGCCAAGACTGCTGGGAAAGTGGTGAGATCGTTCTACCGCTCCAGTAGGTATCTCACTGCTGATGCAATTCTCTACATGTATAAGAGCCAAGTACGTCCAAGGATGGAGTACTGTTGCTAAATCTGGGCAGGAGCTGCTAGAAGCAGCTTATCCTGCCTTGATAGAGTTCAAAATAGACTTCGTTGCTTAGTGGGGGATGCCCTTTTCTCTTCCCTAGAACCTCTTTCCAACAGAAGAGACGTTGTGAGCCTATCTCTGCTTTATCATTATTTTCATGTCAAGTGCTCGTCTGAGCTCTAATCTATGGTTCCCCCTGGCTTGATTTCATGAAAAACACTTGTCTAGCTGAAACCACTATCAATAATTTCCCCCACTCTTTATCTGTGCCTAAACCTAAATGTAGATTCCATGAACAAAACTTCTTTCTTAGAACTGCACGCCTGTGGAACTCTGTTCCATTCTCCTGCTTTTCAACTGACTACAATATGGTTGTCTTCAAGTCCAATGTGAACAAATTCTTGATGAGCCATCCGCTTAAGTAATCCAATTTAGCAAATTTCCACTATTAACGATGACTACAACATGCTCCTCTTGACCACTGTATACCCATTAACCTTTATCCTCGAGTGGGTCCAGGCCTTGATAAGTGGTGACTCCTTTGTAAAAAAAAAAAGAAAAAAAAGGGCAACAAATATCTTTGTTTTGAGGAAACAAATATCTTTATTCTGAGGAAGTCTCAAATGTGAGAGCTCAGTGTGGAGCAGAGCATACATAAGGGTAAATAGAAAAAATCCAACACAAACTTAGTCCGATCTTCTCAGTCAGCTACAGACCTGACTAGTTCATCTTGTCTGAGGAGAGCTATACTTGATCAAAATAAATTGAGATTGGACTAAGTTTGTGTTGGAGATTTTTCTTTTTACCCTTGTGTGTGTGTACACATACGTTTATATATTTGTAGGTATAGAATTCACTCCGAAACTAATAAACTGATTATTATGAATTTGAGAAGACAGATGCTAGACATATGGGCGAGTAATGTGGGCTATATTTATTTTAATTTTATGCAAATGAGGTAGAATCTCTTTGGAAATCTTCAAATACTCTATTGTGAAATTTTAGTGATAGGTATTTGACATTAATTAATTTTTATTCTCCAAATTTCATTTTATTTTTAAAGCATTTTCAGGTGGCAAAATATGAGCACGATCATTTTGAAATTTAGATATTTCAGATTTGCCTTAAAATTGATCCATAGTCATTAAGCATTAATTAAGCAATATTCCCTGGATTTTAATTTCTTAAGACTCATTAAGTTTCAGCTTTAAATTTTAGACATCTTCTAAAATGAAAATCATGTAATGAATTTTTATCAAATTTGAATAAGGATTCTAAATATAACGTTTAATATTATTACATCTTGATTTTAATCTTCGTAGAGGACATAAAAGTGGTGCAAAACGAAATTCATTTTACCGATTCAGGGACAACTATACTTTTTCTATCTATCTATCTATCATATATATATATATATATATATATATATATAATCTAGGTTGACAACTGTGGTAAATGATTTTGCCTACTGCTTAATCAGCATAATGTTCCAACAGAAACTATCAGTGCAGGTGTGCCTCAGGGATCAATCCGGGACCCAACTCTCTTTATCTTCATCAATGATCTTCCAAATAACATTCTAAGTGTATTCATCGACATATATGCAGCGGGTTCTGCTCTACCGTTATTTTCATGGCAATCTAAGCTAATCTATGGTCTCCTCTTGCCAAACTTTCACAAAAAACATTTGTGTATCTAAAATGACAATCAACAATTCCTTCCATTTTCTATCTGTGCCTAAATCTAAAAGCAGATTCCATTAACAAAGCTTCTTTTCTAGAACTGCCCACCTGTGCAATTCTGTTCCACTGGCCTGCTTTCTAACTAACACCGTCTGAGCTTCAATCTACGATAGATAGAAAAAGTATAGTTATCCCTGAATCAGTAAAATGAATTTCGTTTTGCACCACATTCGTTGACATCTATGCTGATGACACGGCCATCTATGGCAACACATCAAAGGCCGTAAATGACAAAGTTCTCTCTAATTCTCTCTCCTCTAATCTTGAGCACGTGGTACAATGGGGGAAAAAGTGGCTGGTCACTTTTAATGCATCCAAAACCAAGCTTCTATCTTTACATCATCAACGCTCTGATCCCCATCTGGCATCAATTGAAATGGATGGCTCTCGTCTTGGAGAGGCTCCATGTTTTGACAAGCTTCTGGGTTTGACCTTTACTCCTGATCTGAAACGGAACACGTACATCAAATCTGTTGCCAGGGATGCTGGGAAAATGGTGGGATCCTTCTACCGCTCCAGAAGATATCTCACTACTGATGCAATTCTCTATCTGTATAAAAGCCAAGTACGTTCAAGGATGGAGTACTGCTGCCACATCTGGGCAGGAGCTGCTAAAAACAGCCTATCCTGCCTTGACAGAGTACAAAATAGACTTTGTTATTTAGTGGGGGATGCCCTTTTCTCTTCCCTGCAACCTCTCTCCCACAGAAGAGACGTTGCGAGCCTGTCTTTGTTTTATCGTTATTTCCAAGGTAGGTGCTCGTCTGAGCTCCAATCCCTCGTCCCCACTCACCAATCTTTCACAAGAAACACCCGTCTGGCTGAAACTACTGTCAATAATTTTCCCCACTCTTTATCTGTGCCTAAATCCAAACGTAGATTCCATGAGCAAAGCTTCTTTCTTAGAACTGCACGCCAGTGGAACTCTCTGCCGCTTGCCTGTTTCCCACCTGACTACAACTTGGACGTCTTCAAGTCCAACATAAATAAACACCTGACAAACTGCCCCCCCCCAAGTAAGACACTCTATCAAAACCCCCAATACTAATGATTACTATAATACTATCTCATTGATTACTGTACACGCAATAACCCTTATCCCTGAGTGGCCATCGGGCCTTGATAAGTGGTGACCCCCATGTAAAAAAAAAAAAAAAAAAAAACTTCCTAATTTCTATCACTGTAAACACCCTAATCCTTATCCTTTCAGGGTCTTTAGGCCTTGATAAGTGGTGACTCCTGTGTACAAAAAAAAAAATTCATACCTCGAGATAATTTATTAGTGTTCAGATACTTGTATTATCTGCATACTTTTATATAAATCATTTAATTCATAATTTTATTATTTTGTATATGTTCATGCAAAATAAATCAATCTTATATACGTACATTGATTTATTTTGAATATGATGGCCATTGACCTTTTTTCATTGTTCAGCCAATTGCACATTATTAATCTCTTCCTGACCATCTCTCATAGGAGTAGATGGAAGGACCCCCTCAAAAGACATCTGTTTAATTCAACATTGAACACCCAAGAAAATGAGTTTACTAGGTTCTTTGCTACATTGGCTTCCTGTCATGTTAGTTTTTGACATAGTAGCTCAAGCTTAATTAAGTCTAGGTATTCTTTTATAACATTATATAAATCTGGACATGATATAAAACTATTTCTGGTGGTGAAGGCCCAATTTGAGAGCTTTGAGGAGTATATAATCACTCCTTATTGACATTGCTCCCAGGTTTGTTCAGCTTCAACTAAGAATTAAATGGAATCTATACCAGGAATCATATGAGGTGGCATCTAGTCATATACACATAAATTTATATCATGCATAACTTGTTAATTAATCATCGAATTTGTTGATGGTAAGTAGTTCAAGATTTTATCCAAAATAAAGCAGGGCTCTACGGACAAACTTATCTTTAGTTGACCTTTGACAACTAAATATTTTCGTTTACTAGCCAAACCCACATGATTTTTAGCATATGACATCTTAGTTCTGTGAGGAGTATGTACATCATAAAGATTTTTCTGTGTGTTTTTTTTTTAATAAGTGTAATTCTAAATATACAATAAATTTTATATTGATACTTGAAGATATAAACATTCTAATTACTTCAGATATTTTTTAAACAGCCTTTGTTAAAAAAAGAGTATATAGTTCTATTAAAATTTTATTGTTTAAATAATTTAACTTTGTTCGTTTTATGTAAAAAAAAAAAAAAAATTTGAAAAGATATTTTTCATTCAGTAGTGAGCTTTAAAAAATTGTCGGTGAAAGAAATACAATCGCTAAAAGATAAGCGTTTCATTATTTCTAGTTGCCACTTTGAAAAATCACTCGCAAATGGGACTGTTTCACTCGCAATGTAGAACCCTGTAAAGTGATATTAAATAACCTGAAAAGGGTTGATATGCTGTAAAATACATATGCATTCATAATTTTGCACATATTGTGAGGCAATCATTTAGAGATAGTATCTCAATAAAACCACTGACCCTCATTTACCTCACTAGATTACTGTCAGAAAGGGCATCTGGCCCATAAAAATTTTCATTTAATTGAGGAAATGATTTCCAAACAATCCTGACTGAGGCAATTCCGATATAAGTACCAATTCTGTTTTAAATTACAGCTTTCGATTCTTTTAAAATCTTTAAATATTTACATGCAAATTTTTTCTTTTCTTTTTTTTTTTTTTGGATAATCATGAAAACTCATGTACTATGTACATATATTTTCACAAATATAAAAATACACTTGTGGGGGGATTGATTTATAGATTTTAATTTTATTGATAGTTTAAAATCAATAAATATTTATCATTTTATCATTAGTGCTAGCAATGAAGAATTGTTTTAAAAAATACAAAAGAATTGCTTTTGGCATTGGAAACTAGGCACAATTTTTGCAAGATCTTAAAAGTTACAATTTTTTCAATTCCTAATTCCAATTTTGATTAACTGTCCCAACGCTAATCCTGACCAGAAATAAGTTTAATGGTCTTTCAATTTCTAAAAACATTGAACACAAGTTAGCGTATAAAGTGGGTATTAAACCAAATGTGATGATGGAAGTGGTTTTAATCAAAGTTGCAAAATCACAAGGGATAATGTTCAACTCTGACTCTTAGAATTCTAAACTGCCCGACTACAACTCCTTATTTTAAAGTCTTCTAATATACAAATTGTCTGCAGATTCCTTGGAGGTTAAAAAAAAACTCTGACTTTGACTTTTAACATTTTTACAACTCTGACTTCTTCCAAAATCCGACTCCAACTTGGCAATCCTGGTTTTAATGTCATTTTAAAGACTAAAACAACAATAAAAAATAACATTGTATATTATTTTTTATTGGAATCCTTTGAGATGAATAATTTGTGTATTTTTTGAAACGTGGCGAAACAACGACTATGAAAATGAGGATAACAACGTGGAAATAAATCTCTATATATAAAAGGCAAAATGTGTGTGTGCATTTTTGTGTATGTCCGCAAAACGCTTTTTTCATTGGCCTTCTCGGTCAGCTCACTCCTTAAAACTTTTTATATCACGTCTAAATCGTAATATCTACGACTTAAGAATGGGGGGGTCACAGCTATCTTTAATTTGCCCGACTTTTACCAGCTATTTTCGAGATATTTTTCAATCGCCATGTCTTCAAAAAGCAAATGATGGGGCGGAAGAAAACAGAAACTGTCTTGCAGTGCAAAACTAGGTCAAACATCATGCGACTTAACTTCCTCGCACCTGTCAATTTCAATTTATAAACGTTAACTTAACACGCTTATCAATTCCTCTCCCCTCGTGGCCGAAATGGTTAGGTGTCTGGCTTTTCTTCCTTTTCGTTTCCACTTTTGTGTCAAGGCTTCGGGATTCAAGCCTACCTTCCTACTAAAACTTTTTTTTCTTTTACACCTCCAAACACCCGGCCATGTTTTGATCTACCCCTCCCCCAACACACACACACACACCTCCAAACACCCGGGCAACGTCAGGTACCCTTTGCTAGTAAATAAATAAATAAATACACAAATTACTCATCTTGAAGAATTGCAATAAAAAATAATATATAATACCATCCAGTACAAACCCGACAATGGAAGACCAGAAAAAAACTAAAAACTTGGATTTACAAAAACCAAAAAATCCAACCTTCGGGGCCCGTGTTGCAGTGGATAGAGGCGTTGAATCCCTACCGCTCCAGATGAGCAGTGTCTGAAGATAGTGATTTTAATCCTACCCAAAGTAGGTCAGAGGTTTAGTTGGCAAAATTGTGGTGAGACAACAGCTATGAAAATCAGTAATTACTGAGTATACAATTACGATATTCAGCATTCTTATCCCATTAGGGTTAATCACCCGAAGACGGCCAGAGGATAAGTTGACCGAAACGTGGTGAAACAACAACAACAACTATCAAGATGAGGATAACAGTTTGCAAATAAATAAATAAATAACACGATTTGCTTAATAAAAAATCTACCAAAATCCACCTCATAAAAATTAGTGAATTCAGAAGAGATATATTGTAGAACACTTTCAATCTGAACAACAATGCTTCTAGTGTTTGTGTGTATATATGGTATGATCATGATGCTTGAATAGCCTCCTGTAGCTGTAAATTGTTGTTGAGCAAGTTGCATCCGAACGCAGTGGAGATGTTTATTTTATCTGTTTTTGATTGAAGTCTTTCTTGTAGATTTGAACCACTTCATCTTGTTGAGGGCCTTCAGGTTACCTCCAGCAAGTAGATCAACAAGGACCAACAGTAGTTCCAAATTGTTGGAGAAAATCATTCATTTTTATGCATTGAGTGATGGTTTCACATGTGCCGTTAAAACTTTGTTATCCTTGCTCTGAATTGTGTACTGAATGACCTTGTTTGTCATAGATTATCCAGAAACGTATTGGCAAAAACAAGAGGTTGAATTTCACCATAAACCCTTTTGCTGGTTTTTTATTTAACCCCCCCCCCTTCAAATAAAGCATATTATTACTTACAACATAAGGAGCTACTATTTGGGATTATGTTTAAAAGGGGATTATAGGGAGTTGCGCAACAAGATGTCTTCTCACATTACATTTAAACTTCTGCAGGTTAGTACAATCACGGAAGCAATTCTTATTATTATTCATATCTTTCAACAATACAATGAAACATGTGTCGGGTATTTATGAAAAAACATAGGCATTCACCTATAAGTAAAATAAAAAATTATAATAAAAAAGTAAACAAAAAATCATAATTGTGAACCGATTCTTTCTTTTGTTCATTTGAAATGTAACTCACCATCATCTCTATATATATTAGTGTTGGGACGATTAATCAGATTCGGGAAAATCAAAACTTGTGGGAATCAGAATCTGAAAAATTTGTGCATATTTTCCAATGTCAAAAACGATTCCTTTAATTATCTTTATATGATTTTGTTTAAAACAAAACCTTCCACTGCTGGCAGTAATAATAATAAGTATTTATTGAATTTAAAGCCAAAATCTACAGATCGCCCCCGTACAAGTGTGTTTACCGATTCCAATGTCCCAAAATGTTCTGATTTGTTACGATTCCGAATTCCAATTTTGATTAATCGTCCCAACACTTATATATTTAATCACCCAGAATTAAAACTTTATCAGTACTTTTTATAGTTTAGGATATTTGAGTCGAAATTTTAGCAATTAATAAACTGTTTATAAATTGACATAATATGTATGTTATGCAGTTGTTTGCACAGATAATATTATTAAGCAAAGGGATTATTTATCCTGAGGAGCTGGAAATATGCAAAGAAAACCACAAAATGAAACTCTTATTCTAACCTGTACCTTAGAAGAGACTGCCTAACATGGATGCCATCTTGAACCACTTGACTAATAATAAATTCAGAGAAAGACGAAACTAACTTCATTTTTAACTTTGTGCTATTGTTTACTTATTTCCAGCCCCACAGGCTAAATAAGCGCTTGTTTAGTAATATTATCTATGCAAACAATAACATCAACTACAAAACCTTTTTATGCATAACATATTGTATATTATATTAGAAAAAAGTTCAATATTAAACAAAAAAAATGGCAGGTCAAAATACAACAGGTCTTAAAAAAAAAAAAAGCATTCGTCCATCCCTTTCATTCCTGCTATACAGTTGCTACTGTCTACTTGCTTGATTTTTTTTTTTTTCTTAACTTTTTTTCCAACCCTAATAAGGCATATTGCCACTTGGAATGTAACAGGTTACTATTTGGGATCATGTCTAACGGAATACTGTGGGGAGTTGAGCAGCGAGATGTTTGTTCACATTGCATTTAAACTTCTGTAGGTTAGTACAGTTAGGAAAACAGGGAGGGATTTCCAAAATCCAGCAGTCTGAGAGAAGAAGCTATTAGAGCTTCTGGCATTTAGGCACCTTATGTAACTTACTCTCATTACTCTGGAATTTACAGAATTACATTTATTTATAATAATATAAAGTGACTCAAAAAAAGTGCCACGCATGCAGTTGTTGCCATCAGTAGAGCATTTCTCTCCACGAACTACTCATTCGTGGAACACAGTGCTATGGGATTACTTCTCTATTGATTACAACATAGCCATCTTCAAGTCAAATGTAAGCAAATATTATCAAGCTGGCCTGTTAAGTATTTAAATTCTGCCTGTTCTATCCATTAATATATATAAAAATAAAAACTAATTGTACTATAAGCAGCCGAAATTGCTTGTTAAAAAGTTTTTCTCTTGTGCGTGTGTCGGGTTGATGTGCTGGGGATTCTCTCTTGTAACCTTTTGTTGAGGTTTCAAGTAATTTTTTTGCTTTTGCCTCTCGCGTCTGTTGTTCTTGTTTGTCGATTCAGAAAAAAAAAAAATCTATTATTAACGATAGAAAAGAAAGCTTACTAAATGACAAGGTGAACAAAGTAAGTTAGCAGTCGCTAGGTTGAGCTAGCAAGTCCCGTGAAATCCTGCTAGTTCTTGTTCTTATTATACAAAAAATAGCCGATTCCATTTTTCTTATATAGGTACTATATGATGCAAACTGGCTTAAAACTGTTGATAAACATGGATGCAATATGTGCATATCAGCACTTGTTGAGCGCATCAAAACTTTTCAGATTATGACTTATCAAAAATCGGGTTTTATATGAATGTGAAGACGAAATTAAAATCATTTGATACCGGAAATACATCTAATAAAGCGTCCTTATTAATCCAAAATTATAATGACGCTAATACGTCAAGTGGAAGTTATTTAATTATTGTAAGCACCAATCTATATTTAAATATGATTTTTAAATATTTAAAAGTATTTTTATATTTCTCAGGGCAAGAAATGAAATTATTTGAAATTTACTGAAAAATCGAAATTATCAGAAATTTAAGATGATGAAATTATCAGATATCAACTTTAATGTGAAGAAGATGACGAAATAAAAATTATGACTATTTTGCTTTGATCTCAAATCTTATCGAATTAAGCCTCTTTGATAAACCAAAATTCTGATGTCAATAATGTGTTATGTCCAAGTTATTCAATTAATTGTAAGTGTCAATCTATATGTAAATATTAGTTTTAAATATGATTAATTTATTAAAAAATATATTCATACATTTGTTAATTATAATTTTACTTGGGTAAACAGACATAAAAATCAACATTTTTACCTGTATTTTTTGTTTTAATTTTGGAATGCAACATATTTCAATGTACGATTGAAATAAGAAATTTCTACTGAGATTTGTTGAGTTTATGGACATCGCTCATTTTTTTGTTTGCTTCAAAATGTTTGATAGAATTCACAGGTAATAGTAAATATTACTTGACAGAAATCATAACATGAATACTTCCACTTTGATCCCCAACCTGAACAACTTACATCTCCTCTTTGGTATTGCCCCCTTCAGATGTGAGGTAAGAAGTTGCCAGTTGAATAGAAATGACAAAAAATATCAGTGATAAACGCATGTCCTCCAAAGACATGAACCAGCAGTCCAGAGATTGTAGTTGAGAAGCTTGCTCAAACATGTCGAACTCCTAACAATACCTCTGAAAGAAACCAGCCTACAGCTGTGGAACAGAAGGATAGAGAATAGTCTTACTCTTACTGATATGGAAATCTTCTCTTCCGGTATCGTCCCTTTCATTTTAAAAGCACCCTGGCTCAAACTAGGAAACTGTTGTCTGACCACCTGGACATCATTCGTTTTTTGGCTTGCTTCAAAGTGTTTGGTAAGCTTCACAGGTAATAGTAAGTATTATTAGGTTGGTGCAAAAATAATGTTTTTTGATGTTCAACTTCATGTCAAAAACGACATTATTTTTGCACCAACCTATTTTTATGGTAATCATGACATAAGCAATTACACCTTGATCAAAGGAGAGCGTAAAAAAAGTGTGAAACTGTTGTATGTACATGCTTAAAAGACACACAAAGAAGCAGCAACAATTCACAATATCTTGACCTACCTGATTGTTTTGTTGTCCCTGTTTTTCCTTGATATGATCAGGTAATCATAGGTGTAACCACATGACGGTTGCAAACGCCTCTAATGGAAATAATATTGTGTACGTGATTGGATTCCTACATGAGTCTTCTATCCATGTCAGTATCAACCCTAACCATTGCTCCTCTCTCCCTTCTCCCTCAACAATGATGATGATGCTTTAAAGAAATTATATGTAATAAGAATAATAAAAGACCAGAATACCTCTGGTAAAAGTTTTAATCACAAAAGAAAGCTACAGCAAATAATAAACAGTTAAATAGTTTTGCCCCCCCCTTTTTTTTTAAACTCGTGTTCACTCCAAACAAGGCATATTGCCACTTGTACATGAGGGGCTATTATTGAGAATCATGTAAGAAGATGAGCAAGATGTTGATTTACATTACATTTAAACTTCTGCATGTCAGTACAGGTACGACACAATCTCGTTGACACACCGGTTCTTGCCAGATCTCCGAAGTTACGCAATGTTGAGCCTGGTCAGTACCAGATGGTGACTATTTGGGAAGGTTAAACGTTGTATGTACCTTCTGGGAAGGTTGGGTATGGAGCCAGCACCCTCACCCCGAAAAAAGAACTCCATACTACAAAAGCATCTACAAAGTTATGGATGACCTATGCCCTTCCAGAAGCTCACGGCTATGGATGCATAGATGTCAGTACAGTCTAAGTAGCAAGGAACAGGGAAGGAATTCCAAAGTCTAAATCTGAGGGAAGAAGCCTTTAGAGTAGAAGGCTTTCCGGCATCTAGGGACCTCTACAGTGAAGAGGTGGGATTTTGTTGCTAAATGGATTTGTTGGGAGTATGTATGTCAAGAGCGGCACAAGTGCAAAGAGTTCATCAGAACACATTTCATTAAAGTATTTGTAAAATGGACATAGAGATGCAACATTGCTGCAATGAGACAGGGGTTGGAGCTTAGTTGAAAGTGCAGGACCTATTAGATTTGAGACTATTTTTTTTTGGGGGGGGACTATCTAAGAGGGAGAGGCTAGTGGTGGACACACCAACCCCAATGTGGCCTTAATGTATCAAACGATTACAGATGCAATTTTTAATAGCATAGTAAATTTAATGGTATAGTTCATTTAACGGTAGAGTAAATTTGATAGTATGGTTAATTTAATGGCATAGTAAATTCTATAGATATAATTAATTCAATGGCATTGTAAATTTTAAAGGTATAATTAATTTAATAGCATACCAATATTTAGTAATATAGTTAATTTTGATAGTATAGTAAATTTTAAAGGTATAATTAATTGTATAATTAATTTAATGGTATAGCATTTTTTATGTTATAGTAAAATACCTCACATAGCATCAACAAATACATCAACTAGTTTTAAAATAATAGTTGTGATAATAAATAAAAGGTGTAGAGTGGGGTAAAAAAATTGTTAAAATGTCTATTATTTTTGTTATGTGTCCCATCACTCCTTTCAAATGAGCCTCCTCTTCGCGCCTCACTTAATTCATTGCCGTAGATGACAGTTGTGTTGTCTTGTTTCCACCAACAGATAGCTTGGATGAGTCACCGTCTCAGGAAATGATTTGTAAACGTTCCACGTTGGATGCCCGTGCTCGATGGCGGAAAGCAATTCAGGAAACATTGCTTCTCATCCGAATGAACAAGGAAAACCAAAACCTGAGAGGTGAGCAACTGGTCAAGACGAATGCTTGAGACGCACGGTTCATTTTAACTTTATCCTCTTCATTAATTACTTGATCATTTGCATACACCCTTTTCTAAGCGGTTGGGGACACAGTAAGAAGTCTTCGATGGGCCTTTTTTTTTTCTGTTTCTCTGGTGGGATCACAGTCGAAAATTCACATTCTTTTTTGGCTAAAAAGCACAATTGAACCATAATTCAAGCTCAAACTTAATATTTACCAGTTTAAAGTTTTTAAAATCAATTTCGAATGGCCAAGAGCTATTTTTATCCATTATTCATAGATGTTTTTGTTGCTACAAACGATAGATAGGGAACCAGAACCTCTTTTATTAAGATCTGATGGCTGATCCTGGTTGACCTCTGTCATAGCTGGAGTGCCACTTCCTGAGATTGTAAGGTACATTATTGTTTGCCTCTTCCCACCCAGTGTATTAATGGGTCAAGGAGCCCTTTTTATCCTGGATGCTAGCCTGCCAGTATTTCCTTTGTTTTTTTTATTCATATTTTTATACAAATTCCTTATTGCCTATGGCTTTTTATTTTTTTTATTAATAAAGGGTGTGTTCCCGTCTGTAACCTAAGAGATAGGCTGGATGGCTTGAGACAGCAAAGCATTTTTTTTTTTTTTAATATTTGGTCAAGATTTACTTCTAATAGAATCAGGGTCTCTGTAAAACCCCAATACAGAGAGACCAAAAACACCTGAGGATGGTGTCTAGTAGACGAATGTCTACTAGACACCATCCTCAGGTGTTTTTGGTCTCTCTGTATCTTCTGGTCTCTCCTGGTCAACATATTTAGAATATGGCTCATCCAGATTCAAATGTGATTTTTAAACATTTGAACTGGAGAATAATAAGTAATTTTAGCTTGAATTAAAGTTTAACAACATAAGTCAAGTATTATGGTTCAATTGTGCTCTTAAACCAAATGAAAGTGAATTTTTGACTCTGCCCCTATCATATAAAAATTTTTCTTTTTTTTTTTTTCTTCTATTTTTTCTTCAACTAAAACTGCTTATTCACAATTTTTCTAACATTTTTACATTTTCTTTTATTTTTCAAACATTAACATATTTATTCTTAAACTAATCTAAAAATCTTTATTATTTAATTTAGTCCTGATAAAAACTGTTTTATTTGATGCTTTCTAAAATAACTGTAATTGATTACATAAAATTGCAATTTAATAATAATTAAAAAAAATTTTTTTTTTTTTTTTAAATAATATGCAATTTTTTTCATCAATATTTCAATACTTTTTGTGAGGAAAGTTTTTTTTAAATGTTTTTTTTTGCAGGTAAGTTTATTTCTAAAGGGGGAAAAATTGTTCTTTCAATAAAAAAAAATCGTTCTTGTTTCCTCTCACTCACTGCCTCTCTAACCCTCTTTTCCTTTCTCAATTTTTAATCTTTCTCAATCACTAAATGATATGAGATTAAGAATTTCATTTGTTTCTTTATGAAAATTTTGTAATTAAAACTTGTTTTTTGGCCGGATGGGTTTGTTATGTAATTGATATAAGCAATAAAGAAAAAAAAAGTAGTCAATAAAGTTTTGTACGATTAATAATTCTATCTACTTGTATCAGCTATCATCTAAGAAATATTGAGCTAATTTTTTATTTGGATCACACCTTGCTCGAATAAAGGCCACACATAAGCTTCTGACATTTGACCTGGCGATTTATATTCACTATTGCATGTCAGACTAGACCTAGCAGTGGAATTATGAGTTACTGATAATTTTGAGTATTCTTATATATTTCATTAAATATTATGGATGACTTGTGTCAGCATATCTTTTTCCTTGATCCTTTCTAGATGCCTGATAAATTTTTGTATTTCAGCCTGAAACTCCAAAAACTTAGTCTCAGAGAAAATTATAATCTTCGATAGCCTCTGGTTTGGGAGGACATATGTAAAAGCACTTTTCTCCTTTGTGATTAGTTTATATTTATTTATTTATTTATTTTATTTTATTTTTTTTGTTTCATTTGACTTCAGTCAAAGTTTTCAGAAATCAAGAGGCCCCTTTCCTCGGGCAAACACTTGATCTCTTTATGAGATATGTAGGTATTCGAATATTCCAGTAAAGTTCTCCTCTACAATACAAACACTGAGTTAGTAAAGAAGTTAAGAATATTAACTTTTCTCTTTCCAATCGATCATTTAAATATGTTGTGGTTTCTTGATATTGTAACATTACCCAACACATTGCGGCCTCAGTCACAAAATAAACAAAAAATATAAAAAAAACTTCAAGTCGTTTTTTTTTTATTGCACAACACTTATTTCCTTATTCTCCTGCCATGTGTGACTTTTCGTTACAGTTATGACGTCACCCACATCTCTAATGTGATCGTATTCTCAAATGTGCTCTTTCTATTTTAGAGTCTTCTTTTTCCTTATCGTGATGCCATTTCGCTCACGGCTCAGTATTTGCATATTGCCATCTGCACTATGTTACAATATTATTGGATTCCAGGACCAGAATTCATCTAGTCTGGTGGAGCATCCAGTTTTGTGCTGTTATTTGAGGTAACATCACTTGGAGAAGATGCACTATTCCCCGTAAAAGCCAGTGTGGGTTATCCATACCAAGGAGATTTTTTTTTTTTTTTTCAAATACGAAATTTGATTTTGCATATTTAGTCAGGGTTTACTTGTAAAGGGAAATATCCTCATGCCAGGTTGTCCTTACAAACCCCTGTACAGATAGACTTTAGACACATGAGGATATTGTCTGTTGGGCATTCAAATTAATCATGTAATCCTTGAGGGGGGTGGGGGTCATGTGTCATCGACTATGTTATAAAATTGTTTTTAGCAGATCTTTTCTTCTTTTTTATACACTTGCTTGTCATCAGAATAGTTATGCTTTTTTTTTTTCTATTTAACTTTCGACCATTGCAGTAGTTACAAATTATTTACTAATCTTTATTTACTGCCTTAGGTCGCAAATGACGGCAATCTGTTGCAAAAGATCACAGCACAAGGAAAGTAAGGTGTTTTTCTCTGCCAGTTGGTTTTGTTACGACAGGAGTAAATTCTATATTTCCTTTTAGGCCCTCCTACTTAAGTAAGTCTTTTAATTATACTCTTTGGTAGCACCCCAGAAGCAAGAAAATGCTACATTAAAAAGGATCAACAAAAAATATGAAGATACAAGTCATCTGTAATATTTAGCAGAATGTCTTCAAGAAAAAAAATGCTGCCCTAATAAATATATAAATAAATATCGCAACAGATTACTGCTTATGTAAAAACAAATAAACAGTGTGTATATATATATATATATATATATATATATATATACTGTTTACACAGTTATGAGCATGTTTCGATCAGCTAATCCTAGTAATTAGAGACCTCTTCAGGTAATACAGCTTATACAAAAGCAAAGTTACCAATAAAAATATCAGGTCTTCCTCGTCACAAGGGAGTTAATATCAGGAGGTTCCGTCAATATATATATATATATATATATATATATATATATATATATAAGCGAGATAAGACACTGAATTCAGAGGAAAAATCCTGATAGATATTGCTTGAACTCTTGATTCCTTCCGATAATGGACTACCCAGGTTGTATCAACTTCTTTGTTCGTATAATTTTTTCCATATAATTATCCACAACCACTCAAAAAAACTATTTTCAATAATTGTGCTGAAAAGCAAAATAGCGTCCATTCGCAGCTGAACATTTTGCGAACTGTATTTCATTTCCTCTGATGATATAAGGCGTAGTTGAAAATCCATGGATTAAGGAAATTAAAATAACCCCTTCTATATATTCCTTTGTCAAGCAATAAATTCTTAAATCGAATATATGCCTCTGTATGTGGTTTTTCAGAATTTAAAATTTAACCACAAAACTTTTATATATATATATATATAGATAGATAGATATAAAAGATATGTTCTCTTCATGAAAAGCGTTAATGAAAATTCAAAATGTAAGTTTAGTAAGCCAATTCAATGCAGATCTTTATAAAATAAACAAACGTTTATTTTTTATAAATCAGAGTACTTTTCAACGTGATAACGTCTTCATCAGGATAGACACAGCTTTTTTTTTGTTTTCATTTTAAATCTTATTTATCCTTCATGGCATGTTGTCACTTATAAAAAAATAAGACTTGTTCGATGTTATCAACGGCAATTTACGAATGTCCAGGTTAGAAGATACGTGTGTTCACGCGCAAGAGTTATATCAGGATATGTTCTCTCTGTGAAAAGCATTGTTAACTTTTCGTGGAGTGAACATATCCTTATATAACTCTTGCATGCGGCCAGGCATATCTCCCAACTTGGACATTTGTAAATCACCGTTGATAACATCGAACAAGTCTTTAACAAGTTTTGTTTTTTCTAAGTGAGAACATGCCATAAGTGATAAATAAGATTTAAAAAAAAAAAAAGAAAAACTGTGTCCTAATGATGACAACATTACGTTGAAAATTACTTTGATATATAAACAAATAAATGTTTGTTTATTCTAAAGTCTTAATTGAAGTGGCTTACTAAACTTATATTTTGAATATATATAAATATATATATATATATATTTATTATTATTATTTCTGTATCTACATAAAATTTTATAAGGAGACATAATATTCCATGTATAGATTTACAGAATTTACTTCAACAGTGCTCAATACGTGAGTAGAGCTAGGTCGTAAGTTATGAAAATATATATGGCAATTAAATTATACAGAATTTTCTATGTTTCATCCTCGTAAGGATTCGTCAGGCTAAAATTCTCCACTTTACTAAAAGGTCAAATTGGCAGTCAGATGAGTAAATAGCAGCTGGTGAAAAGATTAAAAACCACAAGCATCAGCAGGAAAGGTTTTAGCCTCTGCATTTGAAATGCACGCAGTTCTTCGATTTTAGTCTGAATCCTTACAAGGATGAAATGTGGGAATAACTGCGTAGCCTAATTGCCACATATATACACACATTTCAAGTTTAAGCAATGGCTTAATTGTTATCCATATACATTTCTACCTTATTGATTAGTTACCGTTTTGAATTACTTAGTTGATAAAAGCACAGTATTCTTGTATACATTCCAACATAATCACAAAATTCTGGATAAACTTTGTTAAATATTATATAGTAATAATATACTTGTGTACATTTGATGTAGCAAAATGCAACGGGGTTAATAGGTATGATTGAGAGGGTTCAGTTTAATCTATTTAACTCTCAAAACGTACATAATTGATTGGTTAGCTTGACCAAGATAAAGATTTGAAGTCGGATTTCTGTTGCTGAATAGATTTTAGAGGAGAAATCGGAAACGTAACATCTGAAGAATTAGAATTAAAGGTGTTTTACTTTTGAATGAGTTATCTCCCTTTTTCCTTGTTATAGAGATTACACATTATTGAAGGAGGCTATCTCCTATTCCATTTGTTAAACATACAAGTTCCTTAAAGTTTTGGTAATGGTGCATAAAACGAGACCCTAAGTTTCAAAGATGGCGGCAGGTCTGTCAATTGAGGTATGGAAGTACAAAATTGATACAATACTTTTCCGCTATTCTTCAAAACTGCTTACTTATATATTTGGGCAAAATATTAACAAATCTTTGTTGTTTTTTCTAACATATTTATGTTTTTTTTTTCCAAATAAAGTTGTTTTCTTTTTTAAATATACTATATTTAAATATCGTCAAGAATGAGAGTTCATATAGAAACGTTTTAATTTGAATAAAATAAAATACGCATCAAGTGCGCTTGGAAGCCAAATCTCATCCTTGATGTTATTCTCGCGTTGCCTACGCACAGTTCAAACATTTCAAAATACAACCACTAGATACAATGCATGACTCTTTACAGACTTTCTCCAACTTTACAACATAGCAAGGAAGAAGAAAAGGAAAAAAAAATAGGAACAAAACAACACACTGAAGATAGAGTCTGCCTCCAAAATATATTTGTGATAAATTTCAAACAAGTAAAATATTTGTTTATTTTCCTAATATTACGTTGTATTTGGCTTTCAATTGCACTTGATGCGTATTTTATTTTATATTTAAATATACTTTATTTAAACCTGCATAGTCGATTATGATCATCGCCGATTTAAAAAATATTTTTATAGTTAACTATAATTTAGGTTTTTTTTTTTTTCACTCCATTTAAAACAAAAATATTTAAAAATATGTAAACTTTCTTTATCAATTGATTTTGTGTTTTTTAATCGCATATCTTTTTCAAATAACTATGTTTATATTTTGTCAAATTGTTTAGATATTTCTATTTTTTAATCGGCGACGATCGTAATAGACTGCGCAGATTTAAATAAAGTATATGTAAATAAAGTATATGTAAATAAAGTATATGTAAATAAAGTATATGTCAATATAATACATTTAAAAAAGAAAACGTAAATATGTTAGAAAAAATATATTAACAAAAAAATCTTAATATTTTGTCCAAATATATAAGTAAGCAGTTTTGAAGAATAGCGGAAGTATTGTATCAATTTTGTGTTTCCATACCTCAATTGACAGACCTGCCGCCATCTTTGAAACTTATGGTCTCGTTTTATGCCTCATTACCAAAGTTTTAGTATCATGCAAATGAAGAAAGCATATATTTGTGACCTTAGTGGCTAATTAGTAGTAAATAAAAAACATTTTTAATAAAATTGCTGACCAAGATTTTAAAGGGGTGGTAATCCATCTAAAGTCCTACCACATAAACAAACTGGGGTTATTTCTTAACTTCCGGTTTTAGATATACATTTCTGCCCAAATTTCCTTTCTGCTTTATGCACATTTCACAAAATATTCTTTCTTTGTTTTTAATAAATGATCGTCTTTGAAGAGCAGCCTATAAAACCAATTTTTAAAAATGTTATTTTAGCTCTTTACATCAAGGGGCTTCATGCTTTGTCATGAACGACTTCCATAAGAAAAAAAGGAAATATTTAAAAATCTATGTTGATGTATTGAATATATTTGTCTAAAGTATGTGAAAATTTTAACTCGTAGGGCAGACACATTATCGAGCTAATATTATCTACAGTATTATGAGGGAAATTGTAAAATTTACTTTTATTTTATAAAAGATTAAGAAGTGATTTGATCAATGGTCCAAATAATTACTATATGTATATCTTTCTAAGTTTAGTGCGAGATCATTCCAGCAAAGTGCTCGATTATTATAAAGAACTAAGAGCTTAATACATATATAAATAAATATTAAGATCGGAACATTGATACTGCCAGTTTCAAATCTGACAAGCAAGAACTGTATGCGACAATTGGATGTCTTCAAGTCCAACATAAACAAATTCCTGACAAACCGCCCCTTTAAGTAAGACACACTATCAAATCTCTAATGCTAATGATTACTACAATACTATCTCATTGATTACTGTACACGCAATAACCCTTATCTCTGAGTGGCCTCCGGGCCTTGATAAGTGTTGACCCCCATGTAAAAAAAAAAAATTCTTTGTGCATTCTCCCCAGGTCATGTGCTGTTCCCCTTTGTCAAATTTGAAACCAAATGTACTACTGCTATCCCGATCTTCTGTAATACACAAGGAACATTCCAAAAGTAATGCCTGCTATTTTTTATTCAGCCCTGAATGGATCAGAGAAAACTGCAAATTGCATTGTTATGATAGCTGAACTTATGCATTCATTACCTGAAAGTTTCACCTCTTTGTTGCAGATGTTGACGATGTGAGACTCTAAGAAAGCAAACTCTGTCATGGATGTATGTCAGAAACAGAGATGCATAATTGAATTCCTCCACACAGAAAAAATTGAACTGATCAACATTCATCGACGCCTGTTGAACATTTATAAAGCCATTGCAGTTGATGTCAGCACAGTTAGGAGATGGGTTTGTCGATTTCAGAGTAGCAACAGAGATGTGAGTAACAACACATGCTCCAGACTTTTATGACCGAAGCATCAAAAGAGGTTGGCAAAAATGCATTGAGAGTGCTGGTGGCTATGTAGAAAAATAAATTCTGGAGCACAAAATGGTTGCTCGTTTTAATGGTACCACTCCTGTCTTTCAACTTTTTGAGTTAAAGCAAGATAGGAGGCTTCACTTTTGGAATGATACTTGTATGTATGACAAAACAAGCTCCGGACGTCCATGCACAGCCATTGTTCATTGCTGGCAAAAATGCATCGAGAATCATGGTGATTAATGTAGAAAAATAAATTCTGGAGCACAAAAGTTCACTCGTTTTAATGGTACTACTCCTTTCTTCATAATTCTTCAATGTTTTAGTTTTTTAGGATTTACTTTTGAAGTGACCCTCATATAATTATCTGCATACTTTATTATGGATTGTCATGGGCATAACTAGTACTTTACACTAATGGCAATATTTTCTCTTTATACTAATCACAAAAATACATCTTTTCTATCATATTTTTTTTTTTGTCTTTTTTCTCTACAAACCTTCATTAAACCTAACTATTTATTCTCCCTTCATTGCTGCTGTCGTTGTTGAACCCAGGATATTTTATCCTGTATGGGTCCCGTTCCGTCGTCGTGTTTCGAGGTAAGATAACCACTATAGGTGTTTATATGGTTTTAAAAAAAAAAATTTTTTTTTTAAATTAAAAAGAAAGCCAAATGCACCTCTCAGTGTTCATTTATCAACGCCCCCACCCCTCCCACCCCCCACTCTACTGCGGATATCACTGTCACCAACTTGCATGTTATGCATCTTGCTGCGTGTGTGTGCGTGTTCTTTTTTTTTTTTTTACACATTACACATTTTTACACATTAGTTTAAAACTTGACAAAAATGTGGGGGTGAATCTTTTAAAAATAACTGATAGAAGTTGATTTTTTCTATATAAAAATTCTAACACTTAAAAGTCATTTTCAAGTCTAATGTAAACAAATTCTTGTTGAGCCGTCCCCCTAAATAAGTCCTATACAAGTTCCACCATTACTGATTATCACAGTGTTGTCTTGCTGTTTATCTGACACTCATTAACCCTTACCTTTGAGTGGCACCACCTCCTAGTAAAAAAAATAGCTAGAGAAGAATTGTTTATCAGTCTTAATATATAACAATTGAACATGACATTAAGCAACTGTAAAACTAAGATTGTCTCCAAATGAGTTAAGCAGAAAATAAAGGAATTTGGTTCTTGTTCAGAATTTTCCCAAATTAAAAAAACAAAACTTTCAAGCCTGTATGTACTCAAAACAGAACGAAAATGTCGTATTCCAAAAAACACATAAATTGATCAAGTAGTTTTATTTTTAACTAAGGAAATAAAATTTTATGAGTAAGCAAAAAGGGACTATCTCACATTGCAATCTTGAAGAAACAAGGGTAGATAACTCTACAAAAATTCAAACTTGCAAGTTCAGTCCTGTAATGCCTATGATTTCCCGTTACTCACTTAGTCATTTAAAAATGATTTTTTTTATAAAAATAAAACTACTTGATCAGTTTTTGTGATTTTTGGAATATGACCTTTTCTTCTCATCACAGCGTAAAGATTTTTCTGTATTTTTTATATTTTTGTTTGTTGATATTGTGGGAATTCTGGACGATTACCGGAATTTGTATTCTAACTGCATACCAAACATCGTCCAAAGGAAATGTAAGTACTTCTGCAGTTTACAGACCATGTTACTTTTTAGATAAGATTTTTAAGTTAAATCCAATTTTTATCTCTTTTGTTTATTAAATTGTGAAAGTACAGAACAGTTAGCAAAGGATTAAAAATTTAAGACAGAATTTATTAGACAATCGTATTTATTTCCCCCCCCCCCCCCCTACGAGGGCAAAATTAGATACATGGTTGGTTTTTCATGTTTAAAAATCCAGTTCCCCAAAAGTGAACACTTTGGAGTGGGACAAATATAAAAATTGCCTCAGTAAAGAAGGATTTCTTCTTTACAAGGACAGAAAAGATGAAGCATAGTATCAGTACAGTTACTACACTTTGCTTCTAGAATTTTTGAGCTAGAAAAATAGTTATAATAATGAATGTTTCAAGATCTAGGCTTTTGTTTAAGAATCGATAATTGAGCAAACTCTATTTGTCAATCACTTATAGGCTTAAATCTATTATTATTATTATTATTATAAAAAAATGTTTTTAATTAATAATAATAATGATAATAATAATAATAATAATAGTAGCAGCTGCTCCCAAAAGTATTAGACAAAATTGTGATAAATTTAGCATGAAGAGCCTTTTGGTTGCAAAGTCTGTCATAAAAAGTGAAGCTTAATATACTACTAATAAGATTTATTATTGACTAGCAGAGGTACCCAGCATTGACCGGGTGTTTAGAGGTATGTGTGCTGGGCGGGGGGATCAAAACAAAAGAATAAGCGAAGTAATAGCCCTGTTTAAGTATTATACATAAAAAAAAAAACAATGCTAAAATTTCTTTAAAAAATCGTTGTCCGGGTGTTTGTGTCGGGGGGGGGGGGTTAAAAAAGTTTTGGTAGGTAGGTAGGATCATACCCGAAGTCTTGAGGCGAAGTTAAAGTGTGAAAAAAATGTGACACATTAACCGCTCGGCCAGCAAGAAAGAGTAACTCAAACACGCTTGAATTTATTTAAGTAGAAACAGAATTGACAGGTGACCGCACTTAATGAGGTCAGATATTAATAGCGGAGTTAACTTTTACTGTGGGGCAGTTTTAAACATTTACTGCGGGGCAGTTTTTTTTTTGTTGTTTACCCAACTTTGGCTGGGTTTTTTTCCCCCAAGATGTTGGGGGAAACCAGCTCCCCATCAAAAGGGGATTGTCCAAATTGAATAGCAATTGTCTGATATAAGGAGAAACTCCGCATTGATCAAAGCTGATTGCTTTCTGGATGTTCCCAGCAATCGTGCCGGACAATGCCAACTTCGAATTAGTTTCACTTTTATATGAAAAAGCTGAATCAACATGCGGCGATTGAAAAAAAAAATCTCGAAAATAGCGCGTAAATTCAGGCATATTAAAGATTGTCATAGATATTATGATTTAGATAGCATATAAAAAGTTTTAAGGAGTGAGCCGACTGAGCGCCCCCCTATAAGAGCCTTTTGCGGGCATACACAAAAAGTGCACACACTAACACACAAACATTTTCGCTTTTATATATATAGATAGAAGATTGGCTATAAAATTATTGAGTAAAATTGCACAAAGCTTAAACAGAGCCATTGAGCAACCGAATGTAATAAAAATTAAGAAACCTGGTTTATAGTCAAGATTGTTTGCTCTTTTTGACTTTGGCTTGTGTTTGAGTTTTGGTAACTTTTGGATTGTACAACCATTCAAGGACTCATTGGTAACAGAGATAAAATTTTCATTGCAATCCAATATTGTTGTATGGTTGAGTAATCAGTGACAAAACTAGTTCTTTCACTTTGTTTGATTAATGAGGGTTCTTGTTCAGAATTCACCCTATATTAAAAAACAAAAATGAAGAAATAATAATAATTAAACAAAAAACTCAAATAATAAATTTATATTAAACATTAGTTTTTTTTTTTTTAAGTTAATAGAAAAGATTATTTACTATTCTTAGATATCTTTTTGTGTGTTTTTTTTTTGTTTTTTTTTTACAATTATGAATTCAGTTCTAAATCTCTATATATAAAAGCGAAAATGTGTATGTATGTATGTTCGCTTTTTGTGTATGTTCGCAAAGGGCTTTTTTTCGCTTGGTTCTCGCTCGGCTCGCTCATTCTTAAAACTTTTTATATCATGTGTAAATCGTAATATCTGAGTTAACAACGGGGGTCGCCTGTCTATTTAATTTGCCCGACTTTGAAAAGCTAAATATTCCACAATTTTGGATTGCCGCGTGTGGATTCAGCTTTTTCGTATAAAAGCGAAACTAAGCTTAACACATCGTTCCCGGTGCGATCGCTGGGAAATTCCAAAAGCAGTCCAGCTTTGATCAATGCAGAGTTTCTCCCTATATCAGATAATTGCTATTCAATTTGGACAATCCCCTTTTTATGGGGAGCTGGTTTCCCCCACAACATCTTGGGGAAACAAAAAAAAAAAAAACTGCCTCGCAGTGAAAGTTGACCTCATTAAGTATGGGCACCTGCCAATTCTTAATACTTAAATTAATTAAAACATGTTTCCGTTACTTTTTCTTGGTGGCTGATCGGTTAACATCGCACGTTTTTTTTTTCACACTTTATTTTCCAACTTCACCTCTCCTAGTTATCACCCAAGTAGTTCTTCACCCGCAAGACGAAAAGAATTGCGTTGATACTAGATGGGATCAATGAATACATGAATAAATGGCACTATGCAAATCAATTTTTCGGTAATTTATTGTCTTTTGGGGGAGATTGCTTGCATTATCTTTTAATCATTTTTTTTATTCATTCAAGGTAAGTCGTTGCGAAGTTCCTGTTTGTATGGGATGGAGTAGAGTTGAGAATTATATGAGTAAAGGGTTGCTGCATAGATATGTGTCTTATGTCCTTGAAAAACTGGTTACCACAATTTGGTCAGAAGTAAAACCTTCACTGAAAAGCATATAGTTCAAGATAAGCCAATTTCTTCTAAGCAAGTGTCCTACACTCACTGGCGTACCTTGAATATACGACTACTGTGAATTTTGTATTTTGAACATAAATACATGTATCTCAAAACATAAAATTTTTAAAGCATTTTTTAAAAAAATTTTCATTAAAATATGTTTATTGAAAAAATAATTAATAATGAAAATAATTTTTTTTTATATAAATTAAATTAAATACAATAAACCTTATTATTAAATGTTTTCCTTTTCATAAATACTAAAATTAATGCTTTTTTTTACCGTACATATTTATTAAAGAAAATGTGTAATTGTCCCAAAATATTAATTTTTAATTATAAATTTAGTATTTTTATTTTTATAAAAGTATTGGAATGTTTTCTTATTTCAACAGTGACTGGCTTGAACGTAATATAACAGGGTCATATATTCAACGAAACACCTCAGAGTGCAGGATACTTTCTTAGGTGAAAGTAGATTGTCTTGTGCGATATGCCCTTTTACCCAAACTTCTAAAGTTGAAATTAATAATTTATACAGTTCCATCAACACAACCAACTTGGTCAAAAAAGGGTTACATAGACGAGAATTCAAAAATATGTTCAGTCCGTGTAAAAGGGAGTTTGAATCTGTGGTTATCATCTTGTCTTGCCTAAGTTGTGATGAATAGCAAGACAGGCATATGACTTCTAGTCAACTTTCTGTTAAAAAACTGTTAAAAAATGTTTGGCAGAAGTGTCTCCCATGCGGAAGTGCCCTGACTGGACAATGCATCAATCACTCCGCAAGTGAGAACATGCTAGCATACAAAAAATAAAAATAAAAAATGATTATATAACTGCTACAAAGTAATGGTCGATATGCATGAAAAAAAATCTGCAAATTAATTACCAATAATAATTAAAACAATTTAATACATGCGAAATACTTTGCATTATTTTTTTTTTAGTTTATGAAATTAAACTTAGATATATTTTTTTAGTTAATGAAAAAGATTACTTATTAAATTTAGATATTTTCTTTTTTAGTTAATGAAAAAGATTACTTATTAAATTTAGATATTTTCTTTTTTAGTTAATGAAAAAGATTACTTATTAAATTTAGATATTTTCTTTTTTAGTTAATGAAAAAGATTACTTATTAAATTTAGATATTTTCTTTTTTAGTTAATGAAAAAGATTACTTATTAAATTTAGATATTTTCTTTTTCAGTTAATGAAAAAGATTATTTATTATACTTATATATTCTCTTTTGCATTTTTTTTATAATTGTTTATTTCTGAATTTTTTGAGATAAGGATTTATTATTTGGTTTATTTGGATTCTTCCGACTATTGTTCTCATCTTTTAGTCTTATTTTTGTGTTTCGATTGATGCAACCTTCGTCCTTCTTGAAGTGTATCTTGTTGAACTCAGGAATCTGCACGGAATTTTGAATAGAAATTTTTATTTAATCCACGGGGGTAGCATGCTCTCTTTCCATCAGCCATGACTGAGTAGAAGTTCTAAGTTATCCACAATTGTATTTTGAATTTCGCCTACACTGAGCACTTTAACCTCCAGAATAATATGTTTTATAACTGAATTTTAACAAGTACCTTATCCACTATGCCACGGCAATACCCCCAATGATTAAATAAAAGGTTCTGTTAAAAATTCTGTGTAGATTTCTGAGTTTGACAGAAAGATTTCCGAGTTCGACAAGATACACCTGAAGATGGTCAAAGGTTACATTGACTGAAATATTGTGTGAATAACCCTCAAGGTGAAAACAGAAATTGGAATAATTTAAATAATACAAATAATTGCAAATTTTCATTAAATTAAAAGTACCTAATTGAAACTGTTTATTTCTGAAAAAAAAAAATATTTTTATAAGAATGGAAACATATTGTTTTATTTTTTTGAATGAGGAAATAATTAAGACCAAATCAGTTTGAAAAAATTTTTTCACTTAAATTGGAAAGGTATGGCCATTGAGTGACGTCAGGTCCAGTGTAATGCTAAATTCGTTCCTTTCAGCTGTTGGTATAATTTGTAGTGCTTAAAATACGTTTGGTTCTTAATCGAAAATTCTTTACCCATCAACATGCATTAAAATGTTATTCTTCAGGCATGTCTGTTATATAATGGAGAATATGTATGTGTTGACTGTCAGCAGTGAAAGTAGGTCATTCATTTTTTTTTTTTTTACATTACTAAATTAAAACTTATTGCAAAAAAGTGAAAAAAAAAAATGTACAATACCATGTAAAGAAAGAGTGTTGTATAGAAAATTTTTTTTCTGCATAACTATATAGAACCTCAAAACAGCTTAAGGAGCTGCTAAAAAGATCTTATCCTGCCTTGACAGAGTTCAAAATAGACTTTGTAGCGTAGTGGGCGATGCCCTTTTCTCTTCCCTGCAACCTCTTTCCCACAGAAGAGATGTTGCAAGCCTGTCTCTGCTTTATCATTATTTTCATGGCAAGTGCTCGTCTGAGCTCCAATCTATGGTCCCCTCTCACCAAACTTTCTTGAAAAACATTTGTCTAGCTGAAACCATTATCAATAATTTCCCCCACTCTTTATCTGTGCTTAAACCCAAATGTAGATTCCATGAATAAAGCTTCTTTCTTAAAACTGCCTGGCTGTGGAGCTCTGTTCCACTGGCCTGCTTTCCATCTGACTACAATATGATCATCTGTGAATAATTCTTGATGAGCCGTCCTTTTAAGTAATCCAATTTATCACATTTCCACTACTAACGATTGCTACAATATTATCCCATTGACTACCGTACGCTCATTAACCCTTATCCTTGAGTAGCCTCTGGGTCTTGATAAGTGGTGACTCCTTTGTAAAAAAAAAAAAAAAAAAATTAAAGGATCCATTCTAGGTCCAACTTTTTCCAAATCATATTCGGATATCATTTGTTGACATCTATGCAGATGACAGCATTGTTTATGGAAATACTTTGAACAGAATTCATCATCATGATATCATATGAATTCGAAGATTCTGTTGTTGGCATTGGTTTCCCTGATATTTTTTCAGTAAGAATTCTTTCTAGGACATCAGGTACTTACAAGAGGGACCACGTTAAGGTTACTAACATCTTAAGTGAAAGTGAGGTCTGTGAAACAAACTGGATTCGAACTTGTGACATTCAGGTCATCAGTTCATGCCATTAACCACTGAACCACCGTCATCTCTCTTGAAGAGTAGTGATGAGCCAGATTTTACTTTCTCTCTCACACACTTTCTTTCTCTCTCTTTCTCTATTCCTCTCCCTCTCTCTCTTTCTCTGTTCCTCTCTCTCTCACTCTCTGTTCCTCCCCCTCTCTCTCTCTGTTCCTCTCTCTCTTTCTCTCTGTTCCTCTCTCTCTTTCTCTCTGTCCCCCCTCTCTCTCTCTCTTTCTCTCTGTTCCTCTTTCTCTCTCTCTATTCATCTCTCTCTCTCTCCCTGTTCCTCTCTCTCTCTCTCTCTCTCTCTCTCTGTTCCTCTCTCTCTCTCTCCTTCTCTTTCTCTCTTTGGACTTGAAGCATCTGGTAAAATGGCGAAAAAAGTGACTTGTTATTTTAACGCCTCCAAAAACATAGCTTGTCTCCTTCCATTACCAACACTTGGAACCTCACTTCTCTCCAGTTGAAATGAATGGTCCTCTTATCAAGGAAGTGTCCTTCTTTAATAAGCTCTTAGGACTGATTTTCATCCTCGACCTGAACTGGAAGACTTACATCAAATCTCTTGCTAAGATTGCTGGAAAATTTTTTTAATCATTCTATCGCTCTAGAAAGTGTGTCACACCTTATGCAGTTCTCTACCTGCATAAAAGCAAGATACGCCCCAAGATGGAGTACTGATGTCATATCTTGGGAGGTGCCGTCTGGAACATTCTTTCTTGTTTTGAAAAAGTACAAAATTGACTCTGCAGTCTAGTGGGAGATATTTTCTTCTTGTCCCTTCAACTTCCTTCACACAGAAGGGATATTGATAGTTTCTATTGTTCGTGATATGTGTCACTGAGCTTCAATACCTTGTATTTTCCTGTAAAAAAAACATTCACAGCAAGAACTCGTTTAGCTACAACCACAGCAAGGAACTTTTATCTTTCTCTCTTTATTGAAAACCAAACAAAACTTCTAGGAACAAAGCTTCTTTTCTAGAACATCCTGCTTGTAGAACAAGGTACCACAAGCTTGCATCATTACCAATGACAATATGATCATCTTCAAGTCTAATGTGAACAAATATTTGTCATCCTCATGTATAATCTATTAAATTTTTAGAGTAGAATGTGGATCATGGGTTTATTTTTAGCAGCCTCATAACTCTTGATTCCTTTATTTTGTCCTTTAGTCCTCACATTTCATGAGCAATGTTTCTGACAAAGGTGGAAGAATTGCTGTTTTCTAGGTTAGAATCTCTCTCAAACTGATTAGTTTTTTACTTTTTTTTTTTTTAGCTCTTTACATTAAGTACTTCATGCCTTGTTTGGGTCGATTTTCATTTTAAAAAAAAAATGTTCTGCCCATCCCATTTATTGTTTCTGATCTTCTTGTGGAGGGGGTTCATAACTTACAAACTCTTTAACCCTTATTCTCTAGGTGCTCCCAGACCCTGATAAGTGGTGACCTTTTACCAAAAGACAAGAAAAAAAATTAATCAAGAGGATAACGCTTAATCTACAAGAATTTTTTTTTTCAAACAAAGAATTTAAATAATAAACGAATATGTAACTGTTAGTTATCTCCCTTTATCTGTTAGAATAAATGTCTTTAAATGAAAATTTAAAAAAAAAAATAGAAATTGTCGCACCCCCTCTCTCATCACACAATACTGATTGACTCAGCGATGCTTTGATGTAGTATTAGAAATTAGTTATGCAGTTGTTTATGTTGTTGAATTAAATATTAGTACTTTTTTTTTCTAAATACATTATTTTATGCATGTCTTTTGCAAAGCAAAGCCTTAGAATGCCATATATTTTTTTTCTTTTATGATGTTTTTATTTATAGAAAAATGCTTGAAAAAATACAAATATTGTCGTTTTTTTTTATTTAGTGAAAATTCTTAATGAATGCTTATAATATTGTTTTCTGTCTTTAAATTTCTAGTTCGGCTCTTTTTAATGTTTTCTTTATTGATTAAAAAAATGGGATTTTCCAAAATTCATTGTACAAAGCAAATTGTATGAATTGGTGTCACTTTTTCATTTATTTATTCTATGCAATTAAACATTTCAGGTTAAAAATGTTTCAGTCGGATATTAAAACGATGATTTTCTGTTTTGTTTTTCAGACATTCATATCTAATTAATGCAAGTTTAAAAGCCATAATCCAAGCAAACTTTTAACATTATCGTGTGCGGCTAATTGGTAGGCATAAAGCTAAGAGATTATAAGCATAAGAACTTGAGTTTAACAATAAAATATCACATACATAGAATGGTTCAAAAGTCTGAACTCATAAACAATCACTATTTATATAAAGTTTATGTTCATATATTTGTATGTATAGCATTTATTCCTAAACTACTTAACCGATCATTATCAATTTTGGAAGATAACTGCTAAGCATAAGGGTGGGTAATATGGACTATATTTACTTTAATTTATGCAAAAGACACAAAAGGTGAAAGCCTTTGTCATAATTTATTTATGAAAAATTATATCAACAGGTATCAATAAATATTCTCTAAATTTTAGTTTCTATGGGGTATTTTAAAGAGATTTTAAGGGATATAATGTGATCCCTCCCCACATTTGAAAAATCTTAAATATTTCAGATTTTAACCGCATTTGATCCATAGTCATTAGACACCAGTTAAGCAAGATTCCATGAATTTTAATTTAATCTTAAGATATTTTCAGATGAAGCCTTAAATTTTAGGCATTTTGTAGAATTTGAATTTTGATCAAAATTGGAATAAAGATTCTAGGTATATGGTTTAATAGAATTACCTCTTGATTTCAATATTCGTAAGGGAACATAAAAGTTATGCAAAATTGTTCTTATCTCAAGAATTCAGACATTTTACCCATCCTGGAACAGGTATTCTTCTAATTTACTATATAACAACATAAAATAGACATTATAGTTGATATTCACCTTCTTTCAAACACTTTTATTACTTGAGAGGAATATGATCCGTACATTTTTTTAAGCACAGTTTTAATTTTTGATCTATTATCTTTTAGTATTTGTAAAATTCTAGCTTTGCAAGCATAAACCACTAATTGAAGATATTCTTATAGGAAAAAATCCAAAGAACTCAAATCCAGAGATTTGGATGACTATTAAACCGGCCTCCAACATTCAATCTATTTCTCTAAAAAAATGTATTTTCCAAATATCTGCACACATAATTCATTAAATGGAATGAAGCCCCAATTTTATTGAAACCATTTATCACTTATGATTGCTGATAGTCTACATAGTAGAATGTTAAAATTGTCGCCCTAAAGAAAATAACACTACAGCTTTATTTTAAAACTTTTATTGAAAAAAATCAATTCAGGTAATTTGATTATGTAGTAGAGCTGATATCTATTTAAATCAGCTGCCTTCAGCTTCAATCACAATACTCGAGCCGAGATTGAAACCAAAACCTAAAGACAGTGAATCATGTACGGTAACTATTAGGCTAGCTTGACACGATCTTTAAAAAGTGTTTTCAAACATACTTATTCTTAACATAATGTGAACGATTCGCACATGCACAATCATGAAACAGTTGATAAATAGATAAAAATCCAATGACCTCTGCCTCAAGTATCAATTTTTCAATTTTGAGTTCTTAGCAGGCCTTTCTCCAGATGAAAATCAATTAAAAAGTTTTCCACATCTCTGAATACCCTATATACCAAATTTCAAGTCTGTGGATGAAAATTTCGTTGAGTATATAGGTTGAGAAGTGTCCTCACACACACACATTCTCACTTTTATAGATATACTAGCAGGTCGCCCGGCGTTACCCAGTTGTAAAATATGCATAAAATATATTTTCATTAATGCAGAATCCTTATTTATTATAATCAGAAATACTGTAGGTATTAAACATGACATTAAATTCCTTAAAAAAAAAATTTAAAAAATGAAGTAAAAAAAGAAACAGGCATGTGAGTATTATGTTTTTGCTAAACAGTTCACTTCTTGTAAGAAAAAAAAGTACTCAAGTCGAAAAAGAAATCAAAACCTAAAGTCAGTGAGTTAAGCATGATTACCATTCGGCCAGCATGTCGCACTCTTTAAAAAGTGTTTTCAAACCAACTTATACTTAGCATAAGGAATGTGTAATGTGACCCATTCACACATGCACAATCATGAAGCAGTTAGCAAACAGAGAGAAAAATCCGACGACTCCCATGCACCAATTTTTCTGGATGAAAATCAAAGTTTTCCACATGTCCGAATAACCTATATACCAAACTTCAAGTCTGTAGATTAAAAATTTGTTGAGTATATAGTGTCCTCGCATGCACATTCTCATTTTTATAGAATATAATATATATAAGTAGTGGGTTAGATTTTATTTTTCTCGTGAAAACAATGTTGAATATTTTTAATAGAGCAATAATCTGGGTTAGAATCTATTCATGTAACATTCATCATTGAGCTTGAAATGGTATTTATATATTTTCTAGCTCCTTACATCAAGTAGCTTCATGCCTTGTCAGGAACTATTTCCATTTTAAAAAAATAGGTAGTAAGTTTACTGCAATAATGTAATTTCATGTTAATAGATTTCTTCTGATAAACTTTGCAAAATTGTAGTGGACATATGATCTCCCAAAATTTAATACCATGATGATTTAAACTGGATAAACGTGTATCATCATTCAGTGAAAATTGATGTACTTTTCTTTATTCAAAAAGTTTCTTCAAAATTAAAAATGATATAGCACATTTTATCAATTGCAAAATGTATTACTTGAGATGCATACAAATCTTTGCAGTTTACAATTTTAAAAAAATTTTTGTCATTAAATGTTTTGTGTGCATATTATATGTTTTCTAAGTTTAGAGTAACAAAAAAACTTACGTATTTTGATTAAACAACTTCAGTTAGTCATGTGCAACCTTTGTAACAACGCAACTGGATCTAGATGACCCTTGTCTGGTGTAATGGATACTGATTCTGACTATGAAATCAGCAAACCCAAGTTCAAATAAAGTCAGATCTATTACATTTACATATTATACAATATCATTGGGAAACCCGCCTCTAAACATTATGGATTAATTAACAACTTGTGTTCAATGAATCATTAACAATATGTATTATTTCACCATTAAGTAATAAAAAAGGGTTTATATGCCATAAAAAAAAGCCAATCATCTGCATGATCATTGTTTTTTTATTCCAGCAAGGCAAGATGAAATTCAACAAAAACGACAGAACCTGGACTATGAGGAAATCACACCCTGTTTGAAGGAGGTCACAAAAGTTTGGGACGTAATGCTAAATAACCCAGATCGGAAAAGCACACAGTTTGATCCCAAGATACTCGAAGACTGCATTAAACAAGGTGAGTAAAAAATGTTTCAATGGCTCTTTTTATTTTTTATTTATTTTTTTTATTTTGCTTGTTTCTTTTTTTTTCTTCTTTTTTTTTTAATTAAAAATTTTTTTTTTTTAGATGCAGAATAATTGCAATCCAACATTCTAACCATTCCGTCATTGTGACAGTCTATACAAATACCTAATGTTTTTTGTTCACTTGAACAGCTAGACTTTGAAATTCCCTTTCTGCTTCCCTAACTGTACTGATATACAGAAGTTTAAATGTAATGTAAACCAACATCTTGTTGATCTTTCCTAGGCATAGTCCCAAATAGTAGCCCCTTACGTCCAGGTGATGACATGCCTTGTTAGGGGTGAATGTGAGTAAAAAAAAAAAAAAAGAAAAAAAAAAATACTGATGGACATTTCGTAAGCCGCCTTAATCTTCTTCAGACTATTTGTCCTAAACAGTCTACAACTACTGTCAGATCATGCAAGCAATTGTTTCAAAACAAAGTTGAGCAAGTCTTCTAATATCTCTTTCCATGGCAGAGTTTCCAAAATTTTCAAAATAAGAGCTTAATATTTATATTTTTATTTTCAGAAGTTTAGATAAGCCATCAGTACCGACGGTTTCAAACATGATAATAGGGAACCGTTTTAGGTCCCAGTATCAAGCTCTCTTCAGCCGATCTATCTCATCTGTCTATAAATGTAGAAACATACATTAGGTATGTTTCTACTTCTGCTGAAGAGAGCTTGATATTGGGACTTAAAACGGTTCATTGGGTTAGAAACCGACGGTACCGATGGCTTATCTAAACTTCTGAAAATAAAAATATAAATATATATTATATATATTTATAAAATATAGATAAATATTTCATAAAGCCGTACACTTTTTATAATACTAAAAACAACAAAACAAAACATTTTATTTATTATTTATGCAAAAAATAATTAAGTATAGTTTGAATTTTTTATCTAACACTGTTTGCTGCTGACTTCGTGTCACCTGTTTATCTGCATCACCCCCATTAGATGTTAAGTTGGACTTAGATTTGCTTGTCAAGATATGACATAACAGATACTAGGTCCGAAATGGGATATCTCTATAGAAGCTCTGTCCATCAGGTGTCTGTCATAGTGAACTTTTAAAACGTTTGTTTTAGTCCCCCGACAAAAGCAGGGTGGACCTGCAAATTCAATCTTGTTCGTTCGTCTGTTTCCATCTGTCTGCACTTTTCTCAATAACTACGCCTTGGAATTTTTTTTAATTTTGCACAAACTTTAAACATAATATGAGTAAAAAAGCAACAGAACAGATTTTCCGGGAAAACTCTGATTGCCCCCCTTGCCTTTCAGGTTAAAATGGCTAAAATTGACATTTTTGTGCTTATTAAAAAAATTGATAATTTGGATTTTTATAAAACTTTCTGAAAAGTTGTAATTAACAGATTTCTATATAATTTTGTTTGTCTATACTTTGCGATAACTCTTGGGTGTGCCTAATAAAAACACTCCATTTTTGGGACTATTTTACCATATTTGTCCTTTTTTGTGTACGTCTATTTAGCAGTTTTGCATGGTGCTGAACTCAAATTTAAATATGATATGTTAAGGCCTTGGGGACTTTTGGGATTAAATAGAGGGGGGGGGTGCAAATGATGGACTTAGTCATTTCTTTTTTTTGCATGGTGCAGAACTCAAATTTACATATGTTAAGGACTAAAACTGCACCATTTGTTCATTTTTACCAGGATTTGACGTCTCCTGGAGACTTTGGGGGCTAAATGAGGGGTGGGGATAGATGTTCAACTTAATCATTTTTTTTTATGCCTCATTCACTGTGCATCACCGGGGACCATGTATGCTTCACTTGTTTTTTTTTTTTTTTATTGATCTGTCAGGTCAAAGTTTTAAATACAATTTTGAAAGAAATCAAAAAATATTTCATGAAATAATATATTTTTTATAATACTAAAAACAAATTCAAAGCAATGAAACAATAATATTATATTTATTATTTTATGCAAAAAAATAATTAAGTATAATGCGAATATTTTAGCTGACACTGTTTGCTGCCGATTTTGAGTCGCCTATTTTTGTTACATAAACCAAAAGAAAATGAAGTATACATTGATAAAGACTTGAAAGAATAACAGTCGGAACATTGTTAACATTGCAATTAAGAGGTAAACAGTAGTTCGAAAGTTGTAAATGATTATATATTATATAAATATATATATATTCAGGCCTAAACTCTTTGTTAAATTAATTTTGTTTGAATTCAAAATTAGTAAATTTTTTAGACTTTTCTTCTGTTTGGTTCTTTTTTTGCAGGCGTCCCCAAAAGTCGGCGTGGCAGCATTTGGCAATTATTGGTGGAGCAGAACCTGCTGAAATCGCCCATGATGAGCACGGGCAGTGGTCTAGATGATGTGGCATATGACGACCTTATGAGAAGGTTAACCACGCATCAGCATGCCATCTTAATTGACCTTGGTATTTCAATATCTCTTTTATTATCTCAACTTATAGAGTTTAAAAAACAAAGACCCTCTATTATTTGCGCAATATTTCATAACAAATACAAATACGACTTAAGACATAATATTTTATCTATTCTATTGTTTCAGAATTTTTTCGATAAAGATTGATTATATGGTTTATTCAGGCTACTATTCTTGGTATTTAGTATTTATTTGCTTCTCCACGAAAGCAAATTAGACACAAGGTCGTTTTTAATATGAGGGAAACCAAGCCCCCCCCCCAAAAAAAAAGGGTGCACTCTGGCAGTATCCAAATAAATAGGAATTGTCTTAGTATGAAGGGTTTCCCCTACATTGACCAAGAACCAATTAAATTAAGTGATCCCAGCCTGAAGACCAAGAACTTATAAACCTGTGATGCAACAGTTATTGGCTTCAATTGACAATCTGTACAAAGTGACAGTCTTTTGAGGGTTGAAAGTTCAATTTGCACTAAAGGCAACAACTAAGAATAAAAATAATTTTACTCAATAATGGCTGATAGAATGAAGATAATCCACCCTGTGGATTAAATAAGATCTTTATCGATTCGATGCTTTGATACCTCATTATAATACAGTTTCCTTTCCAGTAGCTTCTTTTCAAAAACTGCAAACAACTCTCTTCCTGCTGATTGCTTTCCTCCTAACTACAACCTTGGTTTGTTTCAAGGCTAAGACCAATAAGTATCTGTCTTTGCAACAATCTTTTCTTTATTCTTGTCAGCTCCTTACATCAATTGGCTTCATGCCTTTTCGTTAGCGATTTCCATTAATGAAAAAAATGAAAAGTTCAGTTTGAAATTTCGTACAGGGTCTCAAGTTCAATATAAATATTTCCATGTCTAAAATGATGCACCTGAAGAAGTTTAGCGCTTTGTTGAAATGTTATGGAAATGGTAGTATGTTTGACGATAGCAGCAGCTGGTGTGCTTTCGCAGTTTCAAATCTTTAATTTGAAGGGCATTGGTTATACTGAAAGAAACGGTTCTCAAAATCAAGCATAAGACCAAACAGATAAGGTTACCTAGTTTATTGGAAAACCAATTTCAGTGAACCATGATTGCTTTAAGCACTACGGGGAAATGAGTGGTGCAGATTGATACTCTTAGTGACGTAGACATAAGCCGCTGGTGGACACATCTGACATTGATGAAGTCTACATCAAAAGAGAGGAAGTAAACTGGAAAACAGGAAGTCACTTTACACAAATCCACATGAAAAGATAGACATCTCCCCCCGCCCTCTTCTCTTATATTATCCCATGTTCATTTGATATTTTATCATTGTACTATAACAGATGATCTTGTGCCAGCCTTAGCTGTGTTTCAGAGATGTTTGCAAAAGAGACCTTAAGATCTTGGAAATTTATTTCAACAGATGGAAAAATTTTACTCCCTCTGTCGATCCGATTTGAAGGCAAACTAAGTTGACATAATGTCTTAAAACCAGCCTGGTTTGAACAATATTTTGCACGTACAAACGTGTATGTATTCCTTACATCCCAAATCTTAGGTCAGGGGATGTGTGGTATGTGCAGTATGTGTGTGTGTGTATGTATATATATATATATATATATATATATATAATGCGTGTGTTGAATATTATTATCAAAGCTAATAGAAATACAATGAGATGTTCACAAAAATTTGCCTTTTGCATTAACTCTCTTTT
Source organism: Euprymna scolopes (assembly GCF_053919585.1). Lineage (NCBI taxonomy): Eukaryota > Metazoa > Mollusca > Cephalopoda > Sepiida > Sepiolidae > Euprymna > Euprymna scolopes. The sequence goes on along the minus strand of NC_136484.1, from coordinate 20,705,625 downwards.
CTTGTATAAGTTTTGATTTAAGTCTGTTTTAATAATCTTGCAGGGAGCTTACAAAGTACTTTGTTTTTACTTTACGGAAATACATTATTTTCATATACACTTTTTTCAAAAACATGACTTTTTTTTTATAAAATAACAGAAAAGAAAAATAGAATTTAAAAAAAATGAAATTATTTATTATTACATGATAAAAAAAAAAAAGGTTAAATTTTGCCCTTAGCTTACATGCTGCCAGCAGAAAAATAAAAATGAAAAAAACACTTTGAAAATACCTGAAAAAAAAAAACAATTAGTTCAGAGTGGAGTATACTTTATAAATATATAGTAAAAGGATCACCCACTTCATGACCAGAGAGCGTTACTGATTACATAACAATTTTTTTCTGTACTAAAAAAAAATGGGTACTCATTCACTGCTATGATATATGGCCAAGAATTGGGTGATTATTTTGTTTAATTTATAGAGTGGAATGAATACTGGCTCTAAAATCTAAAAAAAAATTTTTTCCTATAATTTTTTTAGGGTGCTGATATTGTGTAATCGCACAAAAAATCTAATTTTTAACTTTTCATTAACAGTGTGCAGTTAAAGAGTAAAATCTTACCAAACAAATACTGATTCCATTTTTGAGTTATGATTTCACCCACATCAGTGAAAATTAGTTAACAAAGTTCGAATTAAGATGTTATTCCGATTCTGTAATGATTAAACATGAATTCTCTCATTTTATTTTATAGGGCGGACATTTCCCAAGCACCCCTATTTCCGTACACAATTGGGGCCAGGACAACTGGCCCTTTTTAATCTTCTTAAAGCATACAGTCTTGTTGACACAGAAGTTGGTTATTGCCAGGGACTTAGTTTTATTGCTGGAATGCTTCTTATTCACGTAAGTATATCAAAGACTGTCACACAAGCCAAGGTTGTAGTGAATGAATCTGCACCACTATTTAAAAAAAAAAAAAAAAAAACTTTTATAGCAAATTTTTTTTAAAAATTTTTTTCTCCCTTATTTATGATACTAACATGGATCCCTAGCGTTGCCCCGGTCCACATAAAGTTCTGTTTGGAAACACCTGCTATACTAAGGATATTGAGCAGTTTTTCATTATTATATGTCAACTCCATCGTTATCCCCACAACAATTTAAAAAATAAAAGATACTTCAGCTATCCATCCAGCGCGGCTGTAGCTGAGATTGAACTCACTACACAAGTTTGTAGCGTAATTCGAATCTTGTCGGTAGCTGAATACTTGATGCTTCGCTAGGGTTATTAAGGATATTTTTATCTTGACGCCATCACTACACGGAATGCCTACCATGGCTTAAGAGAGTCTCATCTACCCTTGAGAGAAGGATAGACCGCGCCAGTTTCTCAACTTGATATTTTACACCTTGCGGTACATACAGCATCTCACCTTCCCAATTGGTCATCCATCTGGTACTGGCCAGGCTTAACATTGCTTAACTTCAGTGATCTGGCAAGAACCGGTGTGTCAATGTGATTGTGCCGTATATTCAAAGATACTTAAAAATGGATAAAAGCACAAAAATGTAATCGCCCCAAAAAAGAAGTACGTGACAAGCTTCCCATCAGATATTTCAGCAGAAAGGATACAAAGAGAAGCTATTCTTTAGATATTTTTGTTGCCCATACGCTGGAACCACTCGTCTCTCCAAAAATGTAAATGCATCAAAACAACTTTTATTTCAATTAAAATAGCAAGGAGTGCCCATGCAACTGCAAAGAAAAAAAATTGAGCCACGGTGTCTGGGCTCAAACGTACAATATGAAAGAGGGGAAGAAGGCAAAAGCTTATGGACAAACATTTTGCCCACATGACCACGAGTGCTTACGACGTCATGACGTTGCAATATAAGCTTATGGACAAACATTTTGCCCACATGACCACGAGTGCTTCCGACGTCATGACGTTGCAATATAAGCTTATGGACAAACATTTTGCCCACATGACCACGAGTGCTTCCGACGTCATGACGTTGCAATATAAGCTTTATAAACATAGTTTTAGTGTGATATGCGTGTGTGACTTGTGAAAAAAGCAACGTGAAAAAGATCCCCCAGTTGACCACCACAGAATGAATTTTTTTTTTTCTAATTTTCACATATTTTGCATCCAAAGCATTCCTCTTTCAGATGGTACTGGTTTGGCCCAGTCGGATGCGGATGACAAAAGTTTTTAGCAGATATATGAACACACATACTCACACATACGACTTTCTTTTATATAATAGACTAGCGAGGAGTACCTGGCGTTGCTCAGGTGCAGGATATTGGCACAAGGACGAAATAAAAAATTTTTTAAAAAGATAGAGAGGTGGGATCGAACTCTAAAACGTAGAATAATTAGTCTTCCTTGCTAAAGAGCCAAAGAGGATGGTGAATTCAATGAGTTGGTAATTAACTTAAGAACCATAGGAGTTGCCAAGCATGCACAGAAATGAACGTTGCTTTTAAACCTGGCTAGGGGCCAGGAAAGCTTCCCGTTTTCTCTCGTTTGCGTTCGAACAGTTTCGCTTTATACAAAAAAGCCAAACAAACACACGAGACAACGCCATGGTGGGAATTTTGTTTAACTCGATCAGAAAAACAAAAGGAAAGAATGGATGTCTGTTTGTGAATGCGAGATATTACGATCTGGGAAGTATGCAAAAATTTCTTGCGGAATCTTATCGATGCGAGAAGCCTGATGCAAAAAGCCTTTCACATACATACACAAATCCTTGCACCCGTTTTGCCTTTTACATAAATAGGAGAAGACTAGCTGGGGTCCCTGGCATTTCCCGGGTGTGACGAGGTTTTACGGTAAGGGTATTGAGCAATCGAAACCTAAAAAAAAAAATTTTCTTAATTAACCAATCTCCTAAAACAAAATGGAAATAGCAGCAACTATCCATGTGAGCACAAAAAAAAAAAGCAGTAAGTAGGCAGGCAAGCTCGAACCTGTAACGTTAAGAGGAAAAGGAAGTACAAAAAAAGGCAAACGGTTTAGTCACCACGCCCACCACGACATCGCCAGTATTTGAAATAAGCTTAGTTATTGCAAGGCGTATGATGGCTTTGTAAAAATGTCAACAAAAAAGTTGACCCCACTCCTTGTTAAAAAACAGTCCAGTTGACGGTCAAAGAATTAATTTGGGTAATTTTGGATATTTATCGTCCAATTTTGTCAGTGTTGGTCGCGTGTGTCAAAAGTTTTTGGCAGGCACACAAACATGCACACACATTTTGCTTTTATATAATGAAAGATTGGAGATAATCCTCCAGAAGATATCTCACTCCCGACTTAATATTCTGCCTATAGAAGAGCGAAGTGCATCCTAAAATGAAGTACTGTTGCAAAGCGAGGAAGGAGCTGCTTTGAAAGCAAAATAACGTCCTTTTCTCTTCCTTGCAACCTCTTTCTCTCAGAAGAAATATTGTGACTATCTCTGCTCTATCATTATTTTCATGGAAAGTGCTCAGCTGATGTTCAATCTATGCCCTCCCTGCAAAATATTCACAACAAATACCCGCCTAGCTACAATCACTGTCAACAATTTTCCACACTATCTATCTCTGCCTAAATCTAAATGCAAATTCTATGAACAAAGTGTCTTTAACTGCCCACATGGAACTCTGTACTGTGGACCTGCTTTCCAACCGCCTACAACATAGTCATTTTCAAGTCCAATGTAAACAAGTTCTTATTGAGTCATCCCCTTAAATAATCAAATTCTACCTCATTTCCATCACTAGCAATCATTACACTGACCGCCTTTTACTCAATTGGGGGATTGTCAATTATTCAATATATAAAATTGTTAGATTTTGCAACTTAGACCTATATAGCAATGTTTGTTCTTTGATATAATAATAAATTAGTTTGTTTCAGTTTCTTTTGAAAATGAATTATTCCAGTTTGGAAGATTAGTAACACAGAGATATTATTCACTAATGCTTTGAAAACAAAATCATTTTATATCATTAATACAAAACAATTTCATATTTTGTTGTGATTTAGTTATCATATAAGCAATTATTTCTTTTTACATAAATATGAGCTTTTTCATTTCTTAAAATTATTTGACGATCATGCTAATAGGTAAACAATTTTCATTTGTAACATTTAAATGTTGTGTTACTCTAATGTTGTAACCAGCAATAATTGCAAATGGCTGCACACGGTATTTTCTTGTTTCTCCATAAAAACAATTTTAATATGTAGAATTTTGAAGTTTTCCTATTTCAATTTCATATGTTTTAGTCATTTCTACAAACACTTACAAAGACTTAATTGATTTGCTTACATCATTGAAAAATATCTTGCAGTTTCTAAAGATTACATCATGGCATTCAAAAACTTTATTATTGACCATTAAAGCTGTACATAAATACCATTAAAAATATCTTAACCTTTAGTACTATCAAACTTTGTCTGTTTTCTTAGCTGTTTGTTATAGTTCCATTAAAAAAGTTATAATTCCTGCTCACGTGATTATGTGATCTTCTTTATTTAAATACACCCTTTTTATTCTTTTGGCCTCTTGCCTCGGTTAAATTATGTACAAGTTAGTTACACTACAATACACTACACTGTTATAATAAGGTACTCTCAACTATGGACACATATGCATAACAGCATTGCTTTGCTTACATCATTGAAAAAATATCTTGCAGTTTTTAAAGATTACATCATGGCATTCGAAAATTTGATTATTGACCATTTAAGTTGTACATAAATACCATAAAAATATGTTTATCTTTATTACTATTTTCACAACTATTACAATAATGTATTCTCATCTATAGTCACATATATGTATAGCAGCAGCACCAGCTATTATAACTCCATCAATCATAAGTTTCCCTGTCTGCAACAATAAATCATGATTATCCTCACAGCATCTGCAGCTGAACAACGTTTCTGGCCTTACAAATAATCATCACCTGTACATGACTCTATCAGATAAGGCTGTCTGAAGATACCGACTTGCTGAGACGAAACGCACCTAACATTGATGCTTTTTGTTTTTCTACTTCCTTTTGCAAAACTTATGTTCTGCAAAACCAAAAACAACAACCCACCTTTTCCCTCTTTTCCTTCTTCCCATTTCCTCTTTCTATCTCCCCCCACCTCCTGACAGGTTTCCTTATTTAAAATGTACCAAACATTAATATTGTAACCTTTTTCCTCTCTCATCACAAAACTCATTCATGTTCTGCAGGGCAGGGAACAAAAACGATAAAATTCACTATAAAACAACCAAATCAAACAATACCAATTAGCGATTGAATATACAAAAAACTTGAATAAAAACCTTCTACAAAATAACTGAATGCAACATGAATACTATTTCCAAAATAACTGGATTCGGCATTAAATAACCTGAAAAGGATTGATCTACCGTAAAACAACTAAACCAAACTCTGCAAATAAATATTTGAAAATATAAAGAATTTTCCCCACTCTTTATCTGTGCCAAAATCAAAGCATAGATTCCATGAACAAAGCTTCTTTCTTAGAAATGCATGCTTGTAGAACTCTCTTCCATTTGCCTGTTTCCCACCTGACTACAACTTGGATGTCTTCAAGTCCAACATAAACAAATTCCTGATGAACCACTCCCTTTTAAGTAAAACACTTTATCAAATCTCCAATACTAATGATTACTACAATACTATCCTATTGATTACTGTACACGCAATAACCCTTATCCCCGAGTGGCTTCTGGGCCTTGGTAAGTGGTGACCACCATGAAAAAAAAAGCATAAAAACTGTTTCCAAAATAATTGGATTCGGCATTAAATAATCCGAAAACGATATGCCGTAAAACAAAACAACCAAACCTATACATGACTCCTTACTTAAATTATATAATATATAAGTTTTGGGACATATATATATATTATTGTTGGGACAGTTAATTGGAATCGGCAATCCAAAAAAATCAGAACTTTGCAGGGTATCAGTATTGGAAAAGTTTGGGCCTATTTTCTGATGCCAAAAACAGACTCTTTTAATAGTCTTTTTTTTTTCTTTTTTTTTTTTTTTTTTTTAAATTGTTTAAAAAAAAAAAAACTTTCACTTCTGGTAGTAATGATAAAATATTAAATATTTATTGATTTTAAACACTAAGTAAAACTAAAATATATAGATCATCGCCCACAAGTACAAGTTTGAGAAAATATCTGCACACATGAAAAGTATTTTTATGGTAAACGGGGGGGGGGGGGGATAACAACTCTAAAGTATATGTTAAAAAAAAAATAAATAAATAAAAATAACCAGAAATGGTAATTGTATCAGAATTAGAAAAGATATTGGAATTATCCCATGACTAATATATAGTAATTATATATACATTTATTTTGTTTTTAAATGGTTACATTATATTTCATAAACATTAGATCTATACTAAGCAAAAAGCTTGAAATCAAAAACAAGGTTATTCTACTCAGAGAGGGGGAGGGCATTTTTTTTTTACCTTTTGCTAATGTTCTCTTGCCTATAGTTCTCTTTTAAGGACAGATTAATAGATTAATTTCACTGAATCTCTTGCACTCTGCAGTTCTACGAGTACTTCAATTAGATGTTCCTTTTAAATGCTATTTGGATAAAAAATACTGCTTAGAGAAAGAGAGAGAGTCGAAAGCTGGTCAAGAACTCCAAAGGTTCTCTACTATACTTTAATCTTAGTTTTAAGAAGTTTGGAGTTCAAGCGAAAGACATCCGGGCAACGCCAGATAGGAACAGCTAGTATAGAATAAAATGTTATCTCAAATATAATATTTACACAGCAAAAGCAAGCAAGTATTAAACTCTATCTTATGCTTACTATTTTTTCTCTTGCCTTTTTCAGATGGATGAAGAGTCAGCTTTCCACATTCTCAAGTATTTGATGTTCAACATGGGATTACGGAACCAATTCCGACCCAGCATGACAGCACTACAGGTAATCCATTCTCAACTGACATTCGTTTTTTCTCTATTAGTGACCTTTTAATGTGAATGCGAAGACAATTCATAATTGGATATTTACTCAGCCCATGGCAGGAAAACAGACAGAGGACTGATGCAGATGCAACAGTGATTGTCCAGCATCCTTGGTTCCAGACCCTTATCAGCATAAGAATTTTGCTAGACCATCTGGGTTCACCTTAATAATTCATTAACACACCTTTAGTTCACTAATTATACACCTAAACCACCAGAGATTGATAGAAACTTAAACAAGAATTAAATATAAGTGAATAAGAAATTAAAGAAAACTGATTGGTGTTTACGTTTGATACCATAGCCAACTGTTGAATTTATACATGAAGCAATAATTAGGTTGGCACCATTCTCCTCCCCATGAAATTATAAATGAGAGCAAAAAAAATGACAGATTTGATGCTTCACCCATCCCTCACTAAAAATAAAAGTGAGAAATAAAAATTACACAATGTTAAAAAAAAAAAAAAAATTTTAAGTTCCCTTGTGCAGACGGTACTCTCCAATGGCGATTTCTCCTCTGCCCCTCCCCTATAAAATTTTGAAAAATCGAAAACGAAACCAGGTTGACTTATTTTCGAAAACGAGGCTGAATTCATATGTTTTTTTTACTTCTAAACAGCTACTTGCCGGCAACAATTTTTAATGTGAGATTCATTCAAAACAGAGCCGAATACCCTAAAGATCAACGTTTTAATTATAAGTCTTCATTGGGTCTACCAGACCACAAATACCTAATATAATTCGTTATTTTCTATTATTATTGTTTGTTTGTTTTTTAATACAAATATCAATCCAAATTTTGGTTTAAATAGTTTTATTAATAATTTTTTAAATATATAAATGCACTCGTTATAAAAAAATATAACTCATTATTATTTTATATTAATTTATTTTTTAATAAAAATACCAATCCAAAGATTAATTAAAGTTGTGTAAATATAAAAAGAAAATGCACTCTTGGTCACAAAAATATGCTCTAATGTGCCAAGGTGAAGGTTAAATCAGTGTCAACCAAAATCGGTCCTTTTCTTAGTGAAGTTGGCTGGGGTCCTTATTCCATTACTTTGTCCAATTTAAGCAAAGTAAGATATAATCTCGAAATAAAAAGACTACCAACAGGGGGTGCTGTGTGAACAAACTGATAATGAACTATACATAAAGCCATCTTAATTTGGTGGCAACGGGATCTCTTGTAATGGTGTTTAGATTAAAAGAAAATTAATATTCATAAAACCCCGACTTCCCTGCATCTATGATTTAGGAGCGTTATCAGCATAACCATTTTACCATGTGTTTACATCATCAGGAATTGTTGGAAATTTAAACTAATTAAAAATTAATTGCAAGTTAATAAATGAAATTAAATCAATTATTAATTAAATATTTGTTTTACACCATCACTACATATTTCCAAATATTTCATATCGATTGTTTTTATTTTATTATTGTTTTTGCTTTATTGTTATTGTTTTTATTATTACTATATTTTTTTTTATGGAAATCGCTCCAGACAAGGCATGAATCCACTTGATGTAAAGATCTGAAAAAACAAATAATACTTCAAGCTCAATTTATTAATTTTTATATTTTTCTGTTTTTTTTTTTTGTTTGGTTTCTCTCATCCAGATCAAGTTGTATCAGTTGACACGTTTAATCCATGACAACCATCGTGATCTCTACGAACATTTTGAAGAGCATGAAATTGTACCAACGCTCTACGCAGCACCATGGTTCCTCACCATTTTTGCATCCCAGTTTCCTCTTGGTTTTGTCTCCAGAGTATTTGGTAAGTGTTCATCTCTTTTTAGTTTTTTTCCTTTGATAAAATACTTTTAAGACCATCACGAAAATTTTTTCTTATCATTGCTTTCAGGCCAGAGTAATTTATTATGCAAAGGGCAGTTATCTGTTTGTGTAGATGCCCAGCTAAAAGTCGGCAATTACCCCCAAAACTGATATGTTCTTTTTTTAACATTGTTTTAGGCATGTAGGACTGTGTTCCTCCTCGTTTTACAACAATTATCAACCCCAAGATTGCGTGACATGGTGTTCCTTTTTTTTTTTCTTTTTCTTTCATTTTTTTTTTTTTTTTTTTTTTTTTTTTTTTACTCATGTTCACCTCTAACAAGGCATATCATCATTTGGACATAAGGGCTACTAATTGGGACCATGCCTAGGAAAGATTAACAAGATGTTGGTTTACATTACATTTAAACTTTTGCATATCAGTACAGTCAGGGATGCAGGAAAGGAATTCCAAAGTCTAGCTATTAGAGTAGAAGGCTTTCTAGCTTTTAGGGACCTCAACAGTGAAGCGGTATGATTTTGTTGCTAAGTGGGTTTGTCGAGAATATTTACATGGGGGGGGGCACATGTGCAATGAGTTCATCAGAGCACATTCCATTATGGCTGTGTCATCGTCTATCACATTGGCAACTGCAAAGATGAGGATGAGTTAACAAGTATAAAAAAGGAAACAAGACTCCAACACATTCTATCAGTTGGGTTCTGCGTGCGGGAAACAACCCTTTGAATGCTTAGATCCACATTTATGTCTTCTATCGAAGGCTGTGTTCATCAGTTGATGTCAGCTCATCTCAATCTGTTCCAAGCTACAACTGCCTTCAACTATCCCAAACTGCAAACGGTCATCAACTGTTGCAAACTCAAGACTGTCTGTAAACTATCCCTAATTGTTGTAAACTCATTGCCACTCCTAGAACTCTCCATAAACTAACTCTAAGTATATCAGCATGTATTGTCCAGTCCTTTTGTCCCATTCACTGCCTCACCTTGATTAACAATCCTATTTCAGCTTCCTTTTGTATGTGTTGGTGAACAACTTCCTCTCCATTGTCTTTCTACTAAACTCACTTCCTATAAGCTTTGTTCTGATGATCAACTTATTTTGCCTTTTTTGTTATCGTGTTTTTTCTTTTCTTTTTTTCTTCCTAATCATTGGGAGAGGAGGAATGTGATAGTATTATAGGGAGACTATGAGCACGTTACATCAGACAGTTCTTTCCAGAAAAAAAAACTAATAAGAAAACTAGAAAGAATTAGAAACAAAATATGAATTGTCTCTCTCTATAATGTATAATTGTTTCATGAGAGAGATATAAAATCACTGTACAGAGGTAATTAAATAAAAACATATATAAATGATTCTGCTTAGGATTTAGCAATCTAATGAAATTATTTACTATCATCAATATATTTATTTATTAGCAGACTGTTATCCTCATCTTAATAGTTGTTGTTTCACCATGTTTCAGACAATTTATCCTCTGGCCTTTTTCTTTATGATTAATTACTAGGGCTAGGACAACAGCATATTCTTTTCATTGTTTTGACTCTCGAGTTGATATCTTATATGTTTTTATATAGAGTGATGTGGTTCTCGGTTGATTAACTGTCTAACTGTGTCGGATATATACTCGAGAGTCAAAACAATGAAAAGAATATTCTGTTGTCATAACCCTATTAATCACCGGAAGAAGACCAAAGGATGAATTGGTCCAAATTTGGTGAAACAACAACTATAAAGATGAGGATAAGTCTACAAATAAATACACAAATTACTCATCTCAAAGAATTCCTGTAATAAAAAAAAAAATAAAGATGATATATAATACTATCATCGCTATTGAAATATTGTAATGATTATCTGATAAATGGAAATGTATTTGTTCTTTCAGATTTAATCTTTTACCAAGGCATCGATGCTATATTCAAAGTCTGCCTCATTCTTCTGGGTGACCATAAGGAACTTATAATGCACTGTGAATCCTTTGAAAACATTGTGGAATTCTTGAAAACCACACTTCCTGGCATGGGATTAGTACAAATGGAACGAATCATCAATCAGGTTTGTATCTGGTTTCTAAAATTCTATTTCCATCGCAGCATCCAAAATGGTTTGCTTGACCAAAAGTTGGTTTTCCAAGCCAAAAAAAGCATTTTTGTTTAACTTGCATTATTTGGATCATCCAGATTACTATTCTCATCTTGGTTGTTAAATTCTTTTTTTTTTTAATTTTATTATTCAGTTTTCATCCCAAACAAGGCACAGTGCCACTTTACAGCAGGGGGCTGTCGGGTTTGTCGGGGGTAGTTACGTCGAGAAGGTACAAGTGTTTGCAGTTCGTCAGAGCATTCACCATTAAAGTATTTGTAGAACAGGCAGAGGGATGCAATATCTTGTCGATGAGACAGAGGCTGAAGCCTAGATGACAGTTCAGGACCTATCACGTTGGCGACTCTCTTTTGAACCCTGTTCAGGAGTGAGAGATAAACAGCAGATGCACCAGCCCAGATGTGACAACAGTACTCCATACATGAGCGAATGGTGGCCTTATAGAGTACAGGATACTTTCAGGCATAAGTAATTTTCTGGCACGGTAGAGAGAGCCAACCTTCCTTGCAGCAGCCTTGGCAATGCTCTCAATGTATCTATTCCAGTTCATATTCCCCGTAAACGTTAGGCCGAGGAGTTTAAAAGAAGTGCTTTCAGGAAATGTGTTCTTGGCCATTGCTATTGGTGGTAGAGAAGGTTTCTTGTAGTTATTGAAGGAAATAAGCTTAGTCTTAGCAGCATTGAATGTGACCATCCATTTTTGTCCCCCATTCCACTACAGATTGGAGGTCATCCTCTAGTGTTTCTGCCATTTCCTTGGATATGTGTTCATTTGTTTTCCCCTCATATCTGTTATAGAGAGTGGTGTCATCGGCAAATATACCCATCTCCGAAACAATTTTATCAGAGAGGTCATTTATGAATATCAGGAATAATAGAGGTCCAAGGATAGACCCCTGAGGAACTCCCGCATTTATGTCATATTGTTTAGATGTACGACCGTCGAGGACAACTTGGATTTTTCTCTTACTTAAGAAGGATTTAATTATATTATGAATTCTTCCAGTGATTCCATATGATCTAATTTTCCTTAGAAGACCATCGTGCCATACCCTGTCAAAAGCCTTAGATATATCAAGGGCTACCGCTCTACCCTCCCCTGTTTTGTCCAGTGAACGGTATATACGTTCAGAAACTACAGTTAAGATGTCTGCTGTTGAACGGGCTTGCCTGAATCCATATTGTTTATCAGTCAGGAGTTTAGCAGCTGTTAGGTGCTGGACTAGGGCTTGATTAACTAAGGACTCAAATATTTTGGCAAAAAGCGGGAGGAGGCTAACGGGGCGATAATTTAGTGGGTCAGTTCTTTCACCAGAATTCTTGAAGACTGGTACCACAGAAGCGGTTTTCCAGCAGTCGGGAAAGCAAGGTTCGTTAAGGCATTTATTGTAAAGTTTGGAGAGAACTGGAGCAACCTCGGCAGAGCATTTTTTTAATAGCACAGCCAGGATGAGATCTGGTCCACATGCTTTTGAGGTGTCTAGGTTTTTTATAATAGCATGTACCTGAGAAGGGGTGATTTTCAAATCGTCAAGTGTGGCGTCTGTTCGCAGAGGAAAATCAGGGAGTGAGTGGTGTACCGAGTTCAGTGTGGAGTTTGAGGCAAACCGACTGGCAAGCAGATTAGCCTTGTCAGTTGCCGTGCAAGCAATCTCATGATTGTTTGATAGTAGGGGAATAGTTGACTGCTCATTATTTACTACGCATTTGTAGATTTTCCAAAAATCCCGGGTTCCTAATTTCTGTGGTTGATGCGTTTTCTGGTGGTTTCAGAGTAATCTGTCTTAGCTGTCTCTATCACTCTCTTACAATTATTTCTAGCTTCTATATACTTCTGTTTATTTGAGCTGGACTTATGTCGGTTGAATCTGCGAAACGCATGCTGCCTTTGACAAATGGCAGCTGCACAAGCAGAAGTAAACCATTGGGGAGAGTGGGGCTTGCTATAGAATTTTCATGCGGGAACATGTGCTTCAATTGCAGTTTTGAACCATTCAGTGGTCTCATTTGCACACTGTTCCGCTGGAAGAGTAAAGATATTTTGCCATGGGGCATCTCTGATGAGTTCCCTGATGGCTTCCCAATCAGCCTTTTTGCAATACCTCGTTGTTTTGAGTAGTGGGCCTTCAGTTTTAGGGCGAGAATTTAGGCTGATTTCTACCATTATCACAGCGTGATCAGCATTCCCGAGTGGGCTGTGGGCATTTGTTGTACAATCATCGGGAACCGTTGTCAGAAAGAGATCTAGAAGTGAGGCATGTTGATCTTGCTGGTCTGCGAAATGTGTCGGAAATGTAACCATCTGAGATAGTGAATGGGATATAGAGAGGCTATGTGTTGTGCTACCAGCTACTTCTGTGTAATTAGAGAATCCTAGCCAGTTACTGTGGTGGACATTGAAGTCACCAAATACATGTACTTGTGCGCTAGTATCGAGGGTGAGTGCTATATCTATGCTGTCTGAGACTTTGTTTATTAGGGTACAGTCTTGGGTTGAGGGAGAGCGGTAGAGAAAATACAAGTAGCTAATATTGTGTTGCATATTTAGTCTGCAGCACATAAAGGCCTGGTCGTCTGATTCTAGTTTTATTTCTCTAGTCGGGGGAGGGTGTTACGAATATAGACTCCAAGCCCATGCATATGTCTGTCCGAGTCCTTACAGTAGAGTGGGAGATAACCAGACATGTTAAAGTGGTTAGAGGGAATGGAGGAGTGAAGGTTAGTTTCACTTAATGCTAAGATATCGGGGGTGTTTACAAGGAGAAATGACTCAACATCATCTAAGTTAGTTCTAAGCCCGCGGATATTCGTAAATGCAAGCCTCAAGGGAGGAGGCAGGTTGATTTTCTTTGAGTTTGGTCCTGGTTTAAACATAACTTTTGCTTGAGCTGTCATTTCATTTTATTTATTTTAAAAGTTTCAGTTAGGGTGAGTGAGTGAGGGGGTGCTGGACAAGTGGTTGTGCAGAATACCAGAAATGCAATACAAGTAGACCATCAGCTGTCCTCACCCACAGGATTGTGGCCTCAGGAAAGCCCACCGGGTCCCTTTCCATGCGCGACATGGCACTACAAACATCCCGATATTATACAACTGTTGATGGAGCAGCCGCTCTAAGCGCTACCAAAGAGTTAGAGCTCCTGTACTATCAGTCGGAAACAGCAGCCAGGAACTGTCAATCCGGTACCCTCGATCCATTAGGCAAAGCCAGCCCAGTCCAACTGCACCAACATATATGGCACTGAAGCATCCATTTGTGTCCAGTTTAGGGTGATGGGATGTGGCGGGAGCAGGGAAAAGCGGTGTCCATTGCCCTAGTCAGGAAACAAGATCAACCACTGGGTGATTCAGACGAGTCCCTGTGATAGTACCTCTATGCCTGGCTAATAGGCAAAGGAGTATGAAAGCCGGGCGATAGACAGTCTATCTCCTCCTTAAGCAGTTTATGTTTGCCAACCGGTGATTTGTTTGAGTCACAAGTTCTAGGAAGGTTGTCGTCCAGGACTGAAGAGTCCTACCTCCCCTAGATTTAGCTTCAGAGTTTTCCTTCTCCTAGACGGATGACCTGGGATGATCTACAGGTCCATCAGCTCCGAGGGGGTTCGCCCTGAACCTGGATCCTAATCCAGGTATTTCTGCGACCCCGCATGGGTAGTTAATACTAATTGGTTATTCTTAACATTTCTACCAATTTAACCATCAACTTTCTTTAAACACATTTTTTAAAAATTTGACAAACTTTTAGTCAAACTCAGGAACCTGAATGGAATTAGTAACCAAAAACCATGAATAAATATTTGAAGATACTAAGAAATTGAAGCATAAAAATTTTATTCAAAATTACTGGATTGGGCATTAAATAGCCCAAAAAGAGTTAATGACGTAAAGCAAACAAAAAAATTTTTTTTTTTTCTAACCTTAGTTTGTTTGCAAATGATGACAGTAGATAGAAATTTGGCCTAGTAAATTTCACAATCTGTTATTGCACCTGTCTATTTACAGTACATTCATGGGGGTAGATTATTCTCATTCCATCTATTATGACAATTAACATTTCTACCCGAGCATGGCTAAATTTGAACAACCTATCTACATAGATTAAGTAAATAAAGGGTTCAGTTTAACATTCTCTTCAGGTTTCCAAGTCTTGAAAGGGGCACCTGAAGAAAGTCTGTTGTATCAATCGAAATATGAATATAACAAACCAGATGAAAATAGTCGTTCAAACAATCCGAATTATCAAAATGCTGTTCTTAACATAATTTAAGAGTTTGTTTCTTTTATAACTAATGGGTACTTCTTCATTATTACAGTGGAATTCAAAAATCGAAATATTGAATTTCAAGTAAAACCAATGGATCTACTGAATTGTCATGTCACAGTAATGAACATATCCAAAAATTACGAAAACTGATAAGGTAGAAAATTAATTATTAATGAAAATAGTTTTGAAGATAATTGGTGAAAATTGAGTTTTGCTAAACAAAGAAACCAGAGAGTTTGACTTGTAACCAGGCAGGTAAATATTTTCTGAAATCTTAGGCCAATTTAGCAAAACTCAATTTTTGTGAATTGTTTTCAAAAACTGTTTTCATTAATAATTAATTTTCTACCTTATTGTTTTTCATAATTTTTGGATAAGTTAATTACTGCGACATGACAGTTAAGTAGATATCATTGAGTTTATTTGAAATTCAATATTTCGATCTTTGAATTTCTCTCTAATAATGAAGACGCACCATCATTTCAGCAGTTTTTAATGTGAAGGCTGTACTGCTCGCTTGATAAATGAGGGAGATTATTTTGTTACCAAATCTCAATGGTTTTCTTACAGCCTCTACAGACATTTACTAGTTTACTTACTTCAGTATATTTGCCTTAAATAGTTTCCACTTTCGTTATAACCATTCAAGGGAAGTAACTCATTAGTCATCTGACATTAACACCTAACCATTATTTTCTCAGGATCTCTTTGGTGTTTGGTATTGTCTCTTATGTTTCAGCCATCTTTAATCAATGTCTTTCTGTTGTAAAAGCTATCCTAAGCAATTTATATTTACTTTTTACCCCTAAAATTAAATATTTATTTATTGCAAATGTTTAATACTTGGAAACTGGTGTGGCCAGATTAGGCTGTCTGAAGGTACTGGCTTCCTGACCTAAAATGCATCAAGCATTGATGTTAATTTTCCCCTCCTTTTGTAAAACTCAAATCATGTTCTGCAAAAGCAATTTTTCTATACAAAACAGCCAAATCAAACTCCATGAGTATTTGAAGACATAAAGAAACAAAATTTTTTTTCCAAAATTACACAATTCAGCATTAAATAGTCTAAAAAGGGTAGATATACCATAAAACAAAACAACCAAAGCAAAAACCATGAATAAATATTTGAGGGTACTAAGAAATTGAAGCGTAATGTTTTTTTTATATATATTACTGGATTGGGCATTGAATAACCCAGAAAAATTGATACGCAATAAAATAAATAAATATTTTTCAACCGCAGTTTGCAAATGATGACAGTAGATAGAAATTTGGCTAATTCACAATCTGTTATTGTACCCATCTATTTATAGTACACCTTTTAGATGTCTACTTACAGTACATCTTATGGATGTTTAAATTTCTTTTCATTCTTTTCTAGGCATTTCAAGTTGATTACACAAAACAGCTCCACGCTTACGAAGTGGAGTACCAGGTGCTACAAGAAGAGATGGTGTATCGGTCGCCAAAAGAACGCTGCAGTGGCAATAGCATCATCCATCGGCTTGAAGGTGCCAACCGATCTTTGAAAGAGCAGAACCAGGAGTTGATGGAAAAGTTGCAAAATGCTCATAGTCAGCAACGGAGTCTGGAAAGTTCCATCAACACCTATCAGACGAATGAAACGCGTCTTCGCTCCAAAATCCAAGCGTTGGAATTAGAAAGAGCAGCACTGCTTGATCGGGTCAGCATCTTGGAGAAAGAGCGCAGTGAAATGATGGAATTGTCAGGTGCCAATGTTCTAAATTCGGATCAGGAAGTTGCTGCTTTCTTACATAGCAACCACGAGGAAGAACAAAACTCATCCTTAAAGGAATTCAATTCTGAGAAAGAAAAAACGTAAAAAGAAAATTGGGTTTTTGTAGGGGGGAGGGGTAAACTTTCTTTGGTGTGATTATTTTGGGTGGGTGGGAGAATTTTAAAAAAATTAAAAAACAAACGAAAAAGAGATATTGTGTGTGCGTGTGTGTGTGTGTGTGTGTGTGTGCGTGCATGCGTGATTGAATATTGTGACTGGAATATTCTGATTCTAAACTGAGATGATTTGGGCCGCAACGGTTTTTCTTTCTTTTTTGTCCGTGACATTTCTTTTTATCACACGTTTTTGTTATTTGTGTTTTGTCACAACGATCCAAGTTATTAAATAAATTTTTTAAACGTTCTCTTTTTTCGACACTAAAATACAAAAAGACATAAAGCATGCATTTAAAATATGTCCGACTCCGTATGCTGTCATTTTTTATCTTCTTCCAATATTATTCGGCTTGGTTATGCTTGGTCTGGAATAGTCTCATACAAAATGACCATCATGTCTTTTTGTGGAATTAATATAATTGTAATCCATGGTGAACTGAAATTAGGATCAGTTTATAGTCTTTTTGTGTGTGGGGAATATATATATATATATATATATATATATATAGTAGAAATGGTAATTAATAAAAACTGAAGAAAGTGCTCAATACTGTTGTAGAGCAAATATGCGTTTTATTTTTTATTACCGTATCTTTCTGCTAAGTTACATTATTGTTTCAGCTACCCGGCCGTTTTTTTGGCCGTCTGTAGCTTCCTCAGACTTTTACCCTAAGTAAAGGTAAGGTAAAGGTCTGAGGAAGCTACAGACGGCCGAAAAAACGGCCGGGTAGCTGAAACAATAATGTAACTTAACAGAAAAATACGGTAATAAAAAAATAAAACGTGTATATATATATATATATATATATATATATATATATCTTGTATCAATATGTATTAAGAGATGAATTTTATTCAATGGACACTACACATCATTTGGATCATCTATCAATACCTTTGGTTTTATAAAAACGCTAGAAACTCAACCTGAAGGGTTAAATATACTAAATATTGTTGATTCATCTGCTGACGTAATGTGATCCACAATGGTAATTTTCCATCCAACGAGAATTTCCATTCTGGATCACTTTATTATATAGCATTGGCTGATGAATCTGTCACATTTGGCATCTCTAATCCTACAGGATGAGTTCCTATGAAACCAAACGTACCAATGAATGAGCATAATAATGTACAGTGTCTATTGAACAATTATATATATGTGTGTGTGTGTGTGTACTCTTGCACAAGTAATTGAGCACTTTTGTTACTTTTATAACACTGAATTATACACAAACACACACTCTCTTTCTATTATATATACATACATAAACACATACATAGTGACATACACACACACACACACACACATATATATATATATATATATATATATATTATAAAATATAACATTGCAAGGAGTGTATGTGGATTGATTAATGTTTCAACATTTCCATGTCTCATCAGGACTCCAAATGAATCTCACAGTCAGAAAATAAGTTTAGAATAAAATCTTCCCAGAATTCAGTCAAAAAGTTTAGTTCATGTTAACAATATACTTGAACTTAATCAAATAAATAAATAAATGATATATATATATATATATATATATATATATATATATATATTATTTATTAGAATGCTCCATTAAAAAGATTATAATTTCATTTCCAACAGTTTATAATTTGTTGTACATTAAGCTGCTATTGTTTGCATGAATATTTTTTAATGAGTGATTATTTAGTCTGTAGAGCTATGGGTTTCATTTTAAACTTTGTGGTATTCTTTGCTCATTTCCAGCCTCAACTAAATAATCACTTGTTTTGTAATCTACACAAACAATAACATCAACAATAAAATACCTTCATAGATATCATAAAAAATACAATATTTATATATATATATATATATATATATATATATATATATATTAGTCCTAAACATAAGCTGAAAAATAAATTTTCAATAAAACAAACTTATCAGGATAAAAAAAAGCAACAAAAATTAGAATATGTTATAAAGATAAAGAGTTACATAGCAACTTTATTGCATTATTAATTCGATTAGAAGAAAGGGGTTAAAAGAAAAGGAAAAAAAAGACCATGGCATTTTGAAGCTAAATGCTTTTTCATAAAAAGAAGAGAAGCCATCATTATACAAAAATAAAGGTAAAAAGAGAACAACTTTAAAAACATTCAGATTAGAAATAGAAAAATTTGGGAGGGGGGGGGGGGTAATACGATGAAGACAAACAGGAGAAGAGCATGAAATATATATATTTTCATATAAATATATATATGAATTTTTATCCAGTCCATGTTAATTTTGTGGTAGGAGTAGTTCTCTGCAGTTCTAAGAGTTCCACGCTCCCAGGCTTTGCGTTCTCTCTTTGAGAAGGGGTTAGTTTATTGCTAATCGCCTGGGGCACTCTCACCGGGGAATGCCAACATAGCTGCCCAGGCACTTTTTGCAGGTCACAGTGTCCCTCCTCGAAGGCGCTGACTTCTCAATCCCACTTTCCAATCCTGGTGTCTAAGTTCTTGCAGGGGAAGAGAACTAAATACTATATATATATATATATATATATATATATATATATATATATATATATATACATATGATAGATTGTATAGGATTAAAAAATATTTCAGATTGTGTGTTTTTTTTGTTGTTTTTTTTTACACAGTGATCACCACTTATCAAGGCCCGGAAGCCACTCAGGGATAAGGGTTATTGCAAGTACATTACGTTAGTGTGGAGATTTGATGAAGTGTTTAATTAAGGGGGCGGTTCATTAGGAATTTGTTAACATTGGACTTGAAGACATCCAAGTTGTAGTCCAGAGGGAAGCAGGCAGACGGAACAGAGTTCCACAGGCGTGCAGTTCTAAGAAAGAAGCTTTGTTCATGGAATCCGCGTTTTGATTTAGGCACAGATATAGAGTGGGGGAAATTTTTCACAGTGGATTCAGCTAGACGGATGTTTTTCGTGAAAGATTGGCGAGGGGACACCAGAGATTGGAGTTCAGACGAGCACCTGCCATGGAAATAACGATAAAACAAGGATAGGCTTGCAACGTTTCTTCTGTGGGAGAGAGGTTGCAAGGTAGAGAAAAGGGCATCCCCCACTAAGCCACGAAGTCTATTTTGTACTCTGTCAAGGCAGATTGTATAGGATTAATGTTGATTGATTATATGTGCAAGTATTTTTAACATTATAAATTTATTTCTGACAGTATGCTGTGACTGAAGTTGATTTTTATGTTATTGTTTGTATGGATAATATTAAACAAGCCAGTATTTTGTCCATGGAGTTATGGCTCTTATTTTTCACTCTGTGGAAATCTTTGACTAAATAATCGCTTGTTTAATGATGTATTATCCATGCAAAGAGTAGCATAAAAAAAAATAGCTTAATGCTTTACACACACTAGTTATTCATTTCTCATAATTTATTTAACCTCGTCAAGGGAAGCAAGTGCTAGCCTAACCTCATCTGATGCTTCTTGCTACCTCTGACTAATCTAAACAAATGAGAAATGGCTAAAAAATGTGTTGAGTTTTTTATTTTTTTTTTTATTTTTGCTCCTACAGAAATTACTTCATCCTTTACAGACTGAATAAATAAATATATATACATTGTATATATAAAAGATACAAATAATCTTTTAACAAACAAACGTATCAAGATAGTAAAAGTTCTACAAGTGCAGCAATTAATATAAGAGATGAGAATTCAGAGTTAAATAAAACTTTATTACATTATCAGGTCAATAAGGAAAAAGAACCTCTTTGAGCCATGGCATTTCGAAGCCAAATGCTTCTCATCAGAATAGGAGAAAGAGCCAGGGTTTTATATCAACAAAAAAAGCTGGCTTAACGACATTAGCTTAGAAATGAGATAGGGACAGATTAGATGCATACAGCAGCAGAAAGGATGTTGAAAATGTAGGTAGGAAAGATGGGGACATATATAGGAGAGTATGGAAATATATAAAGTGAGTGTAGTAGAGAAATACAAAAATACATATAATAAGCAGTAAAAATATAATTAAGTGGAAAATATATAAAAAAATATATATACTAGTGGGACCTGCAGAAATTCTACAGGGGGCTCATTCATCTCTATATAAATAAAATTTTTTCCCGTCTGATTTTGACATTAATAGGATTAAACATCAAGATATTTCATACAAATATAATATGCACAAACGGCAGAACAATATCTGAGGTGTGTTATAGGCTTATTATTTCTCAAATTCCTTGATAATCTTAGATTTCTATACTTTTTCTGCTGAGAAGTCACGGCCAAAATCGGTTAAGATCAATGGAAGTGGTAAAATATTTTCTCTCTAATTAATTCCTCCTCCCCCTGCCACCACTTAACACCGTTTGGGATCGTTCACAAGGAACAGTTGAGAAGAGAACACCGGTTTGGCTTCGTAGTTCTTTCATGTGAAGTTATTTAAAATCACTAAACTAAGCTGCAGTGCTCTGTGGTGTAGTGGTTAGCATGCTGGACAATTCACATTATATTTTCACGTTCGTGCCGACCTACCGTAGTCGTTTTTTTTTTTTTTTTTTTTTTTTTTTTTCCTAAACAACTGGAATGAACTTTTCTTGGTGGCCGAACTGTTAACGTTGCAGATGTTGTTTTTTTTTCACACTTTATTTTCCTACTTTTACTCATGACTCCGGGTTTGATCCTTCCTACTTACCTACCATAACATTTTTTAAAACTCCCCCCCCCCCCGTCCCGGAAA
This sequence comes from Euprymna scolopes, assembly GCF_053919585.1. NCBI lineage: Eukaryota > Metazoa > Mollusca > Cephalopoda > Sepiida > Sepiolidae > Euprymna > Euprymna scolopes. The sequence continues at coordinate 20,683,823 of NC_136484.1, read as the reverse complement.
CAAACACTCGGGCAATGCCGGGTACCCCCGCTAGTATGTAATAATATATTGATTCTGTAGATGTTCAGCATAAATGGAGACACTCTGGTATTAGTGTAGCTCTTTTGTTAAAACCGCAAAAGTATTAATCTAAGCTAGCAAGGATGCTCTGGCATAGCCTGGTTGTAAAGTACATTTTAATGATATTTTAATTCTTGCAGATTTCATATATATTATTATAGAGTTAATGTTCTAGCGATTTATATATATATATATTATAAAGTTGCAATTTCAAAAATAAAAAAAACATGACTTTGGGTGCATCAGCTGTATTCGAAACCAAAACTTACGAAGAATTCTTGATAAAATTATTTATGAAAAAAATAGATTACCGGAGCGCCATCAGCTATAATCGAAACCGAAACCAAAACGTATGAAGAATTCTTGGTAAAATTATTTATTATAAGAAATGGAAATCCATAACAATCAAATGACAGTCGCTCAGATGTCAGCGTGACACACAAAATAAATAACAAACACGTTATCCTATTGATAAGAAAATGAAAATAGTTCACACTTCATTTCTAAGCTAATGTCCTCTAAGCCAGCTTTTTTATAAAATATTTTGTGTGTGTGTGTGTGTGTGTTTATAAGGGAGTCACCACTTATAAAGGCCAAGAGGCCACTCAAGGATAAGGGTTAATGAGTGTACAGTAGTCATCAAGACAACAGCGTAGATATCATTAGGGATGAAAAGTGGGTATAACTCGATTATTTAGGTGGACGGCTCAACAAGAACTTCTTCATATTGGACTTGAAGATGACCATCTTGTAGTCAGCTGGAAAGCAGGCCAGTAGAAGAGTTCTATGGGTAGGCAATTCTAGAAAAGAAGTTTTGTTCATGGAATCTGCATTTAGGTTTAGGCACAGATATTGAGGGAAATTATCGATAGTGGTTGTAGCTAGATGAGTGGGGGGGTTGTAAAAGTTTTGCATAGGGAAGAACAATAGATTGAAGCTCAGTTGAGCACTTGCCATGAAAATAACGATAGAGGAGAGACAGCCTAACGTCTCTTCTGTGGGAAAGAGGTTGTTTGTACCCTGCCAAGGCAGGATAGAGTGCTCTGAGCAACTACCCAAGTGTGGCAACAGTACTTTATCCTAGAACATACTTGGCTCTTATACAGGTAGAGAACTGCATTGGTAGTGAAATATAATATATTCAACCATTTTTCCGCCAATCTTGGCAATGGATTTGATGTATGCAATTTATTCCAGATCAGAAATGAAGGTCAGTTCAGAATCTTGTCAAAACATTGTGCTTCCCCAAGATGAGAACCATTCATTTCAATTAGGGCCAGATATATAAGCCTGGTTCTTTTTTCTCTTCTGATGAGAAGCATTTACCTTCGAAATGCCATGGCCTAAAGAGGTTCTTTTTCCTCATTGATCTGATGATGTAATAAAGTTCTGTTTAACTTTGAATTCTCATCCCATATATATATATATATATAATAAATCTATGCCCCCCCCCTTGCCAAACTTTCACAAGAAACACTCATGTAGCAGAAAACACTATCAATAATTTCATCCACTCTTTATCTGTGCCTAAACCTAAACATAGATTCCATGAACAAAGCTTCTTTCTTAGAACTGCATGCCTATGGAATTGTCTTCCATTTTCCTGCTTTCCAGCTGACTACAATATGGTTGTCTTCAAGTCTAACGTAAACAAGTTTTTGATGAGCCGTTCCACTTAAGTTAATAAATTTACCGAATTTCCATTACTAACGATTACTATATTGTCCAATTGTCTACTGTACACTCTTTAGCCCTTATCCTCGATTGGCCTCTTGGCCTTGATAATTGGTGATACCTATGTAAAAATATATATATATATATATATAATTTTTAGCTTGTTATTTTCCAGAGGTAAGATAACCAACTAAGTATAACGAGGTCAATATAAAAGTGCTCAATACCAAAGTAGAGCAAGTTGTCTGTACATAAGCAATAATGTGTTGCTACACAGCCATGAGTATGTTTCAGCCAAAAGTAAACTTGAACATAATCGCTTAAAAGTTGTGGAAGTGAGAATTACAGTCTCATTACTGTAATTCTCACTTTCACAACTTTCAAGCAATCATGTTCAAGTTTACTTTTCATTTTAGTTAGCTCGATAAGCGAATCACTTACATAATTTATCACAAATCAAAATTTTCAAAAACACAGATTCTCTCTGCAACAGATGATGCAAATCTCATCTAATTTTTAGAACAACAACTTTCTCTATTCCTTTTGATCTGGTTATTTTTAAATTTTCTTATAGCTATAAGTAATTTAAAGTGCAACATGTCAGTATACAAAATTCTTTTCTATTAAAAGAAAAAAAAAAATAAATAAAAACAGCTGTTTCAAAGTTGTCAGTGTGTTATAAAATCAGATGTCATTTTGTCAAATTTTAATTGTTAATATTTTTGTATTCGTCCAAAGAAATGTTTTTAACCCGTAATCTTTTGAACACTGAACTCTTGAATGGCATAATTCCAGCCGAATTCAACAAAAAATACACCAAAATATTTGCTAGATACAATGCAGGCCAAAGATCAGATTAAACCTACAATGTGATTGGTCGTTTCTGTTGCTAAGTGACCGGTTTGTGTAATGGTTCAGCCACAGCACATTATTAGCAGTTCCCCCAAAAGCAGCTGTTCAAAGGATTTTTTTTTTTATGAAACTGCTTTGACCTTCAAAATCATAAGATTTTAAATTGTTGGTCATAGAAGAAAAAAAAAGATCCTTAAAAAATGGGAGGGGGTAAAATACTATTTTTTACTGTTTATTAAATTTTCTTTTGACCACAAAATTAAATTGATGAATAAAAAATTGTTTTCTGCTCAAACTGTGTGTGCGTGTGTGAATTTTTTACATTACTAATGTACACTGATTAATTCTGTTTTTTTTTTTTGTTTTTTAATCATAATAATGAGAATGAAAGAATAATAATCATAATAATGAGAATGAAAGAATAATAATCATAATAATGAGAATGAAAGAATAATAATCATAATAATGAGAATGAAAGAATAATAATCATAATAATGAGAATGAAAGAATAATAATCATAATAATGAGAATGAAAGAATAAAAATGATTTTTTATTAAATCAAGGTTGATTTACTATTAGTCGCCTATGTCTTGATGTAGCCTGAAAAAGTCTGTGCCCATTCAATGTTAAAAGATTCTCTCCTCCGAATTTATCATCTTTTTCTGATGTGATATATTATTAGTAACAAGGAAATACTAACATTAACGATAACCATAAATAAAAATACTACTACTACTACTATTACAAATAACGATAAAATTTTTTACAATATTGTATGTGAAATACGTTAAAAAATCAAAACGTAATAAAGTAAAAGTAACAAACAAGTGAAGTATGCATGGGGGCTCATGAGTGCACAGTGAACAAGGCATAAAGGAAATGACTAAGTTCAGCACCCCCCCCCCCCCATTTAGCCCCAAAAGACTCCAGGGGACATCAAATCCTGGTGAAAATGAACAAACGGTGCAATTTTAGGCCTTAACATATGTAAATTTGAGTTCCGCACCATGCAAAAAAAGAAATGACTAAGTCCATCATTTGCCTCCACTCTTTCCCATTTAGCCCCAAAATTCCCCAAGGCCTTAACATATTTAAATTGGAGTTCAGCACCACGCAAAACTGCTAAATAGACATACACAGAAAATTTTGGACAAATATGGTAAAATAGTCCCAAAATTGGAGTGCTTTTATTAGCCTTAAAAGAGCCGCTGGGACACACCCAAGAGTTATGGCGAAGTATAGACAAACAAAATTATATAGAAATCAGTTAGTTACAACTTTTCAGAAAGTTTTATAAAAATCCAAGACATCAATTTTCTTTTAATAAGCACAAAAGTGTCAATTTTAGCCATTTTAACCTGAAAGGCGCCCCTAGGGAGGCAATCAGAGTTTTCCTGGAAAATCTGTTCTGTTACTTTTTTTACTCATTATGTTTAATGTTTGTGCAAAATTTCAAAAAATTCCAAGGAGTAGTTATTGAGAAAAGTGTGGACAGATGAACAGACAAACAAATAAGGGTGAATTTACAGGTCTTCATTCCTTTTGTCGGGGGGACCAAAAAGAATAAAAGTAAAATAAAAACAGGTATAAACAAATGCTAAGCATATGTATAAAATGAAGTGTATGAAAAAGTAATTTCAAAGGTGTTTACTTCTGTGCAAATGCGCTTCGGTAAATTAATAGGTCAATTTGTTCCTTGGAGTGAGCGACGCCATCTTGTTTTGAAATGACCATAATCTCTTATTCTGGACAGCCAACTTGTATGAGGGAGCAATCATTATTTTCAGAACTTAAAACAAGAAAACTAACATAAAATGTGGCGATGTAAGAAAGTTATGGATGGCTCGTGGGTAAAAACTTTTGACGAATATAAAGAATTTCCCAGTTACAAATTAGGAGAGTGGAGGAGAGAATAATTAGGGAGAAAAAATTATGCTACTACTCTTAATACAGACGTGGTTTGGATTGTGATGATCCTAGGAAATAATATAGTATTGTATTATAAAGGATGGATGTGACTGCAGATCTGTGCAAAACCTACATAAGATAGTAACCAGCAGTCTGATCATAAAGAATTTATATGTGGCGTCTGTGTTTGCCAAGCTATAATGCTTTTTTTTTTTAGGGGAATAATTGATTCTATTTTATTAACTAGCTGTACCCTGCCATGCATTGCTGTGGCTCATTTTGGTGAAATAACAAAAGAGAAAATCGTGTATTTTTTTATGCTTAATTTCCCAGTACTTCTGGATACACAATATTTTTTGTTCCATTTTCTGAGCAGATATAGAGATTTTCTGGTTTGCTGACTCTAGAACACACAACATACAATTATCCAAATAAGTAACAGTCAGTGTGTAGATGTAAGCCACACAACTGTAAAGATTGTTTCTGAGCTTTGTTGATGGTGATCGCAAACGAAATTCAAATTGGGAATTGCAATCTCCTAAATCGAAATGGTGTATCCGGTAAAATCATAGCAATGCGTGGAATGAAGACATCTTCACCTTTGAAAGATCTTTTAAGATTGTTGCTTCTATGATGTTGTTTATTAATTTTTTTACTGCTTGGGTTTGTTGATATTTCACAACATAATATATGTGATATTCGTTGTCAGCATACCTGAGAACCTTTAAAATTTGACATTTCGAATGTTAACGTTGAGTTTGACTTAATGTAAAAATTTACAACAAAAAAAAAAAGACAAACAAAAACAAGTGTAATAAAGAACAAATTATATAAACGAAATTTTTGTAAGAATAGCGGTTACTAAAAATGAACATGATCCATGACTGTGTATTGTTTAGCTGAAAAAATTATTTTAAGGAAACACCAACAATAATTGTCTGGTTCTAATTACAGAATGTATTTTGGCCAAAGAAAACAAATTTTAAAGAATATTTGTTAAATGTTAAAAAAATATATTGTCCACTAAAACAACAAATATTCTAGGATGTAGGCGATCTGTAGAAATGTTTTTCCTGCATGTGACTAATTCTAACCGTAATCAATATTTTTTAGCATTTGTCGGGACATAGGAAATTTTTTTTATCATTATTTGTTAATAGATATACGAAAATAAACCATATTAATGAAAAAGTAACATAGAAAAAAAAAGAAAGTTTTTTTGATATTGTAATATTTTTTCATCTTAAATATATAAAAACATGCTTGAATTCAATAAAAATGCTATCGCAAAATGTCGAGGCAATCGGTTCAGTAACTTTTAAAATTATTGGTAAGTCACAAGCATACATTTTCATTTTTATTTATATAGATAGATATAGAAGATAGATAGAATAGAAGAAGAAAGATAATTGATCCTATTTTATTAATAAAGAAGATAGATAAGTAGATAGATAATAATTTCAACAGATTTTAAGTTATTTTTACCTGTGGCATTTACAGTGTTAAAATAACACTTTTACTAGAAACCCATTATGAATATGTGGAGGAGAGAGGGATGGGAGCTTAGTTAACTATTCTGTGCTATTCTATACTAGAAACAAAAGATGCCATTACAATTGAATTTATCTAAGGCTTTTGATAGGGTATGGCACGATGGTCTTCTAAGGAAAATTAGAGGAGAATACATAATGTAATTAAATCCTTCTTAAGTAAGAGAAAAATCCAGGTCGTCACCAATCGTTGTGTGGGAGTACCTCAGGAGTCTATCCTTGGACCTTTATTATTCCTGTCAGTCATAAATGAACTCCCTGATAAAATTGTTTCTGAAATGGGTATATTTGCTGATGACATCACGCTTTATAACAGACACGACAGGAAAACAAATGAACACATATCTAAGGAAATGATAAAAATACTAGAGGAAGACCTCCAATCTGTAGTGGGATGGGGACAAAATGGATGGTCACATTCAATGCTGCCAAGACAAAGTTTGTTTCCTTCAATAACTACAAGAAACCTTCTCTACCACCAATAGCAATCGCCAAAAACACATTACCCGAAAGTACTTCCTTTAAACTCCTCGGCCTAACGTTTACAGAGAACATGAACTGAAATAGATACATTGAGAGTATTGCCAAGGCTGCTGCGAAGAAGGTGGGCTCTCTCTACCGTGCTAGAAAGCTACTTACACCTGAAAGTATCCTGTTCTTCCATTCGCCCATGTATGGAGTACTGTTGTCACATTTGGGCCGGTGCATCTGCTACTTGCCTCTCACTCCTGGACAGGGTTCAAAAGAGAGTCGCCAACCTGATAGGTCCTGAACTGTCATCTAGGCTTCAGCCTCTGTCCCATCGATGTAATCTTGCATCCCTCTGCCTATTCTACAAGTACTTTAATGGTGAATGCCCTGACAAGCTACAAGCATTTGTACCCTCTCGAACGTGAATACCCCCGACAAACCCAACAAGCAGCTAAATCCCACCCCTACACAGTAGAGATCCCTAGATGTAGGAAGGCCTTCTACTCTAATAGCTTCTTCCCCAGAACTGCTAGACTTTGGAACTCCCTTCCGGGATTCTGCTTTCCCAACTCTACTGACATGCAGAAGTTAACATGTAATGCGAACATACATCTTGCTGCTCAACTCCCTTCATAATATCCCTGCAACTTGTCTCTGCTAGTAGCCCCTACTTCAAAGTGGCACTGTGCCTTGTTTGGGGTGAAAATTGAATAAATAAAAAATTTTTTTTTAATTCTAAGAAAGGTCTCTGATCAAAGCTTGCGAATAACTCTTGATTTTCATTTTCTTTTCCTATCAATGCTGGTGTTACTCATGGTTCAACACTGTTTCTATATAAATGACTTTCCAGAGAATATTATTCCGAAAATTAATATTCATGCTGATGACATCAGCCTCTATTCTGGTATTGCTTCTCACCCAACTTTCTCAGATCAGTTGAAATATGTAGTTCATCTACAAGTTGACTTGGGTTCAATTATAGATTGGGCTAAGAAGTGGCTCATTTTGTTTAATCATGTTAAGACTTAGTTATTGTCCTTCAATCACAGACATTTCCGTTTTCTTCCTGAAATTCTTATGAATGGCTCAGCTCTCGATGAGAAATGAACTCAAAAACTTCTTGGTCTTTCTTTCTCATCAAATCTTTCTTCGGGTCCATACATTAAATACATTGCCATTTCTGCTTCTCATAAAATCAGTTCTCTTTATCGCTCTAAACACTTTCTCACACCTGAGGCGATTCTCTATTTCTACGAATCTACAATCTACTATAGACTACTGTTGTATACTCTATAAGTCTGTCCTTAACACTTTTGTGCTTGGCCTTTTTGGTTAAGATCAAAGGTCTGTTGTTAATAGATACTGTTCTTAGCTTTTTAAGCTTTTCTTGGCCTTTTGGCCAAGAAAAAGTGTAGTATCTGTTCTTACTACATGCTGTACTTATTATGATATAAAGGGGGAGATTACTTTTCTGTATTAATTTAATGTAAAATGGTCACCCACTTTACAACCAGTCAGTCTCAAAGCAATTCAAGTCTTCAGATCATGAAGTTGTTTTTGAAGGATTCCAGTTATTTTTTAAGCATTCAAGTCATTCTTAAGGTCATTCAATTCATCCTTAAGTTCATTAAAGTCATTCTGTCATTTACTTTTTATTTATTTAAGTCATTTCAGACCATTTTTCGGTCATTTTAGTTTATCTTTTAGAATTTCATGTCAATCCTACATTCACGCATTCATTCATTACACGAGAGCACGCGACTAATGGCTATCGGCCTTGTTAACTCTGTGAAGGTAAGCTAGGAAGCTTTGAGCAGCTCCTCCCCAGATGTGGCAACAGTACTCCATTTTAGGAGGTACCTGGCTCTTATATAGGTAGAGCATTGCATCAGGCGTGAGATATATTCTAGAACAAACCAAATACTATATGATCCCACGACTGATGCCTTGAATGTAATGAGTAGTTATTGGGAATTTTGGGAACGCATGGACGAACAGATGAGGGTGAATTCTAAGATCGAAATCTGACTAAGTCAGTGGACCAATAATGTAACCATTTTTCCAACAACTGATTTGATAAAAGTCTTCCACTTCAGGTCAAGAGTGAAGAAAACTAAAAAATAAGCAGAAAAAAGCTTACCAAAATCTAAAAATCAAGCAATACATTCAGCAAAGTCGTAGCCAATATTGAACGCACTACACGAGTTTGTAGTATAAATAAATTTTTGTCAGTAGCTGAATACTTGATGCTTTGCCAGGGCTATCAAGGGTATTTTTTATTGTGACAACATCACTAGATGGGGTGCCTACCACGGCTTAAGAGAGTCCCATCTACCTAGCCTTCCCAAATGGTCACCCATCTGGTACTGGCCAGGCTCAATGTTGCTTAACTTTGGTGATCCGGCGAAAATCGGTGTGTCAACGTGATTGTGCCGTATAAACAAACTCACTTGCATATTATGATTAGCCAAATTTCATCTTTACAAAAGAAAAAAAACTGTAAAAACTGTCTGATTCTTGAAAGAAAACTGTTGGAAATCTTGTAATGAACTTACAAGATTTCAAACACAAACAAATATCAAAGAATTCTGTAAATTCTGCTTATCTTGTTTTTATCAGAACATACGATATTCATACATACAGTTTCTAAAAATAATACAAAACGTCTAAATAGTTTAACCAGAGTTAAAATACAAACACAAAAAATTAATTTAGGCAATTTTAAAATGGTTACCAACTTGCTTTGTAACTGCAAACACAAATTTCTTTTCTAATAAAAATGATTTGGGTAGATGGGCAATTTTAAGAATCATAGGGCCATAGAAGGTTATACTATTCTTCCTGGATAGTAACTTGATGACAGGTAAGCACTGCCATTGGGTTTAAGATCAACATGACCAAAACAAAATGAACGGCATGTGCTAGATTAGTTGACAGCTACAATAAAGAATTGACCATGCCGTACAAGGATAACCATAAGTTGGTATTCAGAAAGAGAGTCATTTCCATTGCAAATATGACCAGTAAAAAGATCATTATGGATATCAGTTAAACCGCAGCGTCATGCGTTGTGTGGATTAGTGATTCTAAGAATGGTATTCTACCTAGATGGCCACTGTCAGATTTTAGATCAACATGACCAATGCCCAACTTGCCAACAATGATCTCACTATCAGGACATGCCAGATCAAGCAAGTCGACAGCTACATCTATTGTAGCCAGGAATTGACCACTGAGCTCAAGAATATCCATGAGTTGATATTCAGAAGTCAGCTATGCCTTCATTGCAGATGTTGCTAGCAACAAGATTATCAACATGAACATCAGTTAAACACCCAACTAATACAATCTAACAGTCACCCAGTGAGTGATTCACAGCCAGAATCCACTGAGCAAGTCAGCAACAAGCAGTTGTGGGCGCAACCAGGATGGTCGATGCAGTGGTGATGTTGCTTAATGTTTGGCTGACAAGAAAGTTTTTGCAGTTTTTACCTTTTAATTTCAGATGAACATATCTCGGCTCGGAAAAAATTATTGATCGAAATAAGTACCACCAGAATCAACACACTTTTGCCAACGAAAAACAAGTGTATTTATGCCAGTAACATAAAATCTTGCGTTCTGGTGGCGATGAAGTCGCTGAAGGCGTTTTTGATATCGCTTAGGTTTTTGAAGTATTTCGCAAGCAGAAAGTTGTGGAGATATTTGAAAAAGTGGTAGTTAGTAGGTGAGAGGTCTGGAGAGTATGGCAGATGAGGTAGAGTTTTGTAGCCCAAATTGTTCAACTTCTGCAGAGTCAGTTTATCAACGTGTGGTTGGGCATTGTCGAGGAGGAGAATAGGGCCTTTTCTGTTGACTAATGCTGGGTGTTGTTGTCGAAGTTTCTGGTGCATTTCATCCATTTTTTTACAGTACTTCGCCGCCGTAATGGTTTCGTCTGCATTCAAAATCTGTAATGGATGAGATGGGTCGCAGACCACCAAACAGTCAGCATGACCTTTTATGGCTTCAGGAAGTGTTGTAGAGCTTTGTCAACGTCTAACCACTGAGCTGAGCATTGCCGGTTGTCGTAAAGAACCATCTTTTCATCATAAAAGAAGAGATAACACTTCATGACAGCATTTCTTTTGGTTGTTGTTCAATTCGTAAGGCACCAATTGATCAGTTTTTTTTTTTGTCTTTGCAATCTCTCTCAAGTAGTTGAAAATAATTGTAAATATTATGTCTGATTCAAAAGCAAGTCCTCAAACAGTTGTGCATGGATTGGCTTCAACTAAGGTGTTTAATTAATCGTTGTCAACATCCAATGGCCGACCACTATGCTCATCATCTTCAAGACTCTTGTCGCCGCCACAAAATTTCCGCAACCATCATTGTAGTGTGCATTCAGTAGTGGCTCCTGGATCAAACGTTTCGTTAATATCACGAGCTGTTTCAGCAGCTTTTCAGCCTAGCTTGAATTGAAATAAGAAGTATGTGTGAATTTGCTTCTTTTTTTTTTCTATCTATTCAACGTTTTGAAAAGAATACATAATTGTTTTAAAACGATTGTAATTTAAACGATTAGATAGAGCAAAAACCGCTCTTTAAAATAATATATAAAGTAAAGGTATTATAACGAAAACTTATTTGAAAATACATCATTTGAAATCAAAATTAAAAATTCTGTAAGAACTTTTCTCTCAACCTAATAAACATCTAAAGATTTGCATGTGTGACATATGCAGGATGTAAATCTTTACAAATACGAACAGAAAAAGTCAAATAAAATACACATGACAGATAGCTAACAGAAAACCATTCTTAACATGGAAAAGGCATTTCCATGTTAAGAATGGTTTTCTAAATAATAACATTATTTCAGGATGGTCCATAAACTGCACAAATATCAAAAAAAAACCCAATCATTTTGTGCATTCAGGTTGTTCGGCAATACCTGGGATAGTTCGCCAGTCACAGAATTGTATGGTGAAACTCACCATTAATGATGTAAGTATTGATATTTTCTTGGGTGTCGACTCATTAACTGTATCAATGCATTGGACACTGCTGCCAAGTCCAAGAAGAGACTGGGCGATCAGTTACTCTACTCAAAAGACGGATGTGGATCAACATAATGCACCAGCTCAACAATGACGGAATTGGGTGAAGATTGCTTAGGTTGTGCAAGATGTTAACTTTGGTCAAAATCGCTTGCTCCTTCTTTCATTAGATTATTTTGATTATCAATATTTATCGAAGACATTCTGATATAAAAACCTATCTAAGAACACTGCCAGGTACAAGAAGTATCAGTGTGAAATTTCATAAAAATCGGCGCAGGCGTTGTGGAGTCCATAAGGGACGAACTCATGGACACACAAAGTTCCTTTTATATAATGAGATTGTATGTAATAAAAAAATAAAACATGGTACAACAATAACAGATAAAAATAGCTTATCAAGATCAATCTTTAATTATTTCACTTCAATGCTATTTAAATGTAAATTTGAAATTCTGGTGAACTCAGTATATATCTTGAGATATATATATATATATATATATATATATATATAAGAAACAATAAAATTATAAATAAATGACACCAACATTAATTCATTATGAATTGTTTAAAAGATAAGGTACTTCTGTATTGACTGGCCAGCAGTTTTCACAAAGTTTCTTGGGTGTGCTTGGCCACTGATGGGAATAACCGGAAGCCACTGATTGCGAAACATTAAACTGCTACGAGAAAATCATAATGATAAACAGGAAAAAAACATGGAAATACAATAAAATTGCAAACATGTATCTAACCCAACCCCAATAATCTGTGCGATTTAAATTAATTTTTTATTTCTTCCAATTTATGTAAAAATAGCCTTCATAGATTCGTATCAGTTAAGAAAATACAGCGCATTTATTAAAAATTGAGGAACACTCGACCAACCTTTTCAGTAATTTCTGTCAGCTTTATTCGAGTTGTTTATTTGAGCCAACTTTGTGAAAATCACAGGTTGGTAAATGCAGAAGCACCAAAAATACTTATGCAATTTAAACGTTTAAATAGTCGTCTTTGCCCCTTTTGTCTGTACTATATATATGTTAGTGATGGGACAATTCCAATATTTTCCCCCGATTCTGATACAATTACTGATTTCGTACTAAATTCCTGATTCTAATACTTTAGTAATATATAAATATTTAAAAATAGAGTTGTAATTTATTCACAACTAGCATTCCGCCCGACTTTGCTCGGGCCCTATGTACTGTTCATAACTTTATGTGCATATGTATATATTAAAAAGTGTCAATATGTACCGTAATGCCTTTCTATTTAATAGGCTTCCTTAACTACCATAGAGAAAAGTTGGTAGAGACTGCAGACGTCAAATTTTTTTTTAACTTTGACCTCAATTTAGACCCCTTAACATTGTTTTGGGTTCAAATCCAATAAAAATGTTTGACCCATGTCCAAGTAACTTACATCTAAAATTTAGACCCAAAATTGGCAGAGGAGTTTCGTAAAGTCTACAAACGTCAACTCTGTAAACTTTGACCTCTTGGCAGCCAAATTTGCACCCAAAAACTGATTAAAAAGCTTGCTGCATGTCCGAATACCCTTTATGTAAAAGCTTGCTCTATGTCTGAATACATTTAATGTAAAATTTCAAATGTTTAGACCAAAAATTGGCTGAGTAACTTGGTAGAGACTGCAGAGGTCAATTCTTTTTTTAACTTTGGCCCCAATTTTGACCCCTTAACATTTATTGTTTTGGGCTCAAATCAAATTATAAAGTTATATCCATGTCCAAGTAATCTATATCTAAAATTTCAAGTGTTTAGACCCAAAATTGTCGGAGGCGTTTGGTAAAATTCTCAAAGGTCAAATCGTTGAATTTTGACCCCCCTTAACAACCAAATTTCTGGCCGAAAACCAATTAAAAAGATTTTCCCAAATCTCAATACCCCTTATGTCAAATTTTGAATCTGTAGACTGAAAATTGACAGAGTTATTTGGCAGGGATGTGTTGACAAACAGACACACACACAGACATTTTCACGTTTATAGATATATTAGCATGGGTGCCCGGCGTTGCCCGGGTATTTGGAGGTGTATGTTGAGCAAAAAAAAAGTGGTCAATTTTTTTTAACTTTGACCCTTATTATGACCCCTTAACATTTATTGTTTTGGGCTCAAATCAAGTTATTAAGTTAGATCCATGTCCAAGGAACCTATATCTAGAATTTCAAGTGTTTAGACCCAAAATTGTCGGAGGAGTTTAGTAGAGTTTTCAAAGGTCAAATCGTTGAACTTTGACCCCTTAATCGCCAAATTTCTGGCCGAAAACCGATCAGATCGATTTTCCCAAATCTCAGTACCCTGTATATCAAATTTCGAGTCTGTAGACTTAAAATTGACAGAGTCATTGCGTAGGGAAATGTACACAGACAGACAGACAGATACACATTCACTTTTATAGATATATTGATAGATAACCATAAAAAACACACACATTGAATATGCAGATATCTTCTCAAACATAAAAATACATCTCTGAAGGTTGATCTATAGATTTTAGTTTTATTAGTAGTTTTAAAATCAATAAATGTTTATTATTTTATCATTACTATCAGCAGTGGAATATTTTATTTGAAACAAAATCAAATAAAAAGACAAAATTTTCAATTCTGATACCTGCAAAAGTTCCTATTTTTCCCCCCATTCTTGATTCCGATTGATCATCCCAACACTAATTATATATACAGTGTTTCCAAATATATTGTATTATTGATTTAAATAAGAGTAACCCGTTTTGATGGTAATATGGGATGAATAAATAAAAATAACTTTTGCATTTATTCATCTAGAGATATATTGAATCACCATTTATTAAGGCTAAAAGCCACACGAGGATAAGAGTTAATGGTAGAAAAATGATTGAAAGATGAAGAGCATGGGAGTACTGACATTGATTGGGACAAGCATTTGTTGACATTGGGTATGAAGACAACTAAATTGTTTTATATATTATTTTTTTATTTTTTTTTTATTTTTATATTTTTTTTAATCTTTTGAGAAGAGTAATTTGTTTATTGTATTTATTTATTTATTTGCGGACTGTTATCTTCATAGTTGTTGTTGTTTTAACACGTTTCGGCCAACTCATCCTCTGGCCTTCTTCAGGTGATTAACCGCAAAAAAAAATAATAATATATAATACCATTCAGTACAGACCCAACAATGGAAAACCAGATAAGAACAAAAACTTGAATTTTTAAGACCAAAAAAAGTCCAACCATGATCATTCTTCGGGGCCCATGGCGTAGTGGATAGAGGCCTTGAGTTCTAGGTGAGCATTGTCAGAGGATTAGTTGGCCAAAATGTGGTGAGATAACAACAACTATGGAAGGCAGTAATTACTGGGAATACAGTTATGAGACTGCATTCCTATCCCGTCACGGTTAATCACCTGAAGAAGGCCAGAGGATGAGTTGGCCGAAACGTTGTGAAACAACGACAACTATGAAGATGAGGATAACAGTCCGCAAATAAATAAATACAATAAACAATTAAATTGTAATTAGCAGAGAAGCAGTTCAACGGTAACGTGTTCTACACATGAGAAACTTCTGCAAAGAAGATCTATCCATGGAAATTCTGCTTGATGCTAGGCATATGAAGGAAAAACGAGTTCTTGCTGTGAATGTCTTACAAAGAAAGATCAAAGATTAGAGCTCAGTCGAGCACCTTCCATGGAAATAACGGTAGAGTAGAGAGTTACGAGCAATGACTCTTTGGTGAGAATGAGAAAGAACTTCTAAGGAAGAGAGGAGAACCCCCCCACACACACACACACGCATGTTCCGTTTCTTTATGAGCCATGAAAGGACAGTTTCATAGTGCATAGACATCCTGGAATACGTTTTATAAGCGTAAGTGGATCACAAAAATATTTAGATTATTTGGATTAGTGTTCTCATCTTCAGGTGTATCTTGTTGCAGTGGTTAGAGTACTTGGAAAAATCAATTGCAAAAAGTTATTCTCTTGAAGGTTGAAGATTCAATCCTCAGTGTGGGCAACCGAAAAATACAATTGTGAATTACTTAGAACCTCTATCCAGTCATGGCTTGCAGAACAAGAACATGCTACCCCCGTGAAGTAAATAAAGGATTACGTTCGAAATTCTCAAGTTAGACAGAAACATTCCTGATTTTGACAAGATACACATGAAGATCGGAGATTATATCGACCAAAACGTTGTGAAAATAGCACTCAAGATGAGAACCGTAGTTTAAAGACTCCAAATAATATGAATAACCAATCCTTATCTAAAAAATTCAGAAACTTAATCACAAAACAACTTTAAAAAATACTATGATCGAAATAGAAATTGCTTGACTGAAATTATAAGTTTACAAAAGCTTCACATTGGAAGCAAAACAGTAAAATCGTATGTTATTTTACTGTGGTTTAAAATCTCCCACAGAGGATTGTTAGGATCTCATTTAATCATCGTATCTCAGATTCCTAGTATTGAATTAGGTATCACAAAGGTTCTTCATGCCAAATTTGGTACAATTCTACCAAATAGATTTGAGACCTATAAGTAAAATTTACACATTATCATAAGAAACAAAGAACAAAGCAGTTCACACAAAAAGTTACATTGCACTTTTGATAATAAGTTAGTTGCTGTTGCAAAACTCGTTTATATAAGTTCATACATCATTAAAAAAATAGAATTTTAACAA
Source organism: Euprymna scolopes (assembly GCF_053919585.1). Taxonomy (NCBI): domain Eukaryota; kingdom Metazoa; phylum Mollusca; class Cephalopoda; order Sepiida; family Sepiolidae; genus Euprymna; species Euprymna scolopes. The sequence continues at coordinate 20,667,570 of NC_136484.1, read as the reverse complement.
ATTTCACAAAAATTTGTAAGAGGATTCCAACAATTCTTAGAGAGAAATTAATGATTATAGATAAACTTCATGCTTTTTTTTTTCCGAGTAAATAGCAGACTGCCAGGCATTCCCGGTCGTAAGATATGCTTAAATATATTTTAATTCATGCAGATTTCATAATTATTCTTATAGAGCAAATTCTCTATTGGGTATTATATTGTACCCAATATATATAGTAATGATTTCAAAAGTTGAAAAAAAAAAAATGACTCCAGTGCCATCAGATGAAATCCAACCCAAAACATTCATTGCAATTTACTTCTGCCAAAGATAAAATTTATACGTTATGATAAGGAGCAAAGCAGTTCACACAAAGAGTTACATTGCACTTTTTATAATAAGTTAGTTGCTGTTGCAAGACTCATTTATATAAGTTCATACATCATCAAACAAACAGAATTTTAGCAAATTTAACAAAAATTTTTAAAGGGTTTCAACAACACCTGGAGAGAAGTTGATGAATTGTATCTTTTCTTCAGAGTAATTATGCAGTAAGAATTACTATTATATATTATCTTGATTTTAAAAAGAAATTATTTGTTGTTCTATTTGTAACTCAGTGGGGCTTACTAGGTTAACTACATTAATCCCTAAACTTGCTGGTTCTCTGATGTTTAGCTCCGTGTCTGAACACAAGTTCAAGTGAAGTATTATTTTACTAGTTTGAACCATGTAAATTATCATTGTCAGTTAGATTGAACTGAGTTTTTCCTTGGCTTGCCTTACATCCCAAACCATGGCGGCCCATTTTTGGCAGTCCTGAGCAAAATCATAGAAGATGGCTAACCAATTATGATTCAGCTCTTGTGCAATACTGTGTCACAGAACAAAGTTTTTGGTTTCAGTTTGGAGAGTGCACAACAGGGGCAGACAAGCACACATCAGGTGCAGACATATTCAATTCAAGAATTCCCTAAGCATTTCTCTGAAAATGGCCGGCATCATTTGAATCTATTTTACATTAAAATTGATTTCATTTCAGTTTATAAACTGTCTTGATATCTAGAAGGGCACACCTATACTTGTCACGTTTTGTTTGTTTTTTCTTTTGTTTTTAATATAAACAAATTTATTTTGTCTAGTTTATCCGTTCCCCCTACTTTTAAACAAAATTTTATTTTTTACAAAGAGGTTACCATATATTAAGGCCCAGATGCAACTCAAGGATAAGGGTTAATATGTGTATGGTAATCATTGGGACAGTAGGGTAGTAATCGTTTGTGGTGGAAATTTGATATAGTCAGATTATTTACACAGATGATTTAATAAGAACTTGTTTACGTTGAACTTAAAAGACGACAATATTGTAGTCAGCTGGAAAGCAGGCCAGCAGAACAAAGTTCCACAGGCGGCCAGTTCTAGGAAAGTAACTTTGTTCATGGAATCTACATTTAGGTTTAGGTACAGATAGAGAGTGGGGGAATTTATTGATAGCGATTTTAGCAAGATGAATATTTTTGTGAAAGATTGGCAAGGGGGTACCATAGACTGGAGCTCAGTGGAAAATGAAAATAATGAGAGAGCAGAGACAGGCTTGTAAATTTTTTCTGTGAGACAGAGGTTGCTGAAAAGAGAAAAGGGTATCCCCTACTAGGCTACAAAGTAAGTTTAAAACTCTGTCAAGGCAGGACAGAGTGTTTTATAACCAGGATGAATACAAAGAATAACATGATTAAAAGAAGGCTTGCTAAGTAATATATATAGACAAGTGGAACCTGTGGAAATTCTACAGAAGACGCATTCATATGTAATATATTGATGTTGGCATTCTGTAGATGTTCAGCGTAAATGGAGACGCTCTGATATTATTGTAGCTTTTTTGTTAAAACTGAAAAAGTATTTATCTAAGATAGCAGGGATGCCCCAGTGTAGCTTGGACGTAAAGTACGCTTAAATATGATATTTTAATTCTTGCAGATTTCGTCTATATTATTAAAAAGTTAATGTTCTATCAATTTTTATATATTATAAAGTTGCGATTTCAAAAATAAAAAAAATATAACCATATGACTTGGGTGCATCAGCTTGAATCAAAATTGAAACAAAAACTTATGAAAAAAAAAATATCCATTTGACTTGAGTTCCTTCAACTATAATCAAAACTGAAACCAAAAACATATGAAGGATTCTTGATAAAATTATTTATAAAAAAAAATAGATAACTTAAGTGCCATCAGCTATAATCGAAGCCAAAACCAAAACTTCTAAAGAATTTTTGGTAAAATTATTTATTACGAGAAATGAAAGTCCATAACAATTAAACGACAGTCACTCTGATGTAAGCGTGACACACAAAATAAATAACACATACGCTATTATATTAATATATAGCTTATTAGTTTGGAATTTTTTTGGTTTGCATATGATTTACGTGTAAATTCATGTGAAATCATAAATTTCTTTATATGTCATAATATTTTTTGATAGATCAAGCATTCATTCAATTCAATAGGCGCCAAATATGGGTCAGAGAATGATGGAAGCAGAGAAGTTTGGTTTTAGATGTATTCAAAAGAAAGAAAAATATTTTTGTTAAAAAACAAAGAAAAAAAAACAATTCTCAAAATTATAAAATGTTATTTTTTTTAATGTTTAAATTTTTTATATTTCACTTTTTTTCTTTTTGGATTCTGAGAAATCTTAACAGAAATACTAGTGCAATAACACTATAATAGCGAAATTCAAAATTTTTAATATTGAATTTCAAGGCAAACCAATGGTCTCTGATTTATTGTCACGTTACAGTAATGAATATATACAAAAAATGAGGTAGAAAAATTATTAAAGAAAACATTTTTGGACGAAAATCAGCAAAAATAAAATATTTGTCTAAAAACAAAACAAAAAAAAAACACGCCAGTTAGTTCCAAAGGGAGGTAAATAGCATGTAACTATTGCCAATTTTAAAATAAATTGTGCATTTTGCCTTGTTTTTAGCATAACTGAGTTACTTCCCTTGTTATGTCACGTCTTATCAAAGAAATATGGTGGCAGTTTTAACAATAAAGACCGAAAACTTGTGAATTTTTAAAATAATGCTTTAATATTTAAATAGTTCTGACATGCCAATTAAGTAAATATCATTGCGTTTAGTTAAAAGTGACACAAAAAGTCAGTAGATATCATTTTTTTGTTTTTATTGTGTTTTTTTGTTTTCCGAATTTCTAGTGTAGTTGCACCAAAATATCAACTAACTATGCAAGTGCATTTTCATTTTCTTCAGACAAAAGGAAAAGAACTTCTTTACAAGTCGCACTGTTGTAACATAATGTCTTTTGATTTGTCCATTTACTTTAATCACCGAAAAAAGGAACAGATAAAATAAACAACATTACTGGATTAAAAAAAAAAAAAACTATCTACAAAATCTCTCTCTTTCTCACACACACACACACACACACACACACACACACACAGAGCAGGGGATGACAACTTCACATTTTTTGATCATGAATTACTTCCCTTGGCTGTCACTTTTATATCTTCTCAAATCTCTTTTCAATTCGCCTGATGATGTCCAGATGTAAAAACTATGCTGTCAAATAAAAAGTAAATTTAGCTCAGCTGGTAACAGTCTACTTGTATTGAGAATCAATCACATGATCTTATCTCAATAGCAGTTTTAGATTATTCAGACTGTTAGTCTGATTAATGTTTCGGACAATGTAACCATTGACTATCTTCAGGTGCGTCTTTTTTTTTAACTTGAGAATCTGTAAGTGAAGTCGGAAACTGGGATGGTTTTAACCTGAACTGTTTATTTAATTCATGTGTATAGATTGTTCTCATTCTGTCAACCACAGTCATGTGGCCTAATGGTTAAGATTGGGAAAGTCACTAAATCATGGTGGGAGTTTATTGTGAGAGAAATAAAATTCTGTATACTTCGCAGTCAATAACGAACATTGGCTGTTCTCAGAAATGTTCAAATATTAATGAAAAACAGACAGTCTTCAAATAGCTGATCACTGCGACTGTCCTTTATGAATATTTTCATATTGCTTTTTATTACATCTCTGCATTATATATATATATATATATATATATATATATATATATATATATATATATACTCAGAAAACAGCAATTCTTCCTACTTTGTCAAAAAAAAAAAAAAGAAAAAGAAATCGCACTTGGAATATGAGGATTAAATCTAAAAACAAAATGACATACTCGTCACGGAATAAAAATGTCAGGTTCAAAAAATTATATAAATTAAACAAGTACAATTATTTTCTATATATATAAAAAAATATGATTTTTAGTGATTAATAGTAAATCGTAACCATTATAAGGCTGATTTTGATTTTGGTTGTTTGAATTCAGTTGTCTTCCTTTATTTATTCAAGATTGTGGACAGAGACGCACCATTCTCACTTCCTCATAAAATTTGATGTTTTTATTAAAAAAAAAAGAAAAAAGTACTTGATTAATTTACATTATTTTTGGAATATGACATTTTTGTTCTGTGATTGATATATACGTCAAAGTTTTTTCTGTACTTTTTTTTTTTTTAAAGGTTGAATTCTAGACAAAATCAATTAAGCTATACAGAAACATGCATTTCATCCCCATAGGGAATCGTCAGGCTAAAATGCATGGAATCTGTCTTACCAAGTGTTTTCATAGATACACTTGGTATTAAGTTTAGCTAGCTAATTAATCAGATCCATAGTCAATGGTAGGACTTCTCTTTAAAAAAAAAAAAAAAAAAAAAAGGTTGGGCTGACTTTTATTTCCTATTCTTTTGTTATGTTTGTGCATAGAATGATGCACTCCTTGTTTTTGTCAATGTATAAAATTATTAGGCAATCTTATTTGAACATGTGCATGCTTGGAGTACTTATTTCTATTTTAGGTGTGGGATTAGTTTAGTATTTTTCTTATGCTTGGTTATCCTGAAGTAAAATTTATTCTATGAATACAATTTTTTGATATTTCACTTTTACAGTTTAATAAGTTTTGGGTTTTCTTTTTACAATTAAAATTTTTAAATTTCTCATTCAGACAAGGTACACAATTCATCTAAATTCTTACATATACTGACTTAATGTACTATTTGCGAGCATCAGCTTTCTTTGAACTCCCAGCAATAGATTGCTAGTGCTGTTTTTATTCCATGCTTTTTTTGTTGTCATTGAATATGCCAAATAAACACTGTAGTATAAAGTATTAATGTTATTTTGTCGACCCAGCAAATAATATAAATACATAAAGATACAAAGCAATCACTACAAACAACTTATAAGATTAGCTTTAGGAGATCTCGCTTGGATTCCTATCTAAAGTAATTATGGGTACAAAGACTAAGTTTCTTTACTTTAACTACAAAAAAAACTTTCTCAACTAGTGATTGCCATGACAAATAACACCCTGCCTGAGATCTCATCATTCAAACTCCTCAGCTTAATATTCACAAGCAACATGAATTGAAGCAAATACATTGAAGACATTGCCAAGGCTGTTGGAAAGGAAGTGAGCTCCCTCTACTGTGCTAGAAAATTACTGAAACCAGCAAATATCCGATATCTTTACAAGCCACAATTTGCCCAAGCATGGAGTATTGTTGCTACATTTGAGCTCGTTCATTTACCACTTGTCTCTCCCTCTTAGACAGGATCCAAAAAAGGATAAAATCTAATAGTTCCAGTTCTATCGACCAAGCTCCAATCTCTGTCCCATTGTGGTAATGTTGCATCCCTGTGCTTGTAATTATTTTAAATTATTTTTATGTGATTATTTTAAATTATTTTTATGTGATTATTTTATTATTTTAAATTATTTTTATGTGATTATTTTAAATTATTTTTATGTGATTATTTTATTATTTTAAATTATTTTTATGTGATTATTTTATTATTTTAAATTATTTTTATGTGATTATTTTAAATTATTTTTATATGATTATTTTATTATTTTAAATTATTTTTATGTGATTATTTTAAATTATTTTTATGTGATTATTTTATTATTTTAAATTATTTTTATGTGATTATTTTATTATTTTAAATTATTTTTATGTGATTATTTTAAATTATTTTTATATGATTATTTTATTATTTTAAATTATTTTATGTGATTATTTTATTATTTTAAATTATTTTTATGTGATTATTTTATTATTTTAAATTATTTTTATGTGATTATTTTATTATTTTAAATTATTTTTATGTGATTATTTTATTTTAAATTATTTTTATGTGATTATTTTATTATTTTAAATTATTTTTATGTGATTATTTTATTATTTTAAATTATTTTTATGTGATTATTTTATTATTTTAAATTATTTTTATGTGATTATTTTATTATTTTAAATTATTTTTATGTGATTATTTTATTATTTTAAATTATTTTTATGTGATTATTTTATTATTTTAAATTATTTTTATGTGATTATTTTATTATTTTAAATTATTTTTATGTGATTATTTTATTATTTTAAATTATTTTTATGTGATTATTTTATTATTTTAAATTATTTTTATGTGATTATTTTAAATTATTTTTATGTGATTATTTTATTATTTTAAATTATTTTTATGTGATTATTTTATTATTTTAAATTATTTTTATGTGATTATTTTAAATTATTTTTATGTGATTATTTTATTATTTTAAATTATTTTTATGTGATTATTTTATTATTTTAAATTATTTTTATGTGATTATTTTAAATTATTTTTATGTGATTATTTTATTATTTTAAATTATTTTATGTGATTATTTTATTATTTTAAATTATTTTTATGTGATTATTTTATTATTTTAAATTATTTTTATGTGATTATTTTATTATTTTAAATTATTTTTATGTGATTATTTTATTATTTTAAATTATTTTTATGTGATTATTTTATTATTTTAAATTATTTTTATGCGATTATTTTATTATTTTAAATTATTTTATGCGATTATTTTATTATTTTAAATTATTTTTATGTGATTATTTTATTATTTTAAATTATTTTATGTGATTATTTTATTATTTTAAATTATTTTTATGTGATTATTTTATTATTTTAAATTATTTTTATGTGATTATTTTATTATTTTAAATTATTTTTATGTGATTATTTTATTATTTTAAATTATTTTTATGTGATTATTTTATTCTTTTAAATTATTTTTATGTGATTATTTTATTATTTTAAATTATTTTTATGTGATTATTTTATTATTTTAAATTATTTTTATGTGATTATTTTATTATTTTAAATTATTTTTATGTGATTATTTTATTATTTTAAATTATTTTTATGTGATTATTTTATTATTTTAAAGGAATGTGCTCTGATGCACTCATAGTACTTGTGATCCGTCGATGTACCCTAACCCTAACCCGACTAACCTAACATACAGCAAAATCCTACCGTTCCATTACTGAAGTCCGTACATGCCAGGAAGCTTTCTGTGTTAATAGTTTCTTCCCTCGGACTACTAGAGTTTAGAATTCCCTTCCTATTTCTTGCTTCTAACTATACTAACCTGCTGAAATTTAAATGTAATGTTAACAAACGTCTTTGCTCAACTTCCCATAGTTCTCTCTGAGACACAATCTCAAATAGTAACCTCCTACTATCTTATATAAAAAAGAAAAGATTATTTTTCCTCTTTTAAAATATTTTTTTAACTTTTGTTTGTTCATAAATTCTGATTAAAAAGTTCCAAATAAAAACAATGCATTTTCACTTTTTAAATATCTGTCCAACAGAACCATTCAATATTTACATGCAATAAAATATTGTACTGAGTGCATTGACTTTTACATAATTTCACCAGAGCACCTTCATACACGCACAACAACAAAACAAACACTATGGAATATGCAACAGTAAGATAAAATTAGAAATGAAACAATTTGAGTGGCTTTTGAAAATTTTATTACAAAATTATTTTTTTATTTCTTAAAAATAGTGAATATATTTCTATAGAAAATGGTATAAATGTCAATCAGCAATTCATCTCAAATAAAATGTTTTCATCCCGTATAAAAGAAACTGACAAAATGGAATGGTTTGAAAAAAGAAAAACAGGGTCGAATTACAATGTAAAAGGAAACCTCTTTCTTTTTTTTTTTTTAGTTTTAAACAGTTAATAAGAAAAAAAGAAAAAAGAAAAATAGATATAAAAGAAAGGAAAAAATATGAAAATATTTGCATATCATAATATATAATAACACTGAAGTACACAATTTTTGTTTCGTTATATCTGAATACAGGTAGGACCATGTGAAGATTGCCAACATCCATAAGTGAAAGCAGTGTTATGGAATTGACTAGATTTGAACTTGGCATACCCAGGTTGCTAGTTCATGTTTTTATCACTTAAATTGATCAACAAAAAAAAAAAAAAAAAAAAAAAAGCATTTGTGCATAGGTACAGCTTTTTTGGTTTTTAGTTGGAACATTTGGAGAGTGCATATCAGGAGCAGACAAACGCAATTTCAGAGCCAAATTGAAAATCGAAAAAAAAAATTTCCTCGTAACAAAGCCAGAATTCTGAAATTTTTGTATGTGTGTTGTTTTTTATTGGGAAAGTTCTTTTATATAAGAAATTCCAAAATTTCAAGTGTTATATGGAAATTTTTTTTTTTTTTTTGATTTGATCCTGAAATTGCATTTGTCTTCCCCTGCTATGCACTCTCCAAATATCCAAACTGAAAACCAAAAAAGTTGTATCTACACACAAATGCAAAATTTCATACTATGCTGATTCATGTAAATTTACTTTGAGCTCAAAAATGGCACTAGTCTCTCTCTAAAACTGTTTTAAGACCTCCCCCCCACTAAAAGAAAAAAAAAAAAACATACAAAAATGCTGCATTTAAAACAAATTTGGGCTTATTTTATAAAATGTTCAAAGTACATAATGGAAATAAATTAAACATTGCTTGATTAATGTTTTTTTTTTCAAATTTATTTAATTCATAGAAATTATTGTTACTGTAACTATATATAAATTTATGCTATAACTTTTTATTTTGTAGACAATTTCATTTCATGATCTAATAATAATTGGCTATCAAATTTATTAATAAAACTAACCCATTAACAACGGGCAAAAGTTATAGACTGTTTATTTAGAACGAGTGCTTTATGCAAAATTGATGGTTGAATATTGTAAAATATTTTAGCATTAAATACTAATCCTTATTAATCCTGTGCATCGAACGGATACCATAATACTTTGCTGCACTTTATCATAAAGGTCCATACAAAATTCCAACCAGATCGGCGCAGTAGTTTCCAAGAAAACTTCTACAAGAAATGTGGTATTGTGGCGACTAATCCCTAACTGTGCATAAAATGGATACAATAATATTTAGTTTGCTGTATCATATCATAAAGGTCCATACAAAATTTTAGCCAGATTGGCACACTAGTTTCCGAGAAAAAAGTGAAAGACAGATAGGCAGGCAGATAAGAGAAATATAATATAGGTAATTAATTTAGCTTTTTGTTTCTTTTTGGCATTCAATATTTATCAAACCGTCTTGGATTTGGTTGTGTAGAAATAAAAACGGAAGATTCCGTGGAAGATTACCTAAGAAAATGAAATTTTTCTTTAGAAGGCAAGTTAGAGGTTACAATTACATCGACAAGTTACATCACAGCACAAAATCAACTTTGTTAAAAAGTTCCTGCTTCTTGGATGTTTGGCATCAAAGTGAACAAACTCTGGTTTTGAGGATTCCACTATCTCTATGAACTGGGGTGATGATGATTAGGGGAAGGGGCTGGAAAATGCAATTTGTCTAGATATACTTGCAGTAAAAAAAAAAAAAATCCCAAAGCAAATAATGGAGTTTTGTTTTTTATAATTACTTCCAGCATTTCAACTACAAAAGGAAACAAAGAAAAACAAAATTAACATCACTATGTGTCAACAACACAAAATTTCAGCTGTTGACTAATTGACGCCATTTTATTAAAAAAAAAAGAAAAAAAAAAGACTGATTCAGCATAGTTATGGATTTATTTCTAACAATAAGTAATAATAATAGTAAAATAACAAAAAAAGTAATCAGCTGATAAGTCTTATTACTTATGGGCAAACAAAACAATTGTGCTTATTCGCAAAGTAGGCTGTAGAAAAGAAATTAATTTTATAGAAGTCATTTTGAAATCTACCAATTTCAGTCCAAATCAAGCTAAAAAATTGAACTCAACATAAAGTGTACTAAAATTTGTTTCTCATAAAATCTATGGAAACTTTAAATAAAATATAAAACAACCATTAAAAAAAGAAATTACATTAATTACTGAATGTAGTGATAAAATACATTTTGATATTTATTACCCTATAAAAAAATGTTCTCTGTTTGGAGAATCTGGGTTGGTTGGTTGTTTTATGACATATCAACCCTTTTCAGGTTATTTAATGCCGAATCCAAAGAATATATTTGTTGTTTTCAAGTCGGTTTCTATTTAACCCATAGTTGGGACCCTAACAGGTACTACCACTCCGGGTCAGAGTGGACCTGGGAGCAATGGCAATTAAAGGGTGGCTCCACACTCCCCAAAGCCTGCAAGTTGGGGCCTCACCACTGGATATAGTTTAAGGTCATATCCATATCCAGGACCAAGAATCTTGGTGATAGTACATATTTGCTAGTGGAGGAAATAACTCCTCCTCTCAATCTTTACGTGAAGAAGAAAAAAAATGGAATTTAAAGCTTGATAAATTAATTACTTTGAAAACATTAATTTAAAATAGAATTTGTTTTTAAAGAACATGGCCCAATATTCCCTACAAATAACCATTGAAAAAGAATATGGAGTTTTTATGCACTAGGCATACACACAGACACAAAATTGATAATTCTAGATATTGGTTCAAATTTGAACTTAAAAAGACATTACACAAAACAGTATGAGCATATAAAGGAAATATGCATTAGGTTGCATGTTTAGCGTGTTGCATGCTTGCAGTACATGCAAATAACACGTTTGTTGCAAGTAAAAAATATTTGACTAAGAGAAGTCATCCAATGAGAAATATATTTAGTTTGGGGTTGGATTAATTAAAATTCAAATTTTTCACTTGAAAGAAAACAAGGTGGTGGGGGGGGGGAGAGTCTACAGATATGAGATTCCCTGATGTGAATATGATCCACTTGTGATTTTCCCAGAATAATAACTGTCCAAATACGGGATCATTAGACAGTAAGTTTTTTTTTTTTTTATGTGCACAGATAAAGCCGGTCATTATTTATAAGTGGATAGCTAAATGGTCTACAACAAAGGTCTCTAATATCAATATATATTCTAGCAAAGATGATCTATTTGTGTTCAGTTGAACTTGTGTTTTGATTTAGAGTTAATCATTCTTATTTTGGTAAAAGATAAACAAATACCATTGTAACATTCTTCAAAATAAAACTTTGTTACTCGTTTTAAATTGCAATTTTAATTATGTTTGGAGAGCTAATCTTTCTGTTGCAGCACTGTCAGTGTTAGAATCAAGCAATTATTTTGAACCAACACAACAAATGGAGGATCACAACTTGTGCACTGTACACACTAAGAACCGTATTCACACTTAAGTTTAAAAGTATATAACTGACAATTCTTCTTTCTATATAATAAAGTAAAGCTGGTCTATTTCTATTAGTTTGCTACTGATAGCATTAAAACTGAAAAAAAAAAAAAATCAATTTTTGATTCTAACTAACCAATTTTTCTTTGTATCTTTATACAGAAAAAAAAGTTCTTAGATTCAATTTCCTAAAAAGACAAAAACAAATACTTATTCCAACTAGAAGGATTGTTACAATGAAGATATTTTTCAATAACGATCTTTAACAGCAGCAGTTGCTTAGATCATTAAAAAAAATAAAAATCTGCAATTCTCATCTTTCAGATGAATAATTGAATTTATATAAAAAAAATTATTTCTTAATGTAATTAGCCAATGCCCCCCCCCCCCAATTTGAAATTTACCAATTATGATTTCTCAATCTGGGGGCCATGGCCCATTGTGTGGAGAGAGCAACACACAAAAACTTTTTTTTCTAAAAACTCCAATCATTTTTAACTAAGAAAATAAAAATTAAGAAACATGAAGTCGTTTAATGAAACAAAGTCATCTAACTCCCCCTACTTATTTCCTGAATTATCTTAACTTTCACAGCCTAATTAATATTTTCAGTTTTCAGCAAGAACTGTCATAATCAGTTTGTTTTCATTAAAAAAAAAAAAAAAGATATTGATCAAAACGCTGAGAACTCACATCTATAAGAAGTTCTAGCGATTTAAGTAGAAATTTGCCTTTTCTGGATTTAAAAAAGCGAAATTCCAATAAAAATCAGAGAATTCACATCCCTGCATAAAGTGTTATCATTGGTAACCTTATATCCATGTCCACCATGTAACTTAGTTTAAAAAAGTAAAAAAAAAAAAGCAAATGAAAACAACAAAACATGTTTTAAATATAGCGAATGCTAAACTCAATGGTATTTAAAATAAAAAAAAATAAAGTTTAGTCAAATATTTTCATTAAAAAATAAAAATATCAATTCTATAGCATCGACCCATTTTCAAATGAAATGCTCAAGTGTTCTAGAAAAACACAATACATAAAATCCTTATGGTCAGTTTCAAAAGCAAGAAGAATACCACATTTTGAAACTTAGCAAAACATTTGTTCAAAATTTGACATAAAAATGTTTCATGAGTCATCATCATTAGTACAATGCATTGCGTTTCCTTTGAGATTCATGAAAATATTGGAAAGCTGAAAAAGAGCTTTCAGAACAGTGTTTCAGACTCCCCACATAGGAGAGCTTCCTGAAGCAACTTGGGCATCCATATCAACCTACAATAAATAAAAACATGAAATTGAAAATAAAGAATATCTTCAGCTGAAAGTAAAATTGCATTTGATAATCATAATTTTTTTTTTTAAATTTCTTTAAATAATAAACAATTATGTATTGTTTAATGGCATATTAAAATGCATTGGTCATTCATATTGATGCAGATTAAACATTTTTTTTTTTTTAATTCTTGGATTGGTAATCATTACAAGCAATTATGTTAGTTTATGCAGAAAATCAAGTTTAAAAAAAAAAAAAAAATTGGAGCTTTTAAACTTAAAAAAAATTAAGAGTTTCAGATTTTCTACCCATTCAAAAATGAGTTTATCCAGCAGCCATTTTTTTTTTTTTTTTTACAATTATTCAGCAAGAGAAGATAATTATGGATAAGCATACTAATTATTATTGTAATAATCTGGAATTTACTTGACAATAATGGAGAAAAAAAACATACCTTTTATATTTAACACCAACACTAGCCCTAACTTCAGGAGGGCAAGAATATATAAGAAGAAGCAAACCGATTGTATGGTAGCCGAATGACTGCTGAACAAACTCAATTTTTGGAAGGTAATATTATTCAAAAATTAAAAAAAACATTTGGATTATTTGGACTATTACTTGGATATTATTTTCACAATGTTTTGACTAATGTAATCTCGGACCTTCATTAGGTATAGCTTGTTAAACTCTAAAATTTGTACAGAATTTGGTATGGAACCTTTTAATTTAATCCACAGGAGTAGCTTGTTCTCATCCCATCAGGTATTGATCAGGTATAATTCTTAGGTGTTTCATAATTGTATTCTGAATATCGCCTGCATCGAAGATTGAACCTTCACCCTCCAAAAGACTATCACTTAGCACTTTATCAGTTATGGACCCTTCATACTAAAAATACAATTACAAATTACTTGAGACTTCGACCTTGTCATGGCTGACCGAATGAGAACATGCTATCTATGTGGATCGAATAAAAAGTTCTTGGCAGTGTTGTATCTGCTCTGATACTACGCTTCACCTTTTCTGGCCTCAGTCAGTAGAGGAGAAATTCTTCTTGACCGAGGCAATTTTTATTTTTATTCTTAGCCAGAGTGCTCCTTTTTGGGGAGCTAGATTTTCCCCACATTAAAAACTGACTCTGTGTCTAACTCTGCACTCATGGGGTGGCAAGTAAATATAAAGAGTTCTGTTTGAAATTCCATACAGATTCCCAAGTTCAACAGAAAGATTCCAGAGTTCAACAAAACACACCTGAATAAGGCTGAAGTTTCATTGGCCAAAACGGTGTGACAATAACATTCAAGATGAGAACAGTAGTCTGAATAATTCAAATTATCAACCCTCATCTCTAAAAATATGGAAAAAATAAATAAATAAATAAAATTACTATGTTTCTGAATTTTTAGATGAGGATTGGTTATTCGTATTATTAGAAATCTTCAAACTACTGTTCTCATCTTGAGTGTCATTTACACAACATTTCGGTGAATGTAATCTCCAACCTTCTTCAGGTGTATTTTATTGAACTCTGGAATGTTTCTGTCAAACTCGGGAATTTGGACAGAATTCTGAACAGAACCCTACTTCACGGAGGTAGCATACTATTGTTCCGTCAGCCATGACTAGATAGTGGTTCTACATTATTCGCAAGTGTATTTTTTGGTTACCCACACTGAGAACTGAACCTTCAACTTTCAGGAGAATATCACTTTTATAACTTTAAGCTAAGTACATTTTTATGCTCACTTTTTTAAAGTCAATCAAATCCAACCCTCTTTTTTCGTTTGTGCTCATATCATTCTATGTAGTTTTATTTCATTTTTATTTCTCACACATCTTAACCATTCTTAATTCACTTATTTTAAAACAATTTCCTGACTAATTTCTTTCTTTTTTACCATGTCACATCGAGGTAGTAGTGGAGGGGGGATCCCTATTAGCTTATTTAGATGACAGAAGAACTTTATTTAAGTACGATACTTAATATTAACAGCCATGGTGAGATGCAAATATATATATATATATATATATATATATATATATATATATATATATAAATAAATAAAAAATTTAAAAAGTTAGAAAATTAAAAATAAGTGCTCCCAATTTAACTTTCACCATATTCGTAACTGAAATATGCAGTATCTTAGCTGTGATACTAGGACTATTTTTACTGAGTGGATGCTATGCTCTGTGCCTTACCTTCTGCCTATAAATACAGACTATGAATTCCGAATCGCCATGAACTAGTTCTTGTAAATGGAAAAAAACACCTAATGGCTAGCTACATAATCCCAATATACATTTTACCTCCAAGACGACTACCTTTGTCTAACCTGCATGCGCAAAAACCTTACCTGAAACTTTAAATCCTAATGGAGATCTGTTATTTGTAAGTTAATAACCCCTGTCTCTTGAACGCTAAGAATCTGCTCCCTCCCACCAAACCGCCACTTAACTCCTACATTGCACAGCGTTTGTAGTGGAATCTTTAACCCAGCCCCTTTACCCTCACATGCTAACTGCTTAATCACTAAACATCTATACAATTCTACCTCTTAGACATGCATTGGAGTTCATTCCTATTCCAGTTAGGTACTTAACAGCCACAGTTTGTACTCGGAAGCAAAGCGCACTGCATTACATAACTGTCTCCTCCTAGATAGCTTTGCAACGATTTATACGAAACTGAATACAATGCTCCTTGTTACGCTAAATGGCCATGACTCCTACTTGAAAGATGAAATTATCTTCCCTCAATAGAAACACACTTTGTACCTTCAACTTTATTCGCATCTACTAAAAACTTGCCCATATATCTATTTACCTAATTACACATGACTCAAAACTTAGTTTTATCCGTACGATATAGCACTCGCATCTCAAGCCCTCCTGACATCTAAAATATAGTTTGTGCACAAATTGTAGTTCAATTCTTAACACCTACTCACACTTTAATGTTATCCTAGACCCAAGCCAACATGAATAAAGTAAAAAATGTATAAAAGGAAAGCCTCAAACCACATTATCTCCTTTCTAACAAACCTTCTTACAATCATAGTTGCTTACACTGCATAACTCTACTCACCCCCCTCTATCCAGTAACAATGAAATAGCAATGCCCCTAATTCACTTTGAGGAGTGTAACTATTCAGCAGATATATAACCTCTACAAACTAACCCAGTAACATTAACTAACCACGCGGGGTCACAGAAATACCTGGATTAGAACCCAGGCGCGGAGCAAACCCTCTTAGTGCTGACGGACCAGTAGATCTTCACAGATCATCCGTCTAGGAGAAGGAAAACTCTGAAACTAAACCAAAGGGGAGGGAGGCCTCTTCAGTTTCGGATGACAACCTTCCTAGAGCTGGTGACTCAAACAAATTCACCGGTTTGCAAACCTAATTTGCTTAAGGAGTAGATAGGTTCTGCCTATCACCCGGCTTCCATACTTCTTCTTTGCCTATTAGTCAGGCGCAGAGACACTATCACAGTGATTCGACAGAAACACCCAGTGGTAGATTTTGTTTCTTGTCTAGGGCAATGAACGCCGTTTCCCAACTCCTGACACACCCCACCCCTAAAACTGGGCACTTAAGAGTGCCTGAGTACCACATATGCCTGAGCAATTAGATTGGATTGACCTTCCTCTGATGGGTTGAGGGTACTGGATTGACAGTTACTGGCTGCTGTTTCCGACTGGTAGTACAGGAGCCCTAACTCTTTGGTAGCGCTTAGAGCGGCTGCTCCATCAACAGTTGTATATCGGAATGTTTGTAGTGCCATGTCGCGCATGGAAAGGGACCCTGCACTCATCCCCGGTGGGCTTTCCTGAGGCCACAGTCCTAGTTGAAGAAGGGTCAGCTGATGGTCTACTTGTGATGCATGTGTGATACACTGCATAACCTCCTGTTCAGCTCCCCCTTACCTAACTAAAACTCGTAAAAAAATATGATGACAGTACAATCTAAAAATAAGCTTAAACCAGGCTTAGGGTCAAACAAATCCAACATGCCCCCTCCCTTGAGGCTTGCATTCACAAATATCCGTGGGCTTAGAACTAATTTAGCTGATGTTGAAGCATTTCTCCTAACAAATACCCCGGATATCTTAGTGCTAAGTGAGACCAACCTACACTCCTCCATCCCTTCTAACTACTTTAACATGCCTGGATATCTCCCACTCTGCCGTAAGGACTCTGACAAACACATGCATGGATTTGGAGTTTACATTCGTAATACCCTTCCCTTGACTAGAGAAACAAACCTAGAATCGGATGATCAAGACTTTATGTGCTTTAGACTAATCATACAACACAACATTAGCTACTTTTACTTTCTCTACCGCTCTTCCTCGACCCAAGACTGCACCATAATAAACAAAGTCTCTGACAGCATAGACACAGCACTCTCCATCGACACTAGCGCCCAAGTACATGTATTTGGTGACTTTAATGTTCATCACAAAAACTGGCTTGGATTCTCTACTTACACAGATGCAGCAGGCAGCACAACTCATAGCTTCTCTATATCTCACTCCCTATCACAAATTGTTACTTTTCCAACCCGTTTTCCTGACCAGGAAGAACAACACGCATCACTTTTAGATCTGTTTTTGACCACAGTTCCTGATGATTGTATAACGAATGCCGACAGCCCACTTGGGAACGCTGACCATGCAGTGATAATGGTTGAAATCGCCCTAAACTCTAGATCCAAAACTGAAGAGCCAATGCTCAAAACAACGAGATATTATAAAAAGGCTGACTGGGAAGTCAGAGATCTTATCAGAGATGCCCCATGGGGAAATATTTTTTCTCTTCCTGCTGAACAGTGTGCAAACGAGACCACTGAATGGTTCAAACCTGCAATCGAAGCACATGTTCCCATGCGGAAATTTTATAGCAAGCCCCACTCTCCCCAATGGTTTACTTCGACTTGCGCAACTGCCATTGCTCAAAGGCAGCATGCATACCGCAGATTTAACCGACATAAGTCCAGTTCAAACAAACAGAAGTACATAGAAGCTAGAAGTAACGTTAAGAAAGAAATAGCGACAGCTAAGAGAGAATTTATGGAAACCACTAAAAAACGCATCGAAGCACAAAAACTAGGAACTTGTGACTTCTGGAAAATCTACAACAGTGTAGTAAATAATGGGCAATCAACAATTCCCCCACTAACCAACAATCACGAGGTTGTTTGCTCAGCAACCGAAAAGGCTAACATGCTTGCCAGTCGATTTGCCTCAAACTCCACACTGGAACCTTCCAACCACCCCCTACCTGAATTTCCTATGCGGACAGACACCACGCTAGACGATCTACAAATCACCCCTGTTCAAGTACATGCTATCACAAAAAACCCTTGACACTTCAAAAGCATGTGGACCTGATCTCATCCCAGCTGTGCTATTAAAAAAGTGCTCAGCTGAAGTAGCTCCAGTTCTCTCCAAACTCTACAACAAATGCCTTAATGAATCTTGCTTTCCGGGCTGTTGGAAAACTGCTTCTGTGGTACCAGTATTCAAGAATTCTGGCGAAAGAACTGACCCATCAAATTATCGCCCCATTAGCCTCCTCCCACTTTTTGCCAAAATATTTGAGACCTTAATTAACCATGCTCTAGTCCGGCACCTTACAGATGCTAAGCTTCTGACTGACAAACAATATGGATTTAGACAAGCCCGTTCCACAGCAGACATCCTAACTGTAATCTCTGAACGTATATACCATTCACTGGACAAAGCGGGAGAGGGCAGAGCGGTAGCTCTAGATATATCTAAGGCTTTTGACAGGGTATAGCATGAGGGTCTCCTCAGGAAGATTAGATCATACGGTATCACTGGTAGAATACTTAACATAATTAAATCCTTCTTAGATAAGTGAAAAATCCAGGTTGTCCTCGATGGTCATACATCTAAACAATATGATATAAATGCAGGAGTGCCCCAGGGGTCTATCCTTGGACTTCTACTGTTCCTGATATTCATAAATGACCTCCCCGACAAAATTTCCTCTGAGATGGGTATATATGCTGATGACACCACACTCTATAACAGACACAACAGGAAAACAAATGAACACATATCTAAAGAAGTGGCAGAAACACTAGAGGATGACCTCCAATCTGTAGTGGAATGGGGACAAAAAATGGTCACGTTCAATGCCGCCAAGACTAAACTAGTTTCATTCAATAATTACAAGAAACCTTTTCTACCACCTATAGCAATGGCCAACGACTCTTTATCTGAGAGTACGTCTTTCAAGCTCCTTAGCCTAACGTTCACAGGAAACATGAGTTGGAACAATTACATCGAGGGCATTGCCAGGGCCGCTGCAAGGAAGGTGGGCTCTCTCTACCGTGCTAGAAAACTACTAACACCCGAAAGTATCCTGTACCTCTATAAGGCAACCATTCGCCCATGTATGGAGTATTGCTGTCATATTTGGGCTGGTGCATCGGCTACTAGTTTCTCGCTCCTTGACAAGGTTCAAAAGAGAGTCGCTAATCTGATAGGCCCTGAACTGGCATCTTAGCTTCAGCCTCTGTCCCATCGACGAAACGTTGCATCCCTCTGCCTGTTCTACAAGTATTATAATGGTGAATGCTCTTACGAACTGCAAGTACTTGTGCCCCCATGACATGAACACCCTAGACAGACCCGACAGGCTGCAAAATCCCACCCCCATACTGTAGAAATTTCTAGATGTAAAAGATCTTTCTACTCCAGTAGTTTCTTCCCCAGAACCGCTAGACTTTGGAATTCCATTCCAGGTCCCTGCTTCCCCAACTGTACTGACGTGCAGAAGTTCAAGTGCAACGTGAACCAATATCTTGCTGCCCAAATCCCTACATAGTACCCCAGTAGTTGTTGCCCCTGTTAGTAGCCCCCTACACCAAAGTGGCAATGTGCCTTGTATGGGGTGAAAATGTAATAAAAAAAAAATAAATAAAAATAAATAAATAAATAAATAATTGATTTTTCCAAGTACTCTAGCTACTGCATCATGGGTCTTTCAGAAAATACAATTGCGAATTACTTAGGACTTCTATTCAGTCGTGGCTGAGAGAATGAGAGCATGCTATACTCATGAAGTAAATAAAGGGCTTCGCTCAAAAGAGTTCTACAGAAACATTTTCAAGTTCAACAAGATACACCTGAAAAAGGTCGGAGGTTACATCGACTGAAATGTTGTGAAAATGACACTCAAGATGAGAACAGTAGTCTGAAAATTTCAAATAATACAAAAAAAAAAATACTTATTTGTTTTCACTCACATAAAATAACCCTAACTCGACTAATTCATTATTTTATCTACACTTCTTTTAGCAATGGTTGTCTATATTAAAAAAAAAAAAAAAAAAAAAAAAAAAAAAAAAGGAGCCTTTTTTTGTTTGTCCAGAACTCTCCTCACCCCATAAAGTACTTGTGATGAGATGGAAAGAAAATATCGTGCATAAAAATTCACGTAAATTGATCAAGTAATTTTATTTTCATAAAGGAAAACATTTTTAAGCATGGGAATTTGTAGGCATTACAAACATTCTGAAATTCTACTGCATTATTTAAAAAACAAAAATCTTGCAAATGTTTGAATTATTTGGAATTATCACATTTGTTCTAGACTGTTTTCAAGATATCATTGCTTGTCATTCAGCCAAAGATTTAATTTTCATATTTTGAAATAAAAATACTTGATCATTTTATGTGATTTTTAGTGTATGATGCTTCCTTTCCATCACAGGTATGTACATAAAACAGATTTTTCTTTATTTTTTTTTCATGGAGGAGGTGGATGTTGCAATATATTTGGCACAATGTTAAGGTAAGGTTATAAAGATTTGGACAATCACATTTTTTTTTTTTTTGCAAAGGTCAAAAGGTTTTTCAAGTGATTTATAGGTTTTTTGGTGCACTGAATCCCAAAATGGCATCTGTTTCCTTGGATCAGGTCTAGTTTTTTTAGATATGAAAAGTGCGATTTTGGGGCCTTGTATAGTACTAAGTATAAGGAAAACGAGGTTGCAGATATAGCCCATTCTTCTTTTTTTATATTTTACATAGAAATTATACTGCAGCACCCTGAAACTGATACTGAAACCGAATGATGTTTTTGTTTACTTTCAGGAAACTGAAACTGCATTGACTACATTGGCAAACTTCACTGACAACACTGAAACTGAAAATGATTTAGAAAAGTGTGATCTCCCATCAATGTGATCGATTTTATAAGAATCCGTGCTTTTTGTGTTTCTATTTTGGATATGTATCTTAGATTGACAGAAAATGGAACGCAAATGCACAAATCATTCTGATAGTTTCTGCTACATATGTGCTAATGTGATTCATCCTCATCGACTAACAAATATAACTGATTTTGTGAAGAAGACATATCATGCTTACTTTGGAGTTAAGCTTGGGGGACCAGGCCAAGCCATTTGCACCCCATGTTAGCTGCAAAACATGTGTTGAGAACTTGCGTGATTGAGGAAATAAAAAAAAAAAAAGGAAGAGTATGCCATTCGCTGGAGAGAGGGTAAAGATCATGTATCAGACTGCTATTTCTACATGACTAATCTTAAAGGAGTCAACCACAAGAACAAGTATTGTATTCAGTATCCTAATGTTCTGTTTACCATACGACCAGTCCCTCATGGTCCAGGCCTGTCCATTCCCAAACCAAATGTTGCAATGGAATCTACCTCTGAATCGGAATTTAATAACGCACTAGACAGGGCAGAGGGTGGAGAATACATGGCAGAAGAGAATGACCGGCCAGTGCCTCTAACACAAGCAGATCTCAATGACGTGACACTGGATCTAAATCTATCAAAGGAAAGAATGTTTCCACCAGGATATTCGTGTCATGGAAGAATACTACCAAGGCCGGTGGGATGTGAACTTTCTTGCGGACTACTGTTGGTGTTTGAATCGTGATGTGGTGGCTGCCCAACACAGGAGGAAGTCACTGAAAAGGCCCTTCATCCATGAATAGATTTTCTGTAATATATCCTCTTTATCTTCTGAACTATGCAAAAAAAATATTTCTTTTTCAAGAATTTTTTTCTAAAATTAAAGGGAATAAATAGCACTAAATGGCGTTTTTAATTATTTTTACCACCTCATATCTCTAAAACGTGACCTGATTGAACAAAATGAGTTTGATTTTTAGATTCTGCGTAGCAAATTACTCTAGAATCACTTATCAGATGCTTTACCTTTGAAACTTTGCAGACCAGTGTTATATTTATAGCCAGGGATGAAAACAATCGATCAATCAGATACCAGAATCACTGAATACAATTATAGCGAATTTCTTTGAATTTTTCAGTCATAACTTTTTGTCCTGACATGACAAAGGAATTATGTTCTGCTGATCTGCTGACCAGATTAATACAACACCCATTTTTTATGTGGATTTCTTTACAATTCAAAACTTCTGACTGGTTGATACTGTCAGTTTTGCTTGGCAAAACTACACTTGGAATTTGCAATTGGATAATTTTCTTTTTCTATGATAGTTATTTCTTTTCTCATCTGTTCTTGGATCATTTTTCTCATGCAAGAAATGCTCCACACTCAAGAGTATGGTAGTGTTCTTTACAAAAAAAAAAAAAAAAGTTTGCTTATTTTATGTAATTATAATTATTTTCTACATTGAAATAACTTTCAACCAATACCAGTCATATTTGCAAGGCTTAACAACAAATAATAACTTGCTTTTAGATGCAACCATACATCCGTATAATAGGCTCTGTCCATCAGTCCCAGTTGAGTGTGACAAAACATTTTCTGCATTAAACATTATTTGGATTATTCAGACTACTGTTCTCATCCTGAGAATTTTTTTCACATTTCAGTTAATGCAATCTCGAAACTTCTTCAGATATATCTGTCAAACTATGGAATCTGTACAGAAATTCTAACAGATTCTACAATAAATGCCTTGCTGAATCTTGTTTCTCTAATAGCTGGCAGATGGCTTCTATAATATCAATGCATAAGAATTCTGGTGAAAGGATTGACCATCTCAATTATTGCCATATCAGTCTCCCCCTCCTCTCTTCACTAAAATCTGTGAGACCTTAATCAATCAAGCACTAGTCCACCATCTTGCAAAAGCTGATTTTTTCTCTGACAAACAGTACAGATTTAGGCAATGTCATTCTACTGCAGATATTTTAACAATTATCTCTGAACATGCATACCTTGCATTGGAAAAGGCAGGCAAAGCCAGGGCTGTAGCCCTTGAGCCAAGGCTTTTGACAAAGTCTGGCACGAAGGGCTGCTAATGAAAATTAAATTGTATGGTATAGCTGGACGTATACTGAATATTAGATCCTTTTTACAGAATAGGACCATCCATTGATGGACGTACATCCAAGTTGCACAACATTAATGAGGGAGTGCCTCAGGGGTCGATCCTTGGACCACTATTATTCCTGATATTCATAAACAACCTCTCTGATAATATTGTGTCAGAGATGGGTATATTTGGTAATGATACAACATTCTATAACATGCATGAGGGAAAAACTGATGTACATAAATCTAGAATCATTAGAAAATGACTTCCAGATCGTAGTGGAATGGAGCCACAAACAGATGGTAACATTTAATGCTAGTAAGACTGAGCTGCTCTCCTTTAACAATTACAAGACGTCTCTCCAATCATCGATATCCATGACAAACAACACCCTACCTGAGAATTCTCCCTTCAAATTCCCCAACCTAACATTCACAGGCAATATGAACTGGAATAAATACATTGAGGACATTGCAAAGGCTTCTGCACAGAAGGTGGGCTCCCTCTATCAAGTGAGAAGACTACTCACACCTGAGAGTATCCTGTACCTCTAAAAGGCCACCATTCGCATACCATGCATGGAGTATTGTTGCCACATCTGGGCTGGTGCATCTACCACTAGCTTCTCCTTCCTGGACAGGGTCCAAAAAAGAGTTGTCAATCTAATAGGTCGCACTTTGTCAACTAAGCTCCATCCCCTGCCCCATCGCCACAGTGTTGTATCACTGTGCCTGTTTTACAGATATTTTAATGGAATATGCTCTGATGAACTCGTTGCACTTGTGCCCCCTCGATGTACATATCCCAGACAAACTCACTTCACAACAAAATCTCACCCCTTTATTGTTGAAGTCTCTAAATATCAGGAATATTTCTATTCTAATAGTTTCTTCCCTTGAACACCTAGACCTTAGAATTCCTTTCCTACTACCAGCTTCCCTCACTGTCATGTCCTAGTCATGGTTTCAAATAGTAGCCCCTTATGTCAAAGTAGCGATATGTTTTGTTAGGGGTGAACACTAGTTAAAAAAAAAAAAAAGAACCCTTTATCTAATTTATGGAGTAGGATTATCTTATAGACACAAAGATCTATGGCATAATCGATAAAGTACTAGGTGACATTCACTTGTAAGTGACACTCTTCTGGAGGTTGAAGGCTCAATCCTTAGTGCAGATGACATTAAGAATACAATTGCAAATTACTTAAGATTTCTACCTGGTCATGGCTGATGGAATGAGAGTATGCTATTCCCATGAACTAAATAAAGGGTTCTATTTGAAATTCTGTGCAGATTCTCAAGTTCAACAGAAGATTCCAGAGTACAGATATACCTAAAGAAGGTCGGAGGTTAAATCAATCAAAACATTGTAAAGATGCAAATAGTAGTCTGAAGAATCCAAATAATATGAATAATCAACCTTCATCTAAAAAATTTAGAAACGCAAGTGCAAAATGTAAGAACAGATGCTTAGAATATGCGTTTATGGTTTGAAAAACTTGAGTGTTTCATGTTCAAAATTCATACAAAAATTAAACAGAGTTTTAGTCATGTAATAACCAAAAAAGTATTTAAATAATCTCAATTTCTTGCAGTAAATAAGAAAGCAAACAGCTTAAACTCTATAAATTTGAAAACCGTCTTTTCTTTGCGTGTCTTTGAAGCATGTGATCATGCGATAGTTTCTCCCTCCCCACATTTCCCCCACAATTCTTTGCATTACTATTATAGTCTGTAAAATCTTTCAAGCTGCACCAGTTGGGCTGTGTTGCATCGGATGGTCATACTTCATAAATTTGCAGATAATTTGCTAAGTTTTGTAGCCCCATTTGGCCATAACAACTTTTGACTGCCCCATTTCTGTTCTTAAATAGAACCAACTGGGCAACTGATTTCTCTCACTTGTTTTCAGTTAAATTAGGTCATTCATGTTAGAAAATGGCCGGTCGAGAATATGATAATAATGCTGTTTTTTGTTTTTGTAAAGAAATAGTTCTAGCGGATTGTATTTCGTAATTGTGATTTTTTTACGAATTTCGACATGATACATCAATATGTAATACTGTTTTATTTAAAATATATTTTTATATCCAATTATAATGATTGCTGTTTGTTGTTGTGTCAGCATTAACCATGTGTCAGTTGAGCCAGCTCCTCCAACTGAATTCTCTGCATCTCGTATAGATGCTGTCCAGGCATGTTGTTTTGAAACTGCGGTCGATATTAGGTCCAGCCATTCACGATTCCAGCAGTGCACTCCATAGAGAACACAGGATCAGATCAGCATCTTGCTTCACTGTGCTTAGCCAGGTTTTCAGTTGAACGCCGCGGAGTGGAGCTGGGTTGATGGTGGCATGGATGAAGTCATCTGGTTGCTGGCATAAAGTGTGACTGAACCATTAGAGATGTCTCGAAAGGAGCTTCTGTTTGAGGAATAGTATCCAGCAGCACAAACAGATAGTAGTGTTTGGGACGAATTAGTGCTAGCGAACCCAAAGGATGTGGTGTAAACATCACAATTCAATTATAATGCAGAAACACTTATATTCCTATATCGGTAGGAGGGGGGTATATCATATAACAGTTCCGCCATGTTTTTTATGCAATTCTTTGCATCACTATTGTATTCTACAAAATCATTCAAGCTGCACCAGTTGGGCAGTAGAGGGCAGACAAGGCAGTGTTGTATTGTATGGTCATCCTTTACAAATTTGCAGACAGTTTGGAAAGTTTTGTAGTCCAAAATGTTCATAACTTTTGACCGCCTCATTTCTGTTCTCAAATAGTTGAGTGTTTGCTACTTGGTTCAAAAGCACTCTAAACCAGGAAGGAGAGCTTCAGAAGAAGAGTTTCCCATGTCTGTAGAAAGAGAAAAGGTCATAAAGTTTGATACGGCTGACAAAGCTCGTCTTTGATATTAGTCCGTTGATTCACATCCATGAAGGATATGGCAGTCACCACTAATAGCTTTTTGTAATCTCTACTCAGCTAATATAAATCTGAACCTGAATTACAGATTTTCTATTGGATTCAAGTTCAGATCCATTAATCAAAGATATTCAACTTTAACAAAATGGCTTATGTAGTATCTATCATTTTGTACCCTACTGAATGAAATATTTACTATTTGCTTTTATTTAGCTTATTCAAACTAATATTCTCATCTTGAGTGTTATTTTCATCATGTTTCGGCTGCTGTAACCTTTGACCTTCTTCAGGTGTATCTTTTTGAACTTGAGAATCTACATTTTGAACTTAAAAACCTACATGAGATTTAAAACTGAATCCTTTATTCCACAAATAGTTCTTTCTTTTTCCGTCAGCCATGACCAAGTAGAAGTATTAATTATTATTTTATTCTTAGTTATTATCACTTGACATGTAATGAAATACCTCATCACTGCTTGTAAGCAAATAATTAAAAATTTGTACAACCTCTCATTTTGTGCAGCATGTAGATTCTGGTCATGGATAAAAAAAAAAATGGCTGGTGTATTTAATTATATGTTGGTGGTCTCGTGAAGTAATTAGATTTCTTGTTACCTCATATGCAAATGAGAATAAAATAAAAAAATAATAAATAAAAAATAAAAAGCCTGTTTTTCAGAGACTAAGGCAAATTTAGTCATGAGCTTGGACAGTAGTGTAACGATTTTAACCACAAAATTTGTTAGATGGAAGTACAAAATACTTAGCAATCTAGTTTTGAAGATCCAGAATAGTTAACAATTTATTATTTAATCACATATAGTAAGTATAGAACTGTGAAGCTCCCGAAGACCCACTCAGAACTAATTATTAATCAATACCTTAACCTTTACGCAATAGGTACACCATTTGCCCATGCATGATATATTGTTGCCACATCTGGGCTGGTGCATCTACCACTACTCTCTCCCTCTTGGATAGGGTCCAAAAAAGAGTCTTCAATCTAATAGATCCCACTTTGTCAATTAAGCTCCAACCTCTGTCCCCTAGCTACAATGTTGCATCTCGGTGCTTGTTTTAAATATTTTGGTACTTGTACAGTTTAATCAAGACATTAAAAAATGAAAATATCGAAAGAAAAAAAAAAAAAAGTATATTATACGTATCCGTTTTGGACTGAAGTTTTCTGAAAAAAAAATTTCATTTAATTTGATCAAGTAGTTTTTTTTTTACAGCAGAAAAACATTTTTATGAACACATGCTGAAGGTAACCATGTTTGGATTTTTAGAACACAACACAGGGAGAGAACTCAGTTTAAAACACCAACATCCCACTCCCCATCTTAAATAATAGCTTTTCTTCTGAAAAAATCGAAATATGGCTACCTTTTAATTGGTATCATAACAAATTGGGTTTTTTTTCACTGTAAAAAAAAAAAAAAAAAAAAAAAAATAATAAACTACTTGATCAAATTAAATGAAATATTTTTCAATAAACTTCATTCCATAATGGATACGAACAATATAACTTTTTTTTCAATATTTTCATTTTTTTATCTCTTGATTAAACTGTACTAGTACCAATATTGTAGTGGAATGTGCTCTCATGAACTTGTCGCACTTGTGCCTCCTTGACGTACATATCCTCAAGAAACCTGGTTAGCAACAAACTCACACCCCTTCACTGTTGAGATGCCAGGAAGCTTTCTACTCCAATAGTTTCTTCCTTTGACCAGCTAGGAATTTTTGGAATTCCCTGCCTGCTACCTGTACTGATAAGTAGAAGTTTAAATGTAACATAAACCAACATCTTGTTGATCTTTCCGAGGCATCATCCCAAATAGTAGCCCCTTGTATCCAAGTGGCGGTATGCCTTATTAGGGATCAACGGGAGTTAAAAAAAAAAAAAACATGTGGTCAATTATGAATTTGGGGAGTTTGAAACCTAATGTTATTTAGATGTGTAACGTTAATACTTTTGCTGGAATAAATAAAAGGTTCAGTTGCAATTCTCTATATAGGTTCCAAAGTTTGAAAAGCTTCCCCTGAAGAAGATAAAAGAAGTTATATTGGCCACAACATTGTGAAAATAACAACCAAGATGAGAATCATAATACAAATTATCAATCATCAGCTAAAAAAAAAAAATTTTTTTACTATTTTTGTTTATTTTAAATACATAGATTCATTATCTTCTGCTGAAATTACTTTGTTTCTTCTTCTTAAGATGTATTTTTTGTTATCATCTGAGAATTTTAACTTAGTTAATAATCTGATTAGTCTCCAACATCCTTTAGGTTATTTAATGCTGAAACAGAATATCGCATGTAAACAATTCAATGTATACATTTTTTTAATATGCGCGAGTTATCTCCCCTTTTTGCTTTGTAGGTATTATGTTGGTGCAAAAATAATGTCGTTTTTTTTTAATGTCCAATTTCATGCGAAAAAACATTTTTGCACTAACCTAATATTATTTTAAAGGATATTTTACACAGCATTTCTGTGGACTAACATGATTTATTGCAATAATATTAGGAATTGCATTAACAAGAAAATTTGGAGCAGAAAGAAATAACATGTAAAATTTCTATTTATTTACATTTATTTGTGTATGTCAAGGAAATTAGGTTTATCTCCAGTTTTCATGTTGAGGGAAAAACAAAAACAAAAAAAAATGATTTTTGTAACTGCAACTTGCTGTTTCTCAGTCAAGTTCTCGTTCCCCATTTTTTGCCCAATGCTACTGTTACGCACTTAACTGAACACAGTTGACAACTTCAACAGTAACAGCTTTTGGTACTTGCCTCAGTATGGAGTCTATCACCTGTGGAAACACCCAGAAGCTGTGTTGTTTGATGGCTTCGTTTGATTTTATAGCATATCAAACATCTACGAGTTATTAAATGCCAAATTTGTTAAATATAATTCAATAGATAGAATATTTATAATCTTAGAATACATTGCATTCCTCTCAGAAAGAAGTTTTAGAAATGGCACACTCGTTACTCTTTAAAAAAAAATATTAAAATTAAAAGGACTACTACTACTACTACTCCCAGCATGCACTGCTCCAAGAAGAAAATTTCACAGTGAGTACCCTCATTACTCAGGAACAATAAAACGGAGTATCCGAATGAATCACTTCACCAGTGACTACTTCCAGAACACACAACTCTTTGAAAACATTACTCCTTAGCATTAGTAATCTCAGCTACTGCCTTCTAGTTTTTATTTGAGGAGAAAATAAAAAGGTTTGGATTTTCTTGAAGAATCAGACTGAATAATACAGTCGGGAATAAACAGAGATACTAGGGCAGGCTATTGATTAGATTTGGCCTTTGTTACTTCCTGTCTAATCAAAGTAAAAACTGAAGTGGAGCAATAACTCAACAACCATGATTCTGTCTTTATGGCATCACAAGTTGCCACCTACAACCTACAGGTGGACCCATTTTCGGGGTGGGGGAGAGTAATCCCTCTGAATGGGGGTTACAGTTAGCAAATTAATGGCCTTGTTGACAAGTGTTAGATACCAATACATGGTAGGTTTTGTGGAATTAAATCCTCGATGCATTTGAGAAAGGATAACCTTTTTAAGGGCTTGTTTTTCTACCTTGTGGTATGTCATGTTATTTAATACCAAAGAACAATACATATTGTAAACAAGTCATTGTATACGTGTAATAGAACGCAAGTTGTTATCTTTATCTATAGTTGGTGTGAAATTGGAGGTCCATATTTTTATACAGTATTAGTATATAAATGACTGATTATTGTTTTTTTTCTTTTTTTTTTTTTTTTTTTACACAGTGATCACCACTTATCAAGGGCCGGAAACCACTCAGGGATGAGGGTTATTGCAAGTACATTACGTTAGTGTGGAGATTTGATTGAAGTGTTTACTTAAGGGGGCGGTTCATTAGGAATTTGTTAACATTGGACTTGAAGACATCCAAGTTATAGTCAGGTGGGAAGCAGGTAGACTGAACAGAGTTCCACAGGCGTGCAGTTCTAAGAAAGAAGCTTTGTTCATGGAATCCACTTTTTGATTTAGGCACAGATAAAGAGTGGGGGAAATTTTTCACAGTGGATTTGGCTAGATGGGTGTTTTTCGTGAAAGATTGGCGAGGGGGGACCAGAGATTGGAGTTCAGACGAGCACCTGCCATGGAAATAACGATACAACAAGGATAGGCTTGCAACGTCTCTTCTGTGGGAGAGAGGTTGCAGGGTAGAGAAAAGGGCATCCCCCACTAAGCCACAAAGTCTATTTTGTACTCTGTCAAGGCAGGATAGGCTGTTTTTAGCAGCTCCTGCCCAGATATGGCAACAGTATTCCATCCTTGGACGTACTTGGCTTTTATATAGATAGAAAATTGCATCAGTAGTGAGATATCTTCTGGAGCGGTAGAAGGATCCCACCATCTTTCCAGCGACCTTGGCAACAGACTTGATGTACGTATTCCATTTCAGATCAGGAGTAAAGGTCAAACCCAGAAGCTTGTCAAAACATGGGGCCTCACCCAGACGAGAGCCATCCATCACAATTGATGCCAGATGGGGATTAGAGCGTTGATGATGTAAGGATAGGAGTTTGGTTTTGGATGCATTAAAGGTAACCAGCCACATCTTCCCCCACTGAACCACACGCTCGAGATCAGAGGAGAGAGAATCAGAGAGAACTTTGTCATTTACAGCCTTTGATGTGTTGCCGTAGATAGTCGTGTCATCAGCATAGATGTCAACAAATGATTTAAGTATGTGTTTAGGGAGGTCATTGATGTAGATCAGGAAGAGAGTTGGGCCTAGGATTGACCCCTGAGGGACTCCAGCATTTATATTGCAGGCCTCCGATTTTTTTCCATCTACCACTACTCTTATGAACCTATCGGAGAGAAATGATTTAATGATTGAGAAAACATTTTCAGTTATACCGTAGCTGGAAATCTTGTGAAGTAGACCCTTATGCCATACCTTGTCGAAGGCCTTTGATATGTCAAGAGCAATTGCCCTAGAAAGGAAGCCTTTGTCAAGAGATTCACTAATCCTGTGGGATATAACTGTCAGCACATCTGCGGTAGATCTTGCAGAGCGGAAACCATATTGTGTGTCACTAAGAAGGTTATTCCTGCTGAGGTGGTTGACTATTTCTCTATTTAATATGGATTCCAGCAACTTACTCATAACACACAGGAGACTTATTGGTCTGTACTGAGAGGGAGATGACTTATCACCTGAATTCTTAAATACAGGGCAAACTGATGAGGTCTTCCAGGGAGTCGGAAAACACTTCTCCTTAAGGCAGCGCTTAAACAGTTTCGTAAGTATAGGAGCAAGTTCTGGTTGAAGCTTTTTTAACACTATAATTGGGATGCCATCAGGGCCAGTTGCTTTACTGGAATCTAGGTTCTTGATTAGCTTGGCGACCTCATGCACGGATATTTGTATGTTACCTCGCTTGTTCTGTATTATAGGAAGAAATATGGGGAGTTGATGGCCTTCGTCGCATAGGGTAGAATTAGCTGCAAAGTTCTTTGCAAATAGTTTGGCCTTGTCTGACGCTGACGAGATGACCTCTGGTCCATTGATAATGGTTGGGATAGAACGCACACTTCTGTTCAGGATCCTATTTGTTATTTGCCAAAACTGGTGGGAACCAAGTCGCTGATCAGCTACCTTGGATTTAACAGACTGGGCATATAGCTCTCTTGCATTTTTTATTATTCTTTTACAGTGGTTGCTGGCAGTCCTGAAAGCAGCTTTAGTCTCAGTGCATCTATTACGTTGGTAGCTATGGAAAAAGTGATTTCTGTGCGTGATAGCAGCAGCACATTCTGGGGAGAACCATGGCTGGCTGTTAGGTTTTTGTTGGAATTTTTTAGATGGTATGAATTGGTCTATGCCTACAATTAACCATTCGGTCAGATCTGATACTATAGAGGACACTTCCTTTTTAAACAGAGTGCAGAGGTAAATCAGATATGAATGTACGGAAGCTATCCCAGTCAGCCATAGAGTATCGGTATACAGTACGGTGGAAGGGTACATCTGGGGGCTTCTTACATTTCGTTTTTATCTTAACTGATACGACGGAGTGGTCGGAGGATCCTAGAGGAGAATGAACGGAACATGAACATAGCTCAGGGGAAGTTGAGAGAAAAAGGTCTAGGAGGCTTGCATATTGACCGGGTGTATCGGGCACACGGATGGGTTCACGAACAATCTGAGTGAGGTCATAAGCAATGGCAAAATCATGACAAAACCTCCCCTTATCATCTGTCTTATTTGAATGGGTCAGCCATTCCACGTTATGGATGTTGAAGTCACCACAGATGTGGATGTTAGCCGAGGGATGTGAAGACAGTATGTGGTCTATTTTCGCAGATATGCTCTTAAAGATAGTAACTCCGCTGTTGTGGGGCCTATAGAGTTGTTGCATAACCCAGATCCTCCAGGAATTGAGGTCAAACAATACATATTGTAAACAAGTCATTGTATACGAGTAATAGAACGCAAGTTGTTATCTTTATCTATAGTTGGTGTGAAATTAGAGGTCCATATTTTTATACACTATTAGTATATAAATGACTGATTATTGTTGCATAACCCAGATCCTCCAGGAATTGAGGTCAAACAATAAATTTGGCCAGAAAATGTGACCAAAAATCACATGCTGGATCTTCGTGTGGTCAAGTAACAGCAAATAAGAAGGTCGGTCACAAGTCTATGCAAGGCCCAGAAGATGACGTCAAAGCGAGGTCAAATTTTCGGAAGCAAAATCCCTGGTCAGCGAGTGACCATATTTTTGTGAAATAATGCAGGTTGGAATGTCATCGTAATTTGGGCCAAATAAAACGAGATATTAAGGCGGAGAGACAGAGTTGAGACAGTGATACGAGGCATGCTAGCAACTCATTTTTCTATCACCACTGCCACCTCCAACCCCATCCCGCATGCCATTAGATTTGTCAATTTGTCATGGAAAACTAAAAGCTTATATATACAAAAATAAGCATTTTTATAATTAGCTGTGTGTGTTTTTCTATTTTCACCAACGAATGTCCAAGTCAAAGAAATGACAAAGATTGTTTTTTTTTTTTTTTTTTTTAATTAAATAGACTTAAACACATTTGATGATCCGGCCATCATCAGAGTGAAATATAACATCATTGTCAACGAAAAGCATCGTCAAGAATAAAGAAATACACATGTAATGAAAAAAACATGTTGAAGATGTTCAAAGATTGCTTTCATGGAAACAAGTATGATGGCAAAAAAGAAACCAGCCAAATAAAATTGCTACAAGCTTTCAATATTTGTAAAGAGTTAAGTTGACTCATGACTGACCCACACTCTGTGATGGTATCCGTTAGGATAATCACACATTCCTACTCAGTGACGAAGGACTGTTTAAAATACTATCTTACCTTAACAGAGTACAAAATCAACTTTGAAATCTAGTGGGGAAATAATCTCTTCTTTCTCACAGAAAATAGGCGTTACTAGTCCTTCTCTACCCTACTGTTAATTCCATGGAAGGTGCTCGATTGAGCTCCAATCTCCAGTTCCTCCTTGTAAAATATTAGCAATAAAAACTCGTCTTCCTACCACCATAACAAAGAATATTTTTTGTTTTGTGTATGTAACAGCAAACAGAATTTCCATGAACTGAGTTTCTTTCCAACAAAACTGCTTTTCTGCAGATTACAAGGTCATCTGGAAATCCAATGTTAAAAAAATTCTTGTCAAGTTCCCTATTAGTATTCAAATTTTATCCATTCATCATTTTCAATCCTCTTATAATATTCTTCATCATTTAACTGACAATCCACCATCTCATTAACCTTTATCATCGAGTGACTTCTGGTCTTGATAAATGATGATATTAAAAAAAATTTTTTTTTAGTCTTTTACACAAAATTGAAAAAAAAAAAAAAAAAAAAAAATATGGATCAATATGCAAAAGTTGCTCATTTTAATGAACACTTGGAAATTATTTTTTCTTCATATTGTTGACTAACAGGGAGACTTGATGTTGCCCGGGATTAAATGATGATCAACAAATATTTTACACTTCCATATTTTTTATTGTCATGAAAATCGGTGAAATCATCTATTTTTCAATCAAATCAATTGCCTACTCTAGTTGGGAACTCATCGTGATGCACTGGCAGAAAGCTTCACATGTCTCCCTGCAGTGACTTAGTACACAATACATTGTAGTTTACATTGCACTGTAAAGAACTTACTGTTGATTTTATAAAATTATTTTATATATAATAGCTTGAATTAAAGTTTAAAATGCAAACAGCAAGTATCATAGTTCAATTATGCTCTAAACAGAAATATTCATTTTGAACGCACCCCTGTCATATCAAAGACCCTCCTGTTGATTTTATGTGCTGAGCCTTTTTGTTTGTGTGGTAATAAAACTTCTGAAAGGCACTTGTGATGTTAGGCTGTGTAAGGTGTTAACTCTGGTCAAAGTCGCCTGTTCCTTCTTTCACTCGATTATTCTGATTATCGATACTTATGAAAGGTATTCCGATACAGAACCTATCTGAGAACATTGTCAGATACATAAAGTACATTTGTGCGAAATTTCATAAAAATCGACCCAGCTGTTTTGTAGTCCATAGGGAACTAACTCACACATACATAAAGTTCCTTTTATATAATAGTAGAGATAATTCAATGAGATCTACAACATCGTGCAAATTTTGTGTATATTATGGTGTGGTAACAAAAAAAAAAAAAAAATTTACACAAATGAAAATGTTACCATTCAAGGATTCATTCAAACTTTTTTTTCCATACTAACATTTTATAGATAAAAAAAAAAAATCAATTCACATGAGAATTTTGATGTTGAAAAGATGCAGAGATTAAACAATATGTAAAAGCACAAAAAAAAAAAAAAAAAAAAAAGTCAATCAAGA
This sequence comes from Euprymna scolopes, assembly GCF_053919585.1. Lineage (NCBI taxonomy): Eukaryota > Metazoa > Mollusca > Cephalopoda > Sepiida > Sepiolidae > Euprymna > Euprymna scolopes. The sequence continues at coordinate 20,632,525 of NC_136484.1, read as the reverse complement.
TTATAAAAAACAATATGCGCATTTGTTTTCTAAGCATTTGAAACCATGCAATGGTGCATGCAGGTGTTTATTCAAAAAGAAAGCAAAGTCAAAAACCAAGAATTCATGCTTTTATGACAAGAAAGAAAGAAAGGTTTAGATTTAAAATCATCAATTTGAGCAGATGTTTTATAAAGCATTACAAAGCATGCTAGATTTTGAAGGAAACACAAAAGTGCATTGCGGAGACAATAATAAAACTGCTATGTCTACAACTCGAAAAAAAAATAAAAAATAAATAAAACATGCTACATTTTCAAGAAGATATGTTTTTCTATTTGGAATTTAACTAGAGATCAAAGCAAAACCTAAAAACTAAGTTATCATCTATAAGGATTAGTCTATGTAATTAAAAAACATTTACAATTTTCTGCTGAATTAGTGATAGAAAGGATGAAGAGTTTTAAAAAGTTTATTCACAGATTATTTTTGTACTTATGTTAAATGAAAAGCTACACGTAAAAGTCTGAGTTTGAAAGAAAAAAATAATGTAAATTAGAGACAATTTGTAGGGTTGTATATGAATATATATACACACACACACATAACAGAAAGAATGGAAATACACAAAGAACAAATAAAACAAGGTAGAATAATTTAGAACAGACTCATAATGATTTGGTTTCTTAAGTATTTTATTTACAAAACTTTGTCAAAAATAGCATTTATTGAATAGAGTTAAATTCTATTCTTAAAGTTTTGTAAACAGAATATCAAAATGAAATCAACATGATCCTGTATTTGATTTTCTTTGTTCTTTACCTCTCATCTTTATCCAGATTTATAATTTCTGTCAACTACTTATACTTTAAATATACTTTTCACAAACAGTGTGTGTGTGTGTGTGTGTGTGTGTGTGTGTGTGTGTGTGTGTGTGTGTGTGTGTGTATATATATATATATATTAATTAAAAAAAAAAAAAAAAATATATATATATATATATATATATATATATATAAGAGAGATTCAATGAACTTGTAATAAGGTCCACTATGTTATAGTTGACTGTTTCTATATTTATACATTTATTCAGATGAACATTTTTTTTCTAGATGTTTAAATATATCTTTCACAAACAATATATATATATATATATATATATATATATATATATATATATATATATATATATATAGAGAGAGAGAGAGAGAGAGAGAGAGAGAAATACTTCACAACAATTGTTTCAGGCTCTTACAATTATCAAGCGAGACTGATTCTATTAAGATAATTGAAGAGTATGAAATAGCTATTCCAAGATGAAGTATTTGTATATGTAATAAATACACATAGTTAGAAACTTAGTTTTTGCAGTGAAATCAAATGATTTATATATATATATATATATATATATATATATATAGTTTTTCAATAAAGTTGTAACAACATAAGTCCACTGTGACGTAGACTGTTTCTATATTGGTACATATATTCAGAAGAACAATTTTTTTTTTATTTCTAGATTTTTGTCCATTTGTCAAAGTGTACTAACAAAAACATGACTTGCAAAATCAAACTGAGCAAAATATATATATGTATATATATATATATAAAGAACCTGAAATAGTTGTTGTGAGGTATGTGTGTGCATTTTAAACAAAAATAAACAAACAAAAACAATTAAAAGAATCGTTTTTAACATCCGAAAATCGATACAATTTATTCTGATTTCAATACCATCAAAAGTTTTGATTTTTCCAATTAATCATCCTAACACTAATATATGTGTGCATGTATGTGTGTATATATATGTGTGTATGTGTGTCTGTATATATGTATGTGTTTATGTGTGAGTGCATATATATATATAGATGTGTATGTGTGTGCATGTATATATATATTTACTATTGGAAGAGTATTCAAATATATAAACAAATAACACAAAGTTCATTCTTGATAGCTGAACAGTGTAATACTAGAGCTATAAATATTTCTTATAATGCACTAACTTGTGAATACCGAACTGTTGATGTGAAAGGCTTATTAATAGTCTATTAAGACTTTGAGAATATTTTTTATGCATTTTTTTTTGTAATACACTGATGAGCTAAACCAGTAAAATTATAATTAAGAACCATTATATAATTAAACACCAATTATGGACCAAACGAATTCTACGCAAGTGTTGCCAATAAAACCCTAACGTTTTAAAATGAAAAATAAAATGAGTGTCTATTCTTAATAAAATGATGCATTATAAGAAATATATACATATATACATATTAGTGATTGGACAATCGAAATATATTTCCCAATTCCATACAAAATTACAGATTCTAATTTTTCATAAATCACTAATTATTTAACTGTAGACTTTGTCATTTTTCCTCAATTATCATAAAAACATGTTACATGTGCAGATATTTTCTCAAACATGAAAACAAACTTGTAAGAGGTCATCTATAGGTTTTAGTGGTAGTTTAAAATCAAAAAATATTTATTATTTTATTATTACTACCAACAGTGGAAGATTTTGCTTTAAACAAAATAAAATAAAAAGAAGATAATTTAAAAGAATTGTTTTCTTTTTGCATTGGAAAATAGACACAAAATTTTCCAATTCCGATTAATTGTCCCAACACAAATATATATATATATATATATATATATATATATATATAATTCGTTTTGTTTTTGTTACATTTGTGGATATATTTGTGAATAAGAATATTATAGTTAAACTGGCCACAAAATATAAAATTCTTATGCACAAACATTTAAATTTACTTAGAAGCACACTTGATGAAAATATGAAAATACTCTTTCTACAAATAAAATTATAAAATTATGCCAAATAATTACAAACGAATGTCATTTCACTTTCAATAATGTGTGTGTAGAATTAGATCCACAATTGTCTACCACAATTGTTTCAATGTGATTGGATTACAAATCATAGAGCGGATTTATTTCTTATTTATAATTCAATTAAAAAAAAAAACATAGAAAAATCTTTATGATGTATGTAAAAAAAAAAAAAAGGAAAGTAGATCACTCAGAAATAGCCCAAACTTAGATATTGACTTCTATTTGCTATTGAGTAAGGTTGGGATTGTTTGTACAATATTAAACAAAACTATACCTGGAATATATGTATACATAGGAGTGTGGGTGTGCCATGTTTGAATAATGTGTCAGGTTGTTTTTTTTCTACTTAAAAAAAAAAAAAAAAAAGGAAATAGTAAAGCGCAGGAGCAAATGCTTTCTAAAGTTTGGAGTTTTCTAGCAGAATAGCAAAAACCAAAAAAACCTACCAGATTGAGACTGTTTCTTCTGCCTCTAAAGTCAAACTGGAATGGGAGATTTTAAGCCATAAAATTATTTGGTAATTAATCAAAGAAAAATTTTTTTAAGTATACATTTTTTTTTTATTGATAAAGTTTAGAGAAATAGAGGAAAGGAAAATAAAAATTTCTGTCCCAAAGTACACAAAATAGTGCCTGCACAAGGGAGATAATCAAGGCAATATCTAAAATTTTATGATTGTGTCTGCACAGGATTTAGAGACGAATACACCAAGCAGACACATATTTGAGCTTGTGAAATCTAATTAAATTTCAAATTTAGAATTGCAGACTTTAATAATTTGAGATATAATCTTCAATAGCATTTTCAAACTGTGAGCTGCACAAGACCCCATATTTTTTTTTTTTTAAAGGAAGTATTTTATTTAATTTATTTTTACATTTTCATTAGAAGGTCAAAGGTTACATCAACCAAAACGTTGTGAAATTGACATTTAAGATGAGAACAGTAGTTGAATGAATACAAATTTTAATTTTTTTAAAATATTTTTAATATATATATAAAAAAGAATTTTTTATGCTTAATAAAAAAATATTACTTTGGAAAATGACATTTCAGAGGACAGTATTTTCCAAATAATTGAGAACGGAAAAAAAAAGAATGATTCTTCTTTGCACAGTCATGAAAAAAGTCACATTTTTTGAACAATTGATTCTTTTTTTTAAGAATTTTTAAAATCTAATAATTGTAAATTCTTAGCATCTTAATTCAAAGAATTAAATTTTACATTTTGTGAATTTAAAATTTTACTTATAATTATTATGGACGTCACTATCTTGTTTGTCTTTATATAAGACTATAACACACGGCATAATTACATTGACACACCGGTTCCCACAAGATCACCGAAGTTAAGCAACGTTGAACCTAGTCAATACTAAATGGGTGACCATTTAAGACTTCTAGGTGCTTTATGTGCTCTCCGCTTATCTCGGCATTGTTTCCAGTCGTCCTGGACTTCTCCTTGCCACTGGACACAAACAGTGCCAATTCAGGAGAGGTGCAGTTAGAGATTGTGCAACCCTTGCCTCACAATTACATGCGCAGCTGCCTCTACAGGGGGTATCCTTTGTCTTTCGAGACTGAACAGAGGCACCAAAGACTATAATATCAAAAAACGTTAGCTATATTTGTAGGCTTGAAAATTTCATAAACTATTTCCTATAATTTGTGAAAAGAAACATCAAAATTGAATATTTTGTGTTTCCATAGTTTCACACTCCTGTAATAGAATCATGTAATAATTAGAATTTTTTTTTTATTAAAAACCATCATGACACAAACATCTCATTATAAAAATTCACTGAAATTCTAAAAGATTTTAAATAGGCTTTCATTTCTTTATACTGCCATAGCTTTCAAACCCAGTATTGGTTTACTGGTCTCTGTTGGCTATTGGAACACAGGAACACAGATCAGAAAGGATTGAAAAAATTAGTAGCACCAGAAATGCAAGAATTATGAAATAATCTGTAGGCAACAGTAGCAACTGCTACATTCTGGTGAATAGACAGCAGATCTAATCCAAGATCATATACTCCAGAGGTCACAGGGTCGCAGCAGGGAATACGTAGTATATATCTGATGGTATGATGCTGTAGATGCTCATGAAAATCAAAAGACCTCTTGCGAACACTAAGAACCTGTATTCCAAGTTGGGATGAATCATTGTCTTGTAAAGGCTAATCAGCAAATGCTCAGGATATGCAACACATAAAGCTTCCTAATTAACTATTGGATATATAAGACTAGTGGTCGTCAAACCTAATATTGCTAGATATTATTACTGCCAGTTATGACATTTTGAGAATGGCACAAATGTGTCTTGAAACCAAATCTCATGGGTAGGAACAGGAGAGGGATATCTAGATGGTTTGGTTTGGTTGTTTTGTTTTACGGCATATCAACCCTTTTCCGGTTATTTAATGCCGAATCCACTTATTTTGGAAATAATAATCATGTTGCATCCCGTTATTTTGTAGAAGATTTTTATTCTTCAAGTTCTTTGTATCTTCAATCGCTAATTTATAGTGTTTGGTTTGGTTGTTTTATAGTGGACTTTATCATTTTTGTTCCCCGCCCTGCAGAACATGAATGAGTTTTGCAATGGAAGAGGGAAAAGGGTTACAGTATTTATGTTTGGTACATCTCAAGTTAGGAAACCAGTCAGGAAGTGGGGGAGATAGAAAGAGAAAGGGAAAATGGGAAGAAAGGAAAGGAGGAAAAAGCAGGTTGTTGGGTTTGCTTTTGATTTTGCAGAACATAAGTTTTGCAAAAGAAAGTAGAAAAACAAAAAGCATCAATGTTAAGTACATTTCGTCTATGAAAGCCAATATCTTCAGACAGCCTGATCTGGTCGCATCAGTATATATCTAGAAGACACTAGCACAACTGTTTTCCTGGGTTGAACACCCTGCCCCAGTCCTCCACCCACTCAGATGCAGAATCAAGCAGCAAATGCAGGTATGGTGATGCTATACAAGGGTCTGGGTGTGACACAGAAATTTTGTGTCATCAGCATAAGAGTTTGGGAACACAGTCAAGTTGTCACAATTAAAATGAGATGTTGCATTGTCCATTAATGTCAGCAGGTTGTTGATGAAGAGCGAAAATAACGTTGGCGCAATATAACTTCCCTGCGGCACCCCACCTGAGAAGCTCATTAAACAAACAGTCAACGACCAAAGTAGCTTGAAGCTGATAAGGCAGATAGTTGCAGCCCCAAGAGAGGAGCTTACCTCGGACACCAAATAAGCATAGTTTCTGCTGCAGGGCCGAGTAAGGAATCATTCCAAATGCGTTGGTAAGATCTAAAAATGTCGATGTGCACTTCTTAGTCTTATGTTCAGAGGCCAAGAGATTTTTTTTTATTACATTTTCATCCCAAAACAAGGCACATTGCCACTTGGATATAGAGGGCTACTATCAGGGACCTAAGTGACAGGGATACTATGTAAGGAGTTTAGCAGCAAGGTGTCTGTTCACATTACACTTGAACTTCTGCATGTCAGTACAGTTGGGGAAGCAGGAAACTGGAAGAAAATTCCAAAGTCTAGCAATTCTGGGGAAGAAGCTATTAGAGTAAAAGGCCTTCCAACATCTAGGGATTTCTACTGTGTAGGGATAGGATTTTGTTGCTTGTTAGATATGTCGGGAGTATTTTCGTTGAGAGGGCACAAGGGCTTGTAGTTCATCAGAGCATCCACCATTAAAATACTTGTAAAACAGGCAGAGGGATGCAACATTTTGTCGATGGGACAGGGGGTGAAGCTAAGATGACAGTTCGGGGCATATCAGGTTGGCGACTCTGTTTTGCACCTTGTGCTGCAGCAGAGTGTGATTTAAAAAAAAAAAAACGAAAAAAAAAAAAAGGAGTTGTCATTATGTTGAAGTTAAAATTAATATTAATAGCTGCTAGTGTTCATTTGAATATATTCAGAATTACTCTCATTAGTGTTATGCCCATATTTATAATCATAAATAACCAAGCCACCAATCTCCGTTAACTAAATATTCATTTTGCCAACTCTCATTGTGTCTTAATATCTTCGTGAGCATTTAGAAAGAGGCTTTTTATCTAATTTACATACATACATACATCACACAAATACATGTAAATTAGATACTAAAACAATACGTGTAATTTCTACTCAAGGAAAATAAAGAGTTATAACACTTTTCTATCATGAATATAATACAGAAGTTTTTAGTTATAAAACGATAAAAGATATATTACTGTTTAGGAATTTTTTAATGAAATCAAAGTCGAATTAATAGTGGTAGAGTCGTTTTTTTTTTTCAGTATTTAATGCAAATAATTGTTTGTTAAAAATCTACTGGTTAAATGTGTAGGAGTATTTTTTATATTGTTTTGAATGCAGAAATAAAATAAAAAATAGTTAGGAGTTAGAAGATACTGAATCAGAAGGATGAAGATAGGAGTTGTATTATCGCTATAAGGATAATCATTTAAAAAAAAAAAATGAAAAGAAAACAAGAAAGAAAGAAAAAGGAAAACAGAAAAAAAAAGAAAAAACAAAAGAAATAAAGAAAAAAGAAAAAATGAATAAAAGAAAAAAGAAATGAAAGATAAAGGTAAGAAAAAAGGAAAAAGAAAATGAAAAAGAAAAAATGGAAAGGGAAAAAAGAAAAAAAACAAAGAAAGAAAACACAAAAAAAGGAAAAAAGAAATAAAAGAAATAAAAAAAATAAAGAATAAAGGAAAGAAGAATAGAAAAAGTAAAAGGAAAAAAGAAAAAAGAAAAACAGGAAAGAGAAAAAGAAAAGAAAAACAGGAAAGAGAAAAAAAAGAAAAAAGGAAAATAAGAAAAGTAAAAAAAAAAAAAAAAAAAGCGAAAAGAAAAATAGAAAAAGTAAAAGGAAAAAAGAAAAAAGCTCCTTGCTCTATTGTATACCAATAGTGATCATGAATGTTAAATCAAAAGAATTGTTATCAAAGAAAGAAATTTGTTAGAAATAAAATTAAAGACATTCTTTCAGGAATGTAAGCGCCTGATTGAAATTCATGTGCACTTCTCAAGCTGAAGAGGACCTTTGCATAATGTGGGGAGAAGGGCAACAACAAAAGTTGTTAGTGTTACAATTTGTACAAAAATTATAAAAAATACTTGGAAAATGTTTGCTTATCACTTCAGTCAGTTACATTGGTGTTGTTCCTGTGACTACGGAGATGACATGATATACGACAAAGATAGTGCCTAGAATTGCGGAAAATTAATGATAAAATACAAATTTGAATGCAAGTTTAAAATGAAATTAAAAATTTTAAAAAGAAAAAAAGCAAACCTACATATTTTATTCATCAGATTTAAATACATACTGAACCACCAAAAATGTTTCAGATCATGTTTGTTGGTCCGTTTAAGAAAATATAATTGTCAAGGGGTAGGAAGGAGACAGCCAAGTTTTCTTTGAAAAGCAGCCAGCACTATCTAATCTCGATTTTCTACCACAAAGTTCATTTCCAAAGAAAAACCTATAAAAGTCAGAGTCCTAGCAACATATCGCTAATCCATTATTAGAGAAAAGGGGAGAATCAAATTCACAAATTTGCACCACTTTTATGCCTCCTTACAAAGATTAAAAATCAAGATATGATAATAAACCTTATGTCTAGAATACTTATTCCAATTTTGATCAAAATCAATTAGATAATTTTCATTCTAGAAAATGTCTCAAATGTAAAGAAATTTAAATTAAGGAAAATATTGCTCAACCTTATTTAATGGGAATATTGCTTAATTTTGAGGGATTATTGCTCAACTATATTTAAGGGAATATTGCTTAATTTTCAGGGATTATTGCTCAACTATATTTAAGGGAATATTGCTTAATTTTTAGGGATTATTGCTCAACTATATTTAAGGGAATATTGCTTAATTTTTAGGGATTATTGCTCAACTATATTTAAGGGAATATTGCTTAATTTTGAGGGATTATTGCTCAACTATATTTAAGGGAATATTGCTTAATTTTTAGGGATTATTGCTCAACTATATTTAAGGGAATATTGCTTAATTTTTAGGGATTATTGCTCAACTATATTTAAGGGAATATTGCTTAATTTTGAGGGATTATTGCTCAACTATATTTAAGGGAATATTGCTTAATTTTCAGGGATTATTGCTCAACTATATTTAAGGGAATATTGCTTAATTTTTAGGGATTATTGCTCAACTATATTTAAGGGAATATTGCTTAATTTTCAGGGATTATTACTCAACTATATTTAAGGGAATATTGCTTAATTTTGAGGGATTATTGCTAACTATATTTAAGGGAATATTGCTTAATTTTGAGGGATTATTGCTCAACTATATTTAAGGGAATATTGCTTAATTTTGAGGGATTATTGTTCAACTATATTTAAGGGAATATTGCTTAATTTTGAGGGATTATTGCTCAACTATATTTAAGAGAATATTGCTTAATTTTCAGGGATTATTGCTCAACTATATTTAAGGGAATATTGCTTAATTTTGAGGGATTATTGTTCAACTATATTTAAGGGAATATTGCTTAATTTTGAGGGATTATTGCTCAACTATATTTAAGAGAATATTGCTTAATTTTCAGGGATTATTGCTCAACTATATTTAAGGGAATATTGCTTAATTTTTAGGGATTATTGCTCAACTATATTTAAGGGAATATTGCTTAATTTTGAGGGATTATTGCTCAACTATATTTAAGAGAATATTGCTTAATTTTCAGGGATTATTGCTCAACTATATTTAAGGGAATATTGCTTAATTTTTAGGGATTATTGCTCAACTATATTTAAGGGAATATTGCTTAATTTTCAGGGATTATTACTCAACTATATTTAAGGGAATATTGCTTAATTTTCAGGGATTATTACTCAACTATATTTAAGGGAATATTGCTTAATTTTTAGGGATTATTGCTCAACTATATTTAAGGGAATATTGCTTAATTTTTAGGGATTATTACTCAACTATATTTAAGGGAATATTGCTTAATTTTTAGGGATTATTACTCAACTATATTTAAGAGAATATTGCTTAATTTTCAGGGATTATTGCTCAACTATATTTAAGGGAATATTGCTTAATTTTTAGGGATTATTGCTCAACTATATTTAAGGGAATATTGCTTAATTTTCAGGGATTATTACTCAACTATATTTAAGGGAATATTGCTTAATTTTCAGGGATTATTACTCAACTATATTTAAGGGAATATTGCTTAATTTTCAGGGATTATTGCTCAACTATATTTAAGGGAATATTGCTTAATTTTCAGGGATTATTACTCAACTATATTTAAGGGAATATTGCTTAATTTTGAGGGATTATTGCTAACTATATTTAAGGGAATATTGCTTAATTTTGAGGGATTATTGCTCAACTATATTTAAGGGAATATTGCTTAATTTTCAGGGATTATTGCTAACTATATTTAAGGGAATATTGCTTAATTTTGAGGGATTATTGCTCAACTATATTTAAGGGAATATTGCTTAATTTTGAGGGATTATTGCTAACTATATTTAAGGGAATATTGCTTAATTTTCAGGGATTATTACTCAACTATATTTAAGGGAATATTGCTTAATTTTCAGGGATTATTGCTAACTATATTTAAGGGAATATTGCTTAATTTTTAGGGATTATTGCTCAACTATATTTAAGGGAATATTGCTTAATTTTCAGGGATTATTACTCAACTATATTTAAGGGAATATTGCTTAATTTTCAGGGATTATTACTCAACTATATTTAAGGGAATATTGCTTAATTTTGAGGGATTATTGCTCAACTATATTTAAGGGAATATTGCTTAATTTTGAGGGATTATTGTTCAACTATATTTAAGGGAATATTGCTTAATTTTGAGGGATTATTGCTCAACTATATTTAAGAGAATATTGCTTAATTTTCAGGGATTATTGCTCAACTATATTTAAGGGAATATTGCTCGATTGGTGTTTAATGGATAGATTTCAATGTAAATCTGAAATATCTGAATTTTCAAATAGCAGTTGTGCCCATCTTTTGGCTCCTAAAAACTTTTTAAAACGAAACAAAGTAAAATTTGGGAAATATTTATTCATTCATGTTTAATATCTATTATTAAAATTTCACAAAAATCGGAGCTACCTGAATTTTAACTAAGGACCTCCACCCTCTTTATCTTCTTTCAATAAAACTAAATATAGGTCACCTTACAACCCTTTATACTCAGTAGCCATTTTAAAATTCATAATGATCAGTTATTTAGTTTAGAAGTGAATCCTGTACATAGACATGTATGAAGATACACACATACCTAATTTTATATATAAATAAAGACACAGAAGTAGTTAGATGTTTTTGAAACAGAAAAATTTGTTATATCCGTAAAAAAGAATTTTTTAAGCATTAAAATAAAAAAAAACATCTTATGTAAATGAGTAAAATAATTTAATAATTAAAAAAAAAAAATGTATTCAGAAAAAATTAGCAAAAAATGTTAACTTTTTTGCTTGTATAGTAATTGCTGGTCTGATACGTTTAATTTTCTAAGTAAATTTGGAAAGATTTTTTGGTACTTCTTCAATATGAGAACGAAATTCGTAAATCGAAATATTGAATTTAAAATAAAACCAATGGTATCTCCTTGATTGTCATGTCACAGTAATGAACATATCCAAATATTATGAAAAACGATAAGATAGAACATTAATTAATAATGAAAATAATTTTTGAAGACAATTAGCAAAAACCGAGTTCTGCTAAAAAAAAAGAAAAAAAAAACCTGTGACGCTGGATACGACGTCAAGAGGAGGAATATAAACACGGAGGGAAGTTTGGGACTCTTCAGCAAACGGCAAAAAAAAACGAAGAGTTCAAATCCTAACAAGGGAGGTAATTATTGTCTGAAAACTTTGAAAGTTTTAGGCCAATTTAATAAAACTCAGTTTTTGTTGTCTTCGAAAATTGTTTTCATTAATACGATGGGCGTGCAATAAGTAATACCCTTGACCCACTTCCCATAGCAGTAGAGCAACGAAACTTGGCACAGTTATTAGTCTTTCTCTACATAGGAACCACCCAGAATTATGCATTTCTCCCATCGTTTGATGATAGCTCTGGAGACCGTTTTTGTAGAACACTCCAGGTTGGTCCTCCAATCATGATGTGACTTCAGAAATCAAGGCTGCATCATCTGGGAAACGCTTTCCTTTCAAAAACAACTTCATGGCTGGGAAGAGTTGAAAGTCAGAGGGTGCAAGGTCAGAAGAGTAGGGAAGATGGGGAAGGATTTCATAACCACACACTCGTGCTTCTGATCTGGCGAGATGAGAGTTGTGGACCAGAACGTTGTCCTGCAGGAGGAGGGTATCTTTGCTGATCTTGCCCCGCCTCTTGATTTTGATAGCTTCCCTTAAATTCCTCAAAACACATCTCGTAATGAAATTTAGGACTACCATGGCACTCTATATAGGTCAGGCCAGTCTTCCAGCATTCCAGTGTGTGTAGTGATGGTATGCGCGCACATTAACAACCATATGAAAAGATTATAACGTGTAAGAAATTCTGCAGAAATAAGCAGGCTCTTTATTGGACGGTTTGGCCGCCCACGATTTTGTTTGAACCTATCAGATTACATGTTATTACTAACTACCGAGGATGTTCTTGGTGCCAAAATTATTTTTTCAGGTTGCCAGAATTCAACAAGATGCAGGCTAGAATGGACATCGAATTCTCACTTAAGGCTCAAAGCCTTGAAATTACTTTGTCTTTTTGAGACGTTTAATGCCCAAATGTGGGTCGAAATGTTATCATTTGCAAATACCAACGCCTTTATGTTATGTGAATTATTATATTTTTGCATACTGTTGTGCTGTGAATCAATTGATTTTCTTTATTACAATATGTCTGTCAGAGATGAAAAGGTCTACTGTTTGAGCTGGCAATTGTCCACCATTGGACTGTATCTACAGAGGACTCCTCGAGGCTACCAAACTTGCAGTATCCATCTTGGAAGATATCTCTCAATTCTTCAACCTGTGCAGTTCTTCATCAGCTGAGTTTTATACCCACCCTTTATTGAAGATGAACTATTATCCCTTTGGGGACGTTACGAGCCCATCATGGCAGATAGCTGAAGATGACACATCTTTTGCAATTTCGATCTTTTTGCTTTAATAAAATTTACATTGAAGTTTAAAAGGTGAGCTTGTTGTAACTCTGTTTGGTTTTCTTCCATTTTGCCAGACACAAAACATATGTGAGGATTTTCCTCACAGAGGTTTACCGAATTCCAACAGCTCAACTGCAGTCGCAGGGAGATGATAGTAGCCCAGTGGTTAACAACACAGATTGCCAACCTGGATGTGCCAAGTTTGAACTTGGTTCATTCCACAGAAACATTGTTACTTAAGGATGCTGGCAATAAATCATCATCAAGAATGATGCATAACAATAACTGCATTTGCAAATCGATAAAACTTTTTTTTGGGGGGGGGGGTCATACAAGATCTTTAAAATGACGCTTCTTTAATAGAAGTTATTTTATTTTTATGTCTTTACATAAAGGACTTCTGTTTTAGTTTGGTTTGTTATGGTAGACTATTTTGTGCATTATATAAGTGAGAACTAAGTTTAAATTTTATTGTTTTTATTTTCTTTTAATAGAAAGCAAACAATTTTTTTGGTATTTGTTTTGATATAATAAAACAAAGCAGAAAATCAACTCAGTATAATTTGCAATAAAAAAAGGAAATAAAAAAGGTTAATAAAAACATCATAAGCACAAGTAAACGACTGAAGGAAATAAAGGAATGTATTTCACATGAAGAACTTAATTACATGTAAATGATATGCAGACCAGACAAAATTTATACAAGCTAGATTACTTCCCTTTAATGAAGGTGATGCCCTTTTCTCTTCCCTGCAACCTCTTTCCCAGAGAAGAGATTTTGCGAGCCTGTCTTTGCTCTATCATTATTTTCATGGCAACTATTCTCTGAGCTCCTATCTATGACCCCTCCTGCCAAACTTTCACAAAAAAACACTCAACTAGCTGCAACCACTATCAACAATTTCCCCCCACTATCATAAATCTGAAAGCAAATACCATGAATAGAGGTTCTTACATAAAACTGCCCGCTTATGGAACAGTGTTCCACTGGCCTGCTTCTTGACCGACTAAAATATGGTCGTTTTCAAGTCCAATATAAACAAGTTCCTGCTGAGCTGTCTCCTTAAATAATTCAATTCTACTCAATTCACCACTTTACATTCATTAATCTTTATCCCCAAGTGGTCTTTGGGCCTTGATAATTGATGACTCCTTTGTTTAAAAAAGATGTTTAAGAAAAGTAGTTAAGTAAGGAAAGAAGTTTCTATTCTAAAAGTTTTCTTACTAGAACAAATATTTATAGAAAGGAACTGACACAAATTAAAATATGTTCAAACTAATAACATAATGGAAGGAGGAAACAAATGGGCTAGTTTGAATCGAATATCAATATTTCTATTTGAGTCTCACTTTGAGAATCTTTGTGAAAGTTTGGCAAGGGGGACCATAGATTGGAGCTCAGACGAGCACTTGCCATTAAAATAATGATAGAGCAGAAACAAGCTTGCAACATATGCTCTGTGGAAAAGAGGTTGCAGGGTAGAGAAAAGGGTATCCCCTACTAGGCTACAACAGGGTCCTGACAATATTTTTCGGACACTTGGAAAAAAGTACTTCAAGGTGGTTACTTGTGCCAAAAACTTTTGAGATTGTAAGTACGTAGTTGAGTAAAAATCCACTCTACTAGTGTAATCATTTTCTTAGTTTGGCTTTGCTAATTTTAGTTTTTTGTGATTTTTGTGAAAACTTGCGTGACACTATTTTTCGGACATGACAAAAAAATCCTATTTTATTAAGAGCTATGTTCATGTATATGTTGCTGTATGCAAATTTTCTGCTTGTACACTTAGCTGTCATCATTAGAACCAATTATCTGTTGTATTCTACTGGCAAAACAATTAAGTTTAATGACATAAAATGCATTCAAAAGAAGTCGTTTGTTTGGCATGGAAGAAGCGGGAAGATGGCCTCAGCATCAGAAGGATCGTCATGGATTTGAAGCTGTCAAAATCAATGGTCGAATACATGCTGAAGACAAACTCCGAGTGGAAAAAGAAGAGAGAATGGAAAAGATCAATTGGCAAGAGGACTGAAAGGAGAATGAAGAGGACTGTGACACTGCTTTTGACATCTGGAGAAAAAGTTACAGCAAAAAAAGTGAAGGAGAAATGTGAACTGGATGTAAACGTCTGAACAGTACGAAGAACACTGCATAGGATTGGTTTGAAGTATGCAAAGGCTAAGAAAAAATTACACTAACAAAGAAACACAAAGGAGCAAGACTGGAGAGTGTTAAAAGGTGGTTAACAAAGCATATTGACTTTAAGAAGGTTATATTTACTGATGAGAAGTGTTTCAAGTTTGATGGGCCCAATGGATGGTGTACTTGGTCGAGAAGGAGTGAGTCTGTTGTACTGAACAAACGACAGATGGAAGGAGGAGGAGTTATGGTCTGGGGCATGATCTTTGCTAATGGAAATATATGGTTTGAGTGGCTGAAAGGACGACAGAACAGCGAAAGCTACAAACAGTTGCTGGACGAGAAAGCCCTACCAAGGATAAGAAGAGAGATGGAGAATGATTTCGTTCTACAGCAAGACAATTGCAGCATCTATGTGTCAAAACTCATGAAAGAATGGATGGCTCAAGTGAATATGACTACTTTGGAATAGCCTGCAAAAAGCCCAGATCGAAATTTAATAGAAAATGTTTGAGAAATGCTTGCACAACTTGTCTATGATGGACCTGAAATAACAAAATAGGCTCAACTATGGGAACGAATACTAGATGCCAAAAAACAACTAATAGAGAAACGTAGAGATGTTATTGTGCATATCTTTGATCATATGAAGAGAGATTGATAAAAGTTATTAAGAAGAAAGGTGATATTACAGACTATTAACAGTTTTTCAACGATGTCCGAAAAATAATGTTGCGTGTGTTTTGTAAAAAATGATGAAAATTAAATATTTTCCTTACCTAATCGATTTTCTTCTATTTTTATTACAGGTATTGTCTTTATATGTTTATTCTATTCTATTGAAGGAATTTCGCCACTCTATGGTACTCGGAAAGTCAAATACTAAAGTGTCCGAAAAATATTGTTGGGCCTTTTTAAGTCTATTTCGAACTCCCAGATGTGGCAACAGTACTCCTTGGAGGTTTACAAGTTTGGTTACCTTGTGATACTGTTTAGAGCATAGGAAAGAGCAGGTTCTAGTGTAATTTCAAGAGGTAGTTGTGAATGGGGTTAAGTTCAAGGACATTATGTTATTATAAACCAGCAGAGAATTACCATTGTCGATCGAGAGGGGAGTCTACTAGACATGTGTAAGCTATGTGATCATGTATGGAAGTGGATTGGCTTAAGAAACAAAGAAAAAAAAAAGACTTGATCAGGGGTTAGTTAAAAAGTCAATTCCTAAAAGCCATTTAACACATGCTTGTGTGTAAAATGTTAAACCAAATAGGATTATTATTCCCTCCTGCACAATATTTTTAGCCTAAAAAATTTTTTAAAATCCAATTTCATAATTACTTTTAAGCTTGTTTCTTCTACACTGCCCCACCACCGCAAAAAAAAAAAATCCCTTACGTAATTTATTAATCTGAATAAAGTAAATAAAGCAATAATGAGAAATATGAATTTTAATGTTCATGTTGTAATACATCTTTTATAATATATTATATAAAGTTAGGTATGTGTATATGTTTGTATATTTGTATCTGCTTACATTAACCACAAAAAACACATGCTGTGGACAGAGAGAGCAGAAAAGCAGAGGCAGAAGTAAAACAAGTTTCGGTATTTGTACATTAAACTGTACAAGTACCCAAGTTTCAATACTCAACATTGTCTGCTACATATATCACAGACAATGCAAGCCAACTGTTGACCTGAAAAGTCACCTTTGGACTTATGGACGTGGTTTGGGTGTCACTAACGATTCACCCAGCAACTGCAGTGAAAATGGTCATGAGCATTGAGATGACTAGCATCTGTTAATATGAAGTAATCGCCATATTTGTATGTATAGGATTCACTCCTAAACTAATTAACTGGTCATTATGAATTTTGGAACAAAGCATAAGCTATATTTAGTTAAATTTAGTTTTATGCAACAACAATAAAAAGGCGATGGAAGACCTTTGTGATAAATTAACTCTGATTTTTGTGAAATTTTAACAATAGATCTAGTACCATCTATAACGTTGTCTGGGAACCAACACATTGTATGGTCAGTCGCAAAGTAGACAAAGAATAGAAAAAAACTTCAACTCACATTTTCTTTGTCACAACATTTATTTCCTCATTATTATGGCTGTGATGCCACCCACATGATCTCAAACATTATCTCCGTCTCTAACGTGATCTCCTTTTTAAAGTCTTTATTTTTCCCTACTGGTCACATCATTTTACATGCCTTTGCATCCTCGCTATGTTACATGTTAATTACTAAATATTTTCCAATCATAAGATTAAGTATCATTACATGATGATTTCGATTTTTGTAAGAAGGCATTAATGTGATGCAAAACTTTTGGGGGAAATCAATTTTACCTATCCAGAGAGGAGTATTCTAATTAATATATAAAACTAGACATTTATCCCGTTAAAATTGGGCAAAAGTTACATTCCATTAAAATAAGTGCTTTATGCCAAATTGATGGTTAAATATGGTTACATTTGTGCTCATGTTTGCATCAAATAATAATCCTTATTAATCTCTAATTAGGCATCAACCAGATACCATAATATTTACTTTGCTATCATAAAGGTCCATACAAAATTTCGGTTAGATCAGTTTAGTAGTTTAAAAGAAAAAGTGGAAAAGAGAAAATATAATATGGCAGGATTGAAAAGGTAAATCTATAAACCGTTTAAGCTGGCTAATCAAACTTCAATTCTGACAAACCAACTATGATTTATTAATTACAAGAGAATAATGTGCTTTGCTACAATTTTTTTTTAAATCCTTAATCCAATGTAGTAATTTTCTAATATATAGAAATTCTTAAATAGTCACCTTTAAAAAAAAAATCAGCTAAAAAGAATAATTCTTTATTCTATAAGTAAGAGTTATATTTCTTAATTGATTTTTTTTTTATAGTTTCCTGTTATATTTTCTAATTCCTTTTTTTTTATAAACAAAAGCAAAACTTTATTTGTAATTTAAACACTGGTGGATTGATCTTTTTTTTTCTTACATCTTGTTTCGTTCTCATTAAATCAAAACAGGATCAGCTTTTAGCTTAAGTACTGAACCAAACACAAAAAAAAAACAAAAAAAAATGTAAATATTTTTAATGTAGGAAATAGAAATATTAAAAGAAATTTTAACGTAATGGATCCTGGGTCAGTACAGTTAGTTACTTATAAATGGAATAATTTTTAAGTGAAAAAAAAAAGAAAGCTTATTTATACTGAATCTCAAAATAAAATAACAGGAAAACTAGATATACTTACTTATCAGTGAAATATACAAGTGTACAAGAAAAGATGAAAATAAATAAAATTTTATTAATAAAAAAAACCCCGTTAATTTACCATTTGGAATCCACAAACTTCCAGCCAGCATGTCTTTTTTTTAGAAGAAAGATAACCTTTTATGACATGTTGGCTTAACACAAATGTCTTTTGGAGTTCGGGGACTCTAAAAAGTAATTTGTTATTTTTTTTAATTCTACTTGCCTATTTTCTATTACTTTTGGTGTATATTACTAATTGATGCTTCTATATTGAACAAACAAATCAAAATATTAGAATTCAAGTAAAACAAATGTTACCTACATAATTGTCATGTCACAAATAGTAACATATCCAAAAATTACAACAAACGATAAGGTAGAAAAATAATTATTAATGAAAAAAGGAATTTGCTAAATAGTGAAATCACTTGTATTATGCTTACTAAAAATGAGATAAGTTTACAGGGGAGATAATTAATTTCTGCAGCTTACGTCACATAATTCAAAATGTCAGACAAATTTTATTCGCCATCGAAAACTGTTTATCAATTATTTTTCTGCCTCATGGTTTTTCGTAATTTTTGAATATGTAACTATTTGCAACATGACAATTACGTAGGTACTATTTGTTTTACTTGATTTTCAAATTTCATTGGTATAATATAAAAGCACCTAATATTTTTCATTGAATAAGTAAGTATACCCATAAGTTTTCCTGCTACTTTTTTATAGCTGACATCTTTCATTAAAACATCAATATAAATAAGCAAACCCCCTCCCATCAAAATAAGAGTAATAAAAAAAAAATGTAGAACATGTAATAAATGACAAAAATCAAAAGCAGAAACGCATGAAGCACATATCAAATGCAAACAGAAAAAATAATGTAATATAACACAATTTACAAACAAAACAAGAAAATGTCATTCAAAAGGCAGAAAGCAAAAATGCAAAAACATTGATCAGAAGAACAGGCAACATAAAGTCCGCAGCAAACGGTGTCAGAAAAAAAAAATTGCATTTATACTTAATTATTTTTTGCATGAAATAATAAAATATTATTTCATTGTTTTGAATTTGTTTTTAGTATAAAAAAAATATACTACTTCATGAAATATTTATTAATTTCTTTTTTTTTTTTTTTTTTTGAAAAAAAATGAAATAATTTTTTTATCTGACATTGTTTGCTGCGAACATAGAGTCGCCTATTTTTCTGCATCATTCATTTCTTTAGTATCACATGATTTTTTATGGTCAGATGTACAACATTCAAATACTCATTTAGACAGTCATATGAAATATTTTTATGAATAAAGAATGAAAAATTAACAAACCAGACAATCATATCAGCTGACAAATTCTAATGTTTTGTTAGTCAAGAAAATATTGTAATCACTTTCAAAACTATCAGAAAAAAAATGAGTCTTTTAAAAAAATTATTATTTCAATAAAAAAAAAACTTTCTTTAAAATAATTTCAACAATAATAGGAATAATACAAATACTACATTTATAATCATTATGTGTTTAAATCATTGATGCATATGGTTTTGTTATTTTGAATTTGTTTTTTGTATTATAAAATATATGAAATATTTATTAATTCCATTTTTTTGGATAAATAAAATAATTTTTAATCTGACACCGTTTGCCGCAGATATCGAGTAGCCTGTTCTTTTAATTCACCAAACAAAAAACAAAAAAAAAAGTATCAACTTACATCGTCTGTTGAATCACGATCATCCACCATGTCTGTGTCTAGTTCATCATCATTGGTGTCACTTTCATCATCAACTTCCTCTTCTTCTTCTTCCTCCTCTTCTTCATCAAAATGCTGAATAAGGAAATAGGAAAATTAATCACTAATACCCATGAACTGATGACAAACCAGCAGTGAATTAAATTCATTGTTCTTTAATGGGTTTCAAAATCATGAAGTATCCATCAAAATTAAGCCAGGGAGGTAACTGTTTTTAAAAGGATATACATTTCATTTATTTTATAGTAGCACAATATTGGGTTTGAATGATACAAATGTAAAAAAACTCTTACCAAAAACAGGGATTAAAAAAGTACTTAGTGGTTATCTGTGGTAACACCAGTGCTGTAGAGTTGGCACAAATTTAAGTTCTTCTTTGTTATTGTAGCAAAATTAAAAAATTAAAATATTGAATTTCAAGTGAAATCAATGGTGTCTACTGAATTGTCATGTCACAGTAGCGAAGATATCCAAAAATTACAAAAAATGATCAGATAGAAAATTAAATATTAATAAAAATAGTTTTCGAAAAATGCTCAATCTGTATATAAATTAATAGCATCAAGCCAGGGGAAGTAACTCAGACCGACTTGTTACAATAATGGTGTCATGCAATCATCTGTTTGTACAAAGTACATGTTTTATGTAATAATGTGGAAATATTTTAATTAATTATGACATGACAATTAGGTAGATAATATTGCTTATTGTTGAAATTGATGAAAACAGTAAGTAGTTATTGTTTTTTGAATGAATAACAAAGAAGAACACAAATTTATTGCTTTAGAAATCATGTCGAAAAAACTGACAGACTTCATACAAAGAAAAATATTGAATTTAAAAACCCTGGTAAATGATTGGAATCAAAGATTTTTGCTTTTTAAAAATGGGGAATCAGAGTTTGGTCTACCAAGCCCAGACCTATATATACCACCATTGGCAAATAGTGCAAAAATATGGATATATATTCTATTTTTAACTTAATCTGGGTCATGGCTTACGTTTTACAGTTGTAAATGAAAATACCATTTGTATATATAAATGTATAAAAACGCGCAAGAAAGTAAAATCATTTCTTCAAAAATATATTTGAAACTGTCAAACAAGATTAGTAAAAATATACATATATATCATTCAGATATGATAGTGTTTGAATATATGATTAAGTGTAAGTTTTACTCATTTAGAACTGTTTTATACGTTCACCGCTCACTCATTTTGCGAACAAATTTCAAACAATTTTAAAGTTCATAGGTCTC
Organism: Euprymna scolopes; assembly: GCF_053919585.1. NCBI lineage: Eukaryota > Metazoa > Mollusca > Cephalopoda > Sepiida > Sepiolidae > Euprymna > Euprymna scolopes. Next base: position 20,611,088 of record NC_136484.1, on the reverse strand, counting down.
CTTTCTCATCTATATCTTGAAAAAATTTTCCTTCAGTAAAACAAAAGTTATAATAAAATTATTGTGTTCAAAAATTCTCAGAATTTATAAAGAACGGAGAGACGTTTTTTTTTTTATTAGCTGTTAGTTACCATAGTAACCAAATCTATTATGCTACATCAAATCAGCTGGAAACAGCGGAGATGATGACATAATATAGATATTAAAAAAAAAAAACTTTTGCTAATAATTCACCGCTGTCCTGTACTGTCACTCATAATGCACTGTTGCTGTACTCAAACGCTAACCGACCTTTCACCTTCGCTCGTTAGTAAAAACTGACTGCTGAATGAACACCACAATTCAGAGAGAGAAAAAGAGAGAATCAAAAAGAGAAAGACAGAGGTTACAAGTGAAACAGAAAGAAAATATTATTTCAAAGCAAAGCCTGGAAAAATCATGGATTAGATAGAAAAATGTGAGCATGAAAAGTAACATGGATAAGATTAAATATAGAAAAATAAAAGGTCTAGTTGTTAAAACTGGTAGAGAAAAGATGATACTCTAATAAAAAATATAAATTTATAACTTAAAATATTGCAGCATTAAGAATTTTAAAAAAATTCAATTTAACATTATATAATCAATTCTTAATACTGCAATATTTTAAGTTATAAATTTGTATTTTTTTCTAAAATATCTTGTCTTTTTCTTTTCCAGTTTTAACAACTAATCTTTTTACTTTTTTAAGTTTAATCTTTTCCATAGCTACCAACGTAATAGATGTACTGAGACTAAAGCTGCTTTCAGGACTGCCAGCAACCATTGTAAAAGAGTAATAAAAAATGCAAGAGAGCTATATGCTAAGTCCGTTAAATCCAAAATAGCTGAGCAGTGGCTTGGTTCCCACCAGTTTTGGCAAATAGCAAATAGGATCCTGAACAGAAGCGTGCGTTCTATCCCAACCATCATAAATGGACCTGAGGTCATCTCGTCAGCATCAGACAAGGCCAAACTATTTGCCAAGAACTTTGCAGCAAATTCTACCCTATGCGATGAAGGCCATCAACTCCCCATATTTCCTCCTATAACAGACAACATGCTACGCAACATACAAATATCTGTGCGTGAGGTCGCCAAGCTAATCAAGAATCTTGATTCTAGTAAAGCAACTGGCCTTGACGGCATTCCAGTTATAGTGCTGAAAAAGCTCCAACTAGAACTTGCCCCCATACTTACAAAACTGTTTAAGCGTTGCCTTAAGGAGAAGTGCTTTCCAATACCCTGGAAAACCTCATCAGTATGCCCTGTATTTAAGAATTCAGGTGAAAAGTCATCTCCCTCTCAGTACAGACCAATAAGTCTCCTGTGTGTGATGAGTAAGTTGTTGAAATCCATATTAAATAAAGAAGTAGTCAACCACCTCAGCAGAAACAACCTTCTTAGTGATCTGCAATATAGTTTCCGCTCTGCAAGATCTACAGCAGATGTGCTAATGGTTATATCTCATAGGATTAGTGAATCTCTTGACATATCGAAGGCCTTCGATAAGGTATGGCATAAGGGCCTACTTTACAAGATTTCCAGTTACGGTATCACTGGTAATGTTTTCTCAATCATTAAATCATTTCTCTCCGATAAGTTCATAAGAGTAGTGGTTGATGGGCAGAAATCAGAGGCCCACAGTATTAATGCTGGAGTCCCTCAGGGGTCCATTCTGCGCCCAACTCTCTTCCTGATCTACATCAATGATCTCCCAAAACACATACTTAAATCATTTGTTGACATCTATGCTGATGACACGACCATCTATGGCAGCACATCAAAGGTCGTAAATGACAAGGTTCTCTAATTCTCTCTCTTCTGATCTTGAGCGCGTGGTACAGTGGGAGAAGAAGTGGCTGGTTACTTTTAATGCATCCAAAACTAAGCTTCTATCCTTACATCATCAACGCTCTGATCCCCATCTGGCATCAATTGAAATGGATGGCTCTCGTCTTGGGAAGGCTCCATGTTTTGATAAGCTTTTGGGTTTGACCTTTACTCCTGATCTGAAATGGAACACGTACATCAGGTCTGTTGCCAAAGACGCTGGGAAAATGGTGGGACCCTTCTACCGCTCCAGAAGATATCTCACTACTGATGCAATTTTCTATCTGTATAAAAGCCAAGTACGTCCAATGATGGAGTACTGCTGCCACATCTGGGCAGGAGCTGCTAAAAACGCTCTATCCTTCCTTGACAGAGTACAAAATAGACTTCGTAGCTTAGCGGGGGATGCCCTTTTCTCTTCCCTGCGGCCTCTCTCCTACAGAAGAGACGTTGTGAGCCTGTCTTTGTTTTATCGTTATTTCCATGGCAAGTGTTCATCTGAGCTCCAATCTCTCGTTCCCCCTTGCCAATCTTTCATGAGAAACACCCGTCTGGCTGAAACTACTATCAATAATTTTCCCCACTCTCTATCTGTGCCTAAATGCAAACGTAGATTCCATGAACAAAGCTTCTTTCTTAGAAATGCATGCTTGTGGAACTCTCTTCCATTTGCCTGTTTCCCACCTGACTACAACTTGGATGTCTTCAAGTCCAACATAAACAAATTCCTGACAAACCGCCCTCTTAAGTAAGACACTCTATCAAATCTCCAATACTAATGATTACTACAATACTATCTCATTGATTACTGTACACGCAATAACCATTATCCCTGAGTGGCCTCCGGGCCTTGGTAAGTGGTTACCTACATGTAAAAAAAAAAAACTATATTACTTTTCATACTCACATTTTTCTATGTAATTTATATACACACATATGTGTGTGTGTGTGTATGATTGTTAATCTGTTGAATTTGAACTCTGTAAAAATTCTAGTTATTTATAAAGCATTTAACTAATCTCTAAGAAGAAAAAAAAACAACTGTGGGCTTCTTCATTATTAGAGTGAAATTCAAAAATTGAATTTCAAGTAGAACCAATCGTATCTACTTTATTGTCATGTTACAATAATGAACAGATCCAAAAATTACAAAAAACGATAAACGAAAATTATTAATGAAAAGTTTTCAAAAACAATTAGTGAAAACTGAGTTTTGCTAAATTTGCCTAAGATTTGCAAACTTTCAGAAAATACTTACCTCCCTTGTTATTTGAACTCCCATTTTTTTTTTTTTTAGCAAAACTCAATTTTCACTAGTTTTCTTTGAAAACTATTTTCATTATTAATTAATTTTTTACTTTATCGTTTTGCATAATTTTTGGATATGTTCATTACTGTGACATGTCAATTAAGTAGATACCATTGGTTCTACTTGAAATTCAATATTTCGATTTTTGCTATTATAATGAAGAAGCACCAACAACTGAAAAGAAGAATCTGGAAAAAAAACATGGGAATATATATTTTACTAATAGGGCTACCTGGTGCTCTGAATAAGAAAATACAAGAGTTAAAAAGTTTCTCTTGCTAGAAATCCTTGAGTTAATTTATGAACGCATCCCTCCCATTGACTTACTTTCTCAGTCATGTGCAAAGTTCAGCAACTGAATTGAAAAAAAAAAAAAAACCCCTAAAAAAAGACATCATTTGCTGACTGACCATTTGATTTAGTTTTAGCTTTGTTCTTTGCCCATTCACCAATGTTAAATATTGATGTTGGTAGGTTTATTGCTATATATGTATATATTAATTAGTACATATTCGTACTGAGGAATGATGTGCTGTAGACGTAAAAGTCAGCAAAATGTTTGACCATGCCTGTAATCATGTGAAAATGAAGTTAATGTTACTTAGACATATCTAACGTAAGATGTGAATTACAGAGATACATATGAGCAGTTTAGAAGTGGCTGAACTGAGAACATGTTTTAAAAATGGTTTAATGAAATAATAACATAATTAAGTGATGTCCTTAACATGTAATTGACTCTCTCTTCACTACTCTTTGACCTTTCAGCCAGAAAATGATCATTTGGTTCAATAAATCTTTCGGTCACAAAAAAGCAGTTTGTGTAAATAATTAAATAATTATATTAATACAGCATGTTGAACAACTTTTCTTTTTTTGATCATGACATTGCAACATAGTTATGACTAATTATCAGTTGGGAAAGAAGGATCATAGTGCCAGCAGCTTCAGCAAAGATATGAATTTAATAACTAATATCAAATGACTATGTAACACCAATAAGAACAAACAAATATTGTTTCCACAACTCCTCTCTGATGACCTCATAAAATACGCTTAAATATGATATTTTAATTTGTCCAGATTTTGTATATATTATTATAGAGTCGTGATTTCAAAAGTAAAAAAATGTATTTGGGTGCCATCAGTTAGAATTGAAACCGAAAGTAAAACTGTAGCATTCAAAGCTGGTGATGTTACCACTGTACCAACATGACTTGCATGTGAACTGATTAAAAATAAACTAAGATGAATGTGCAACACATATCACAATCTTTTCAATTTTGACCCATTTTGACCCCTTAAAACTATTTTAACTGGCTAAAGACCCATAAAAGAATGGTCTATAAAAAATCCAATCACTTGAGGCCCTTAACATCGCTCTGCAACTTTTAGTTTCGGAAGAGATAGAGTTTGAAAATATGGAGACAGACAGACAGACATAGTGAGTTTTATAAATTAGATTTATTACACTGGTCAACAAATTTTCATTTTTTTCCTTTGGCAGACCATCTAGGAGTGTTTTCTGGGGTTTTGAAGGTCGCTGATTACGAATATAACATTGGTTTTGCCAGATTGGCTCTAGTTTAGAAGATACTGATAGCCCCAAATAAGCCTAAACTGCTAAAATTCTCCCTGAAATACTTCAATATAGAAGCAGTAAATAATAATTTTCTGATATTATTGAATCATTATAATGATTATGTATATATTGAAGTATTTCAGGGAGAATTTTTATATAATTATTTATATAGGGAGAATTTTTATATAATTATATACTGTAATTACTTAATAACATGTTCCATAAATATAGTTGCAGTATAAATTAAACAGTAATTAAGAATTTTCTTTTTAATTCCACAGTTGAAAATGAGTTCCAGAGAGAAAATGAGTTCTTCTAGAAGATGTTGCAGATATGAACAGGATGTCTTTTGTTACATCTGTGGACAGTATATGATGGCACAACAAAAGAGGAATATTACAGACTTTGTCAAGAGGGCGTACAAAGCGTACTTCGATATGATACTTGGTGACCAAGACAAGTCTTGGGCCCCACATATGGTGTGCAAAACCTGTGTAGAAAGTGGACCAACGGTAAGCTGAAGTTGAAGTTTGCTGTACCAATGGTGTGGAGAGAGCCCAACAATCATTTTGATGACTGCTATTTCTGTCTCAATGACATGATGGGGTTTAACAAGCACAAGAAAGCAAATTGGCAGTATCCGAGCCTGGATTCTGCTATCCGTCCTGTTGCGCACTCTGAGGATCTACCTGTGCCTGTTTTCACCAGTTTGCCTGAAATCGATGAAACCGAAGAGATTCCAGCTGATCTTTCAATATCAAGTGATGATAGCTGTAGTGACTATGAAGAACCCTCAAATGGCCCTCAGCTTTTCAATCAATCTGAACTTAATGACCTAGTGCGAGACCTTTGTTTGTCGATGGAGCAGTCTGAAGTTCTTGCATCACGACTCCAAGAGAAAAAACATTCTTGATTCTGGCACAAAAGTAACATACTATAGGACAAGGGAAGGCAGCTTGCTTCGTTTCTTTTCTAAAGAAGACGACCTGGTCTTTTGTAATGACGTTTCTGCACTTCTTAACTGCATGGGGATCTCATCATATGACCCAGCAGATTGGCGTCTCTTCATAGATAGCTCGAAAGCAAGTCTAAAAATTGTACTTTTGCACAATAGCAATAAGTTTGCTCCTGTACCAATTGGCCATTCTACCAAGATGAAAGAAGAGTATCATGCTATCAAATTTGTTCTTGAAAAGCTGAATTACAACACTCATAAATGGCTGATTTGTGTGGACTTGAAAATGGTGAATTTTCTGCTTGGTCAGCAAAGTGGGTACACAAAGTATCCCTGCTTTCTTTGTTTGTGGGATAGCAGAGCAAGAATCCAGCACTGGAGAAGGGAGAACTGGCCAGAACGAGAAAGTCTCGAAGTCGGCACAGCCAACGTCATCAATGAGCCTTTGGTACCCAGGGATAGAATCATCTTCCCTCAATTGCACATAAAACTAGGGCTCATGAAGCAGTTTGTTAAGGCGTTGAACAAGGATGGGGATTGCTTCAAGTACATATGCAGGCAATTTCCAGGTCTTTCCATCGAAAAAGCTAAAGGTGGCATCTTCGATGGACCTCAGATTCGAACGCTCATGAGGGATTCTGACTTCACTAATCATATGAACACGGTTGAGTTAAATGCTTGGGTGTCCTTCACAGATGTAGTGACAAACTTTTTGGAAAATCACAAAGCTGACAATTACAAGCAATTGTTCCGTAAGATGCTTACTGCATACGGAAAACTAGGGTCAAATATGAGCATTAAAGTTCATTTCTTGTTTAGCCACCTCGACAGATTTCCTGGTAATCTTGGTGATTACAGTGAGGAGCAGGGAGAGAGATTCCATCAAGACATCAAAACAATGGAAGAGAGGTATCAAGGCAAATGGGATGAGCACATGATGGCAGACTACTGCTGGAACCTTTTAAGAGACTGCCCAAAAGTTGCTCACAAGCGAAAATCGTATAAACGTCAATTTTAGTTTTGTGAATAAAATATTGTTTTGTGTGTTCATTGTAACTAAGAATCTAGTGTATAATGCTTTGCGTTAATTTATGATATATAACTGATTATGTAAATGTTTTTTTTTTCACTTGGAGAATTAAAATTCAGCAAATTTTTTGTATATCCTCGAAATCTATGAAAAGTGTTCAGTTATAGGATAAATGAAATGATGTTATATCTAACTTAACTTGTTAGATTGAGATTTTACACTGTCTTTGTGGTTTAAGATTATCATAAAAATCAATATCTGACATTTATGCACTATTTAGCCGTTTTTTGTACGTTTAGCTATGGTCGCGAATGGGTGATTTCAGACTAACGACCCCCCTGTGATATCTCAAAAACTAGAGCCAATTTGAAAAAACTAATGTCAGATTCGGATTCAGCGCCCTTGAAAACCCCAGAAACCAGTCTTACTTTGCCTGCCAAAAATATTATGTTGACCAGTGTTATTACTTTCTTATAACATAACCATTTCTTAATTGCTAACAAATAAATCTATTGTTCTTAACATGATCCTTCTTTGTCTTTCTGTTTATAGAAAAGGAACATCTAACCTTAGGTCTTCAGTTCTTCGATTTCTGTAACAAACATGGGCAGCTAACGATTACTCTCGGTCACAGAAGGAGAAGCAGAAAAAAGGTAGGATTTAATAATCGTAAGAGTTCCACATACTTAACTAGTATAACTAGCACAAATTTTTGCTAGCCTAGCAGGATAGTATCATGATGAACAAACAAACTACCCTCCCAAGAGAAGAAAATAATGCCTGAGAGGATGGTTTCATAACAGAATAGATACTACACTACTCTTTAATTGTATTGGCATAGCTTTGGCTTCAGACAGACGGATACAAAATCTCCATTAATGTAATTAGCACTACATGATTGTTATGTCACAAAAAAATGAGGTTGACTGATGTGGTCACATGACATAAAACTTACTTCTTGCGCTGTTTTTCCAATCGGAACAATTGCAGTATCTTTATCTCCAACACTCTGAGCCTATAAAAAACAAGTATTCATAAAAATTTGAAATAAATATACAAAAAATAAGGCAGAACAAGTTAGCCTTTATAGTGAGTTTCTTGCATCGACAGGCAGCATCGAATCAAGCCTTATAAAGAGTAAATGTTAGAACATTTCACATTTTGAATACAAGTGGATCAAATATATGTTCAGTACCACAGTTAAATTATTACAAAATAGAAATCTTTATTTTTTTTAAACTCTTTTTCATTTTATACATGTCATGTTGCCAGTTGGCATGTAAATAGACACTATTTGTAATCATGTCTAACAGGGGAGTTGAGAAACAAAATGCCTGTTCACATTACATTTAATGTAGGTTAGTAATCAGGGAAGCAGGAAACTGAGGGAATTCAAAATTCTAGCCATCTGAGGGAAGACATTATTAGAGTAGAAGGCTCTCTGGTATCTAGGGGCATCAACAGCGGAGGGGATTTTGATGCTTGTCAGATTAGTTGGGACTATGTACATTGTGGTGGCACAAGTGCTAGGAATTCATCACAGTACATTCTACTGAAGTACCAGTAAAACAAGTACAGGAATGCAGCGATGGGACAGAGGTTGGAGCTTGGCTGATAGTGAGTGACCTATTAGATTTGAAACTCTTTTTTTTTTTACCCTGTCTAAGAGTGAGAAAGGAGTGGTAGATGCACCATATTTATATTTAAATCTCTGGTAGCTTGTTGATGCAAATACAACTGCTAATCAGCTAAATTTCACCCCTCTATCGTGGTGATCCAAAGATGCCATAAATCTTTCATCTCTAATAGCTTCTTTCCTCGAACTGTTAACTTTTGAAATTCCATCCCTGCTCCCCTGACTGAACTAACATGCATAAATTTAAATGTAATGTAACGCTCTGATGCTAATCTGGCATCAGTTGAAATGAATGGCTCTTGTCATGAGGAGACTCCATGTTTTAACAAGCTTCTGGGCTTGACCTTTACTCCTGATCTGAAATGGAACACATATACCAAATCCATTACCAAGGTTACTGGAAAAATAGTGGGATCCTTCTTCCGCTCCAGTAGATATCTCACTCCGGATACAATTTTCTACCTATATAAAGCCAGGTACGGCCAACGATGGAGTACTGTTGCCACATCAAGGCAGGATAAGCTACTAGAAGCAGCTTATTCTGCCTTGATAGAGTTCTAAATAGACTTTGTAGCTTAGTGGGGAATGCTCTTTTCTCTTCCTTGCAACCTCTTTCCCACAGAAGAAACATTGCGAGCCTGTTTCTGCTTATCGTTATTTTAATGGCAAATGCTCAGCTGAGCTTCAATCTATTGTTCCTACTCGGCAAACTTTCACAAAAAACACTCATCTAGCCAAAACCACTATTAGTAATTTCCCACACTCTTTATCTGTGCCTAAGCCTAAATGCAGATTCCATAAACAAAGCTTCTTTCTTAGAACTGTATGCCTGTGGAACTCTCTTTGAATTGCCTGCTTTCCAGCAGACTACAATCTGATTGTCTTCAAGTCCAACGTAAACAAGTTCTTGATGAACCGTCGCCCTATGTAATCCAATTTATAAAATTCCCACTACTTATGTTTACTACGCTATAATCACATTGACTAATGTATACCCATTAACCCTTATCCTCGAGTGACCTCCGGACCTTGATAAGTGGTGATTCCTGTGTAAAAAAAAAATTCTTTTAAATTTTGCTACACAACTCTTCACTTAAGGTGACTCTTATTCTCAGTTGCCCCTTAAATTTCAGTGGTAATGTGTACAGTTCAGGGTGAATCAAAATATTAAAAAAAAAAAAAGAAAAGATTTTAATTGTGGTACTGAACATACATTTGATCCACTTGTGTTCAATAATTATTGACATGTGGAATAGTCCAATAATTATTGACATGTGGAATGGTCCAATAATTATTGACATGTGGAATGGTCCAATAATTATTGACATGTGGAATGGTCCAATAATTATTGACATGTGGAATGGTCCAATAATTATTGACATGTGGAATGGTCCAATAATTATTGACATGTGGAATGGTCCAATAATTATTGACATGTGGAATGGTCCAATAATTATTGACATGTGGAATAGTCCAATAATTATTGACATGTGGAATAGTCCAACAAAAAATATTTTGCTTCGAAGGTGTAATTTTTATTTGCTTCGTGTTAGTAGAAGGTGGTGGGATGGTAATGATGAAATGGTTAAGAACACGAACTGACAACCTGGTGTGCAAAGTTCAAATCGAGTCAGTACCATAGCAGAATAAAAAAAATGAAATAAAACTAATAACAAAAAAATCAGACAAATTTTTTTTTTTTCACATGGAGGTCACCACTTATCAAGGCCTGGAAGCCACTTGGGGATAAGGGTTATTGCGTGTACAGTAATCAATGGGATAGTGTCATAGTAAACGTTAATATAGGAGATTTGATAAAGTGCCTTACTTAAGGGGGCGGTTCATCAGGAATTTGTTAATGTTGGACTTGAAGTCATCCAAGTTGAAGTCAGGTGGGAAACAGGCAAGTGGGAGAGTTCCACAGGCGTGCAGTTCTAAGAAAGAAGTTTTGTTCATGGAATCTACGTTTTGATTTAGGCACAGATAAAGAGTGGGAAAAATTATTGACAGTGGTTCCAGCTAGATAGGTGTTTATTGTGAAAGATTGGTGAAGGGGGACGAGAGATTGGAGTTCAGACGAGCACTTGCCATGGAAATAATGATAAAACAAAGGCTTGCAACGTCTCTTCTGTAGGAGAGAGGTTGCAGGGAAGAGAAAAGGGCATCCCCCACTAAACCATGAAGTCTATTTTGTATTCTGTCAAGGCAGGAAAAGGGCATCCCCCACTAAACCATGAAGTCTATTTTGTATTCTGTCAAGGCAGGATAGGCTGTTTTTAGAAGCTCCTGTCCAGATGTGGCCGCAGTACTCCATCCTTGGACATACTCAGCTTTTATGTAGATAGAGAATTGCATCAGTAGTGAGATATCTTCTGGAGTGGTAGAAGGATCCCACCATTTTCCCAGCGACCTTGGCAACAGATTTGATGTACATATTCCATTTCAGATCAGGAGCAAACCCAAAAGCTTATCAAAACATGGAGCCTCCCCAAGACGAGAGCCATCCATTTCAATTGATGCCAGATGGGGATCAGAGCATTGATGATGTAAAGATAGGAGCTTGGTTATAGATGCATTAAAAGTAACCAGCCACCTCTTCCCCCACTGTACCATGTGCACAAGAGCAGAGGAGAGAGAATCAGAGAGAACTTTGTCATTTACGGCCTTTGATGTGCTGCCATAGATGGTCGTGTCATCAGCATAGATGTCAACGAATGATTTAAGTATGTGTTTTGGGAGATCATTAATGTACAAATTAATATTGGTGCTTATGCACTTATGTTACGGTGCTATTTTTTAAAATAGTATTTTCAAGTTAAATTCAAGTTTTACAATATTTTTTAAAATTAAATTGTTAAGGAAAAGTACAGAATACAACCTCCTCATGTTAAGAATGGCTTTCTAAATAATAACATTATTATTTCAGCAGCGTAACATAAGTGCATAAGTACCTTAATATTTCTCACAAGTTTACATGGTGAGTCAATTTGCCCTGCTGTGAAAAACAGACATAATAAGCCAATAAAATTCTGGATATTGATAAACTTTTTCATAAATTTATTATTTTTATTATCTTTTGAGGGAAGAAATTTTTTTTAGCAGGTTTTGAAAATCTTAATTGGAAACACTGATATGAGGTTAATTGGTGAAGTTACAAATCATAGCACCATTTTGAGTTAAAATCTATTGAGAAATGCACATTTTGTATTGAGAAATACACACTTAAAAATTTTTTTTTTTTTTTACAAAGGAGTCATCACTTATCAAGGCCTGGAGGCCACTCAAGTATAAGGGTTAATGAGTGTACAGTAGTCAATGGGAAAATGTAGTAGTAATTTTTAGTAGTGAAATTTGGTAAATTGGATTAATTAAGGTGATGACTCAAGAATTTGTTCACGTTGGACTTGAAGATAACCAAATTGTAGTCAGTTGGAAAATAGGAAAATGGAATGAGTTCCACAAGCGTGCAGTTCTAAGAACCTTTGTTCATGGAATCTGCATTTAGGTTTAGGTACAGATAAAGAGTGGGGAAATTATTGATAGACAAGTATTTTTCATGAAAGTCAGGTCAGTGAGGACCATAGATTGGAGCTCAGACCAGCACCTGCCATGAAAATAATGATAAAGCAGAGATATGCTTGCAACATCTCTTTTGTGGGAAAGAGATTGAAGAGAAGAAAAAAGAGCAGCCCTTACTAGACTACAAAGTCCATTTAGAACTCTGTCAAGCCAGCATAAGCTGCTTCTGCCGGATGTTACAACAGTACTCCATCGTTAGACGTACTTGGCTCTTATACAGGTAGAGAATTGCATCAGCACTGAGATATCTAATGGAGCGGTAGAACGATTCCACCATCTTTCCAGCAGCCTTGGCAACAGTTTTGATATATGTGTGCCATTTCAGATCGGGAGTAAAGGTCAGACCTAGAAGCTTGTCAAAACATGGAGCCTCCCTAAGACAAGAGGCATTCATTTCAATTAAGCCATCAGCCAATGAATAACAAGTTATCCACTTTGGCCACATGCTTTCAATATTGTGAAAACTAGTTGTTAGCCCCAATTGTAAATGCAATTTTCATTTTCAGCACACTCGAAAATCCCTAGAAAACAAGTTTTTTAAGGTACGTTTGTGTTGGTCTACTTTCACCTAACAATTTAATAAAAAGATACCATAAAATTGATTTTGACTTGAAAATCTGGTAAATTTTTTACTTTAACTGCAACTCGATACTCGCCGTTAAATTGACGACTTTTACAGGTTTTCGGGTCTGCTGAAAATGTTTTAATTTGGATCAGACAAGTAGTTTTCTGAGTATTAACAAATAGGATCCTGAACAGAAGTGTGTGTTCTATCCCAACCATTATCAATGGACCAGAGGTTATCTCGTCAGCGTCAGACAAGGCCAAACTATTTGCAAAGAACTTTGCAGCTAATTCTACCCTATGCGACGAAGGCCATCAACTCCCCATATTTCCTCCTATAACACAGAACAAGCTAGGTAACATACAAATATCCGTGCATGAGGTCGCCAAGCTAATAAAAAACCTAGATTCCAGTAAAGCAACTGGCCCTGATGGCATCCCAATTATAGTGTTAAAAAAGCTTCAACCAGAACTTGCTTCCATACTTACGAAACTATTTAAGCGCTGCCTTAAGGAGAAGTGCTTTCCGACTCCCTGGAAGACCTCATCAGTTTGCCCTGTATTTAAGAATTCAGGTGATAAGTCATCTCCCTCTCAGTACAGACCAATAAGTCTTCTCTGTGTTATGAGTAAGTTACTGGAATCAATATTAAATAGAGAAATAGTCAACCACCTCAGCAGAAACAACCTTCTTAGTGACACACAATATGGTTTCCGCTCTGCAAGATCTACCGCAGATGTGCTGACGGTTATATCCCACAGGATTAGTGAATCTCTTGACAAAGGCTTCTTTTCTAGGGCAATTGCTCTTGACATATCAAAGGCCTTTGACAAAGTTTGGCATAAGGGTCTACTTCACAAGATTTCCAGCTACGGTATAACTGGAAATGTTTTCTCAATCATTAAATCATTTCTCTCCGATAGGCTCATAAGAGTAGTGGTAGATGGACAAAAATCGGAGGCCTGCAATATAAATGCTGGAGTCCCTCAGGGGTCAATCCTCGGCCCAACTCTCTTCCTGATCTACATCAATGACCTCCCTAAACACATACTTAAATCATTCGTTGACATCTATGCTGATGACACGACCATCTACGGCAACACATCAAAGGCTGTAAATGACGAAGTTCTCTCGGATTCTCTCTCCTCTGATCTCGAGCGCGTGGTTCAGTGGGGGAAGATGTGGCTGGTTACCTTTAATGCATCTAAAACCAAACTCCTATCCTTACATCATCAACGCTCTGATCCCCAGCTGGCATCAATTGTGATGGATGGCTCTCGTCTGGGTGAGGCCCCGTGTTTTGACAAGCTTCTGGGTTTGACCTTTACTCCTGATCTGAAATGGAACACGTACATCAAGTCTGTTGCCAAGGTCGCAGGAAAGATGGTGGGATCCTTCTACCGCTCCAGAAGATATCTCACTACTGATGCAATTCTCTATCTATATAAAAGCCAAGTACGGCCAAGGATGGAATGCTGTTGCCATATCTGGGCAGGAGCTGCCAAAAACAGCCTATCATGCCTTGACAGAGTACAAAATAGACTTCGTGGTTTAGTGGGGGATGCCCTTTTCTCTACCCTGCAACCCCTCTCCCACAGAAGAGACGTTGCGAGCCTATCCTTGTTTTATCGTTATTTTCATGGCAGGTGCTCGTCTGAACTCCAATCCCTGGTCCCCCCTCGCCAAACTTTCACGAAAAACACCCGTCTAGCTGAATCCACTGTGAAAAATTTCCCCCACTCTATATCTGTGCCTAAATCAAAACGCGGATTTCATGAGCAAAGCTTCTTTCTTAGAACTGCACGCCTGTGGAACTCTGTTCCGTCTGCCTGCTTCCCTCCGGACTACAACTTGGATGTCTTCAAGTCTAATGTTAACAAATTCCTAATGAACCGCCCCCCTAATTAAACACTTCATAAAATCTCCTCACTAACGTGATGTACTTGCAATAACCCTTATCCCTGAGTGGCTTCCGGGCCTTGATAAGTGGTGATCACTGTGTAAAAAAAAAAAAAAAAAAAAAAAAAAGTATTAAGACATTTTTCTCCTGTGTATTACTTAATGAATGTCAGTGGCTGTCGCCATTCTTAACACAGGGGAGGGGTGTTTTCTAACAAGCATACGCATTAGTACTTTATCATTTGGGAAAAAAACATAGCAATGCAACTAAAAACAAAGGATTACTGATGCCTCCGTTTAGTCTTAAAAGACAAAGGTTACCCCCCCCCCCGAGATAAGCGTCAGTGCGTCACTAGTAACAGTCATTCATATACAAGCATTTCCATGAGAAGCAACAGCAGCACTGCAGCAGACATAAACAAGAGTCAAACGTCACCGGTTTTGCTTAGTCTAAAACGAACCCGACCCTCCTTCGATCACCAACCTCCTCAAGTCAAGTGAGTTTAACTTTTTCTCACATAATAAAGGTCAATATCCAGAAAACTACTTGTTATTTCCCCAAATTTAAATGTGATATTTGTTTTCAGCATACCCGAAAACTTATAAAAATCGTCAATTTAACGGTGAATGTGGAGTTGCAATTAAAGTTAAAAAAAAAAAAAAAAAAAAAAAAGAGGGTGAAAGCTCACTAAGGGACCACTCGAAGACAGTCAATGGTGCATTGGTGCACTGGTGCAGTGGTTGGTGCACTCACTGGTTGTCCAACCTGCAAAGAGTGTTTATTCCGAAAGGCATTTTCTTATTTCCAACCTCATCGTAATCAACTTCTTAAAGGTAAGCCTTCGGGTGGTCCCCCAACCCCCAGTGCACTTTCACAATAAATAAATAAAAAAAATAAATAAAAAGGTGCTAGTGCAGAGAGTGATCCGCGCTATTTTTTTTTAAATCGTATTTCCAAGTTTTATGATTTTTTTTTTTTATTTAATTGTAAGGTTGAAGTATAGAATAGGTATAAAACACCCTCCCCTCCCACCGAAAATCCTACCTAAAAGAAATACCACGGTATGAAGCAATACAAGCACCAAGAAATTTAGTATGCATACACTTCGTTCACGTTGAGATTATTTAATTTTCATTTAAACATTCATCTCAATTAGAGTAAATATACGAATCTTCATCTACGTCAAAAATATATTTAACTTCGAGGCACAAAAGCAAAGAATACAACATTCTAAAGAAAACAACACAATTAAATTTTAACCGAAATTAAGAAATCGTTAAAAGAATAACGGACGTTCTGAATTACTGACCCAGTTATTATAGTCCGACTCCAGAGCACTAATCTCAGATTCGTCTAAACATGGCTTATCAACAGGAAACCAAAAAGGATCAACGGCCTTCGGGACTAGGGAAGGAAAAAGAGGTTTAGACATTTTTCAAAATTCGAACATCGAATTCAAATAACAATAAAACGGTGTTAGCGGTGTACAGTTAAAAACAAGGGCAGAGAACTCTAAAAATACAAAAGAGAAACAAGAGCAGACAACTCTACATCGATAGAGATTTGTAATACGCATGTGCAAAAATATTTTCTTGTTGTCAAGGAAGCCAACGATGAAGGTAACAAACTTTTTTGTTTTGAACATGCGAGTTTCTTAAACTTATTAATGTTATTTGTTGTTTATATATTAGCAAATGTCACATTTTCATCTTCGTCTTGGCACATTTTTGGACAACATTAATTATTCCATTCTTTTTTTAATATGAAGAAAAAATCTTTTTTTTTTGTACGTTTGAAACTTTTTAACAAATAAGCGGAATAAAACGTTGCTATTTAAAAAAAAATAGTAAAATAAAAATATACATTAATATAAAAAAATAACTAATCGATCTAAAATTTGTTTATATTTATTATAAAAGGTCCTCTTTTTTTAGGGGGTGGTTAAGGTGGGAACTTTTAAGAGAGAAACTATAGAAAGGGACCGGAGTGAATATCTTATCCATTTTTAGTAGAAGAAAGTAGTTTACCCCTGAAAAAAAATGTAAAAATCTATTAATTTGGGCTATTATGTTTTAACAGCCTTAAAAAATATCTTCAAAAAACAAATTTAAACTAAATAAATATTTAAGAAAAAAAATAGAAACCATTACTTTTGGAACACCCCCTCATAATTATAATAATAGTAATAATAATAATAATAATAGTAATAACTCCTCGAAAAATGCAATTCAAGCCCTAATTTTTTTTCAATTAAAGGAGCAAGGACCAAGGTTCCATTAAAAAAAGAAAAAACAAATAACGTGGTTAAAAAAAAAGGTTTTAAACTTCAAACTTTACAGGTAAAATTCTAAAAAACACTACGTTTTTTTTTGTTTTAAATTTGAATATATTATTTATTGACCTTTTCTCTTCAATTTGTGAGTAAATTAATTATTTACTTTTTAATAGACACTTGAAAAAGGGGGGGCGTGAATTAAAAAAAAAACGTTTATCTAAAATATTATATTCGGTTTATTGGAAAGAACATAAAATTTCACATTGACCCTGAAAATATCGTAAAAATAGAATCAATAGAAAAATTTTGATAGATTTTTAAAGTTTAAAAATTGAAAAATATTGAGTTCGGAAAATTCATTACTGTTTAAAAAATATATATATATTTCTATTACTTTTAAAACAACTTTAATAGTTTATTTTGGAAGTATAATCCATAAAGAAAATAAATAACCCACTTTTAACAGAGAAATTACGAAATTTTATATTTTATTCCCAGTTTCGTGTTAGGGGTGTCAAAAATTCCTACAAAAATTCTGATACACCTAAGCTTGGAAAGACAGGGGGTCGAATAATTCACGCCTCCCATTTTGAAATGTCTATTAAAAAGTAAATAATTAATTTATGTACCAAAGTTTTATATATCACAAATTGAAGAGAAAAGGTCAATAAATAATATATTCAAATTTAAAACAAAAAAAAGAACTGTTTTTTAGAAATTTACCTGTAAAGTCCGAAGTTTAAAACCTTTTTTTTAAAAAAAAACACATTGTTTTTTTTTTGTTTGTTTGTTTTTTTAATGAAACCTTGGTCCTTGCTCCTTTTAATTGAAAAAAAAATTAGGGCTTGAATTACATTTTTTGAGGAGTTATAAGCTTGGAAAGATGGAGTGGAATTATTCACTATTTTCACAAAATTTCTGACACACCTAGTAATAAGGTACTTATACAGTTTAATCAAGACATTAAAAAATGAAAATATCGAAAAAAGGTTATATTGTACGTATCCGTTATGGAATGAAGTTCTCCGGGAAAAAAATTACACTTAATTTCATCAAGTAGTTTTTTTTTTGTTTTTTTTTTACAGCGAAAAAAACAAAACAATTTCTTATGATACCGGGCAAAAGGTAGTCATGTTTCGATTTTTAGGAAAGAAAAGTTAGTATTAAAGATGGGGAGGGGGTGTCGGTGCTTTAAACTGAGTTATCTCCCCATGGTGTGTTCAAAAATTCAAAGATTCAACGTGCTGTTATAAAAACGTGTTTTTCCGCTGTAAAAAAAACAAACTACTTGATCAAATTAAGTGAAATTTTTTTCGGAGATCTTCAGTCCAAAACGGATATGTAAAATATAATCTTTTTTCGATATTTGCATGTATTAATGTCTTGATTAAACTGTACAAGTACCAATAATAACATTAATAACAAAAATTTGAACAGAGGCGTGTGCTCTATCCCAACTAATGGACCTGAGGTAATCTTGTCAGCATCAGACAAAGCCAAACTCTTTACCAAGAACTTTGCAGCTAATTCTACCCTTTGCGACCAAGGCCGCCAACCCCCAATATTTCCTCCTGTATCAGAAAACACGCTATGTGATATACAAATATCTGTACGTGATGTTGCCAAGCTAATCAAAAACCTTGATTCCAGTAAAGCAACGGGCCCTGATGGTATTCCAATTATAGTACTCAAAAAACTTCAACCAGAACTAGCGCCCATACTTACAAAACTGTTTAAACGTTGTCTTAAGGAGAATTGCTTCCCATCACCCTGGAAAATCTCATCAGTATGCCCTGTATTTAAGAATTCAGGTGATCACTCATCCCCCTCTCAGTACAGGCCAATAAGTCTCCTGTGCGTCATGGGTATGTTGCTGGAATCCGTGTTAAATAAACAACCATCTCAGCAAAAATAACCTTCTTAGTGACATGCAATATGGTTTCCGCTCTGCTAGATCTACAGCAGATGTGCTTACAGTTATATCTCATAGGATTAGCGAATCTCTCGACAGAAGCAACCTTTCTATGGCAATTGCTCTTGACATATGAAAGGCCTTTGATAGGATATGGCATAAAGGTTTACTTCACAAGATCTCCAGCTATGGTATAGCTGGAAATATCTTCTCAATTATTAAATCATTTCTCTCTGATAGGTTCATAAGAGTAGTAGTTGATGGGCAAAAATCAGAAGCTCACAGTATTAATGCTGAAGTCCCTCAGGGGTCCATCTTGGGGCCAACTCTTTTCCTGATCTACATTAATGATCTTCC
Organism: Euprymna scolopes; assembly: GCF_053919585.1. Taxonomy (NCBI): domain Eukaryota; kingdom Metazoa; phylum Mollusca; class Cephalopoda; order Sepiida; family Sepiolidae; genus Euprymna; species Euprymna scolopes. The sequence continues at coordinate 20,592,137 of NC_136484.1, read as the reverse complement.
AAATCACATCTTTACATCATTCGTAGACATTTACGCTGATGACACTACCATCTATGGTAACACATCTTAGACCATAAACGACCGAGTTCTCTCCGATTCTCTCTCCTCTGATCTTGAGCACATGGTACAGTGGGGAAAAGAGTGGCTGGTTACTTTTAATGCATCCAAAACCAAGCGTCTATCTTTACATCATCAACGTTCTGATCCCCATCTGGCATCAATTGAAATGAATGGCTCTGGTCTTGGGGAGGCCTCATGTTTTGACAAGCTTCTGGGCTTAACCTTTACTCCTGATCTTAAATGGAACACATACATCAAATTTGTTGCCAAGGCAGCTGGAAAAATGGTGGGATCCTTCTATCGATCCAGTAGATATCTCACTGCTGATGCAATTCTCTATCTATATAAGAGTCAGGTATGTCCAAGGATGGAGTACTGTTGCCACATCTGGGCAGGAGCTGCTAGAAAGGACTTGTCCTGCCTTGATAGAGTTCAAAATAGACTTCGTAGCCTCGTAGATGTCCTTTTCTCTTCCCTGTAACCTCTATTTCACAGAAGAGATGTTGCGAGTTTGTCTCTGCTTTATCGTTATTTTCCCGGCAAGTGCTCAAATGAGCTTCAATCTATGGTCCCCCCCCCTCGCCAAACTTTCACAAGAAACACTCGTCTAGCTGAAAACACTATCAATAATTCCTCCCACTCTTTATCTGTGCCTAAATCTAAACGTAGATTCCATGAACAAAGCTTCTTTCTTAGAACTGCACACCTGTGGAACTGTCTTCCGTTTTCCTACTTTCCAGCTGACTACAATATGGTTGTCTTCAAGTCTAATGTAAACAAATTTTTGATGAGCCGTTCCATATAAGTTAACAAATTTACCGAATTTTCATTACTAACGATTACTATATTGTCCAATTGACTACTGTACACTCTTAACCCTTATCATTGAGTGGTCTCTGGCCTTGTTAATGGTTATACCTATGTAAAAAAAAAGAAAAATATAAGAGTGATAACTAGGGCTATTACTAGAGAATATTCTTTTCATTATTTGGACTTTCCAGTTTATATCAGTTAATATCTTATATGTTTTTAGAGTGATGTGGTTCTCGATTGATTAAATGTGTCGGATGTATACTCAAGAGTCAAAACAATGATACAAGATTATCTTGTCATAGCCCTAGTAATAATAATCTATAAAGACCACAAAATCCTTTGAGATATGGAGATACAAAAAGATAAACTCACCCAAGCAAGGAGACGAAACGGCATAATAATTAACAAGAAAGAAATTGTCAAAGTGTAGATTTTGCTGTCCCAGCAGTCCACAGGGTGAAAATCAAAGTGATGTAAAAATGAAATAAGTCATTTAATGACGGTTACACAGAGAAGCAGTCCCATGGTAATGTGTTTCACAATTAGGAAGTTCTTTGAAAGAAATTGTTTATCAAAAGCAATGTATGATTATTTGATCAGATGTACTCTATTTAAATTTAAAATAGATCAACAGTGTGGAAAACAAGACCTACTCTCTCTACCAAGCAAACGATAACTGTAAAGGCACAAATAATGCCACACGTCTTGGATCTGCCTGGTTGTGTTTTTCTTTTCTTAGACAAGTTATTATTTTTATAGCAAGTGATCGTTTGAGCTCCACTAGGTGCCCCCCCCCTTACCAAACTTTCACAAAAAGCACTGAACTAGCTACACCTGCTATCAACAATCTTCCCCACTCTTTATCTGTACCTAATTCTAAATGCAGATTCCATGAACAAAGCTTTTTTCCTAGAATTGCTTGCATGTGGAATACTATTTCATTGGCCTGCTTCCCAGCCAATTACAATATGGTATCCTTCAAGTCCAATGTAAACAAGTTCTTGTTGAACCGTCCCCTTAAATAATCCAAATTCTACCCAATCTAAACCATTAACCATTACTAAACTACAACCTTAGATTCATTAACCCTTATCCTCGAGTGACTTTCGGGTCTTGATAAGTGGTGACTCCCTTGTAAACAATAAAAAAAATGCGGAACTTGTCATAGAACTGAAAAGGATATAGAACATGAAGAAAATCAATATAATTCCAATAATTGACAGAGCAGTAAGAACAGTCCCAAAGAACTAAGTCCATACTGTTGGCCAGAAAGCAGTTTATCATTTTCAAGATGGTGGACTGTTGTTGGATTGATTAATGATTCAAAGATTTTAGTTGAAGAACAAGAGTTTTACAGTTCTTTCGCCATAGTTTGATACTTTACCTTTAATAATGAAAAACTAATTTTGAATAAAAATTTTCTTAAAAATGGTAATCGTTAATTTGTCATATTTCTTTGTAGGAATTATTCTCATTGTCAGAGGCTGATAATGGAAATGGACCCATCAAGTTTTGTTGGCAGCGCGACAATGGTAACTACCTCGTTATCTCTGGGTAAGCCATTTCTCTTTTTCTCTTTTATTAAATTATGTTGATTGAACTGATTGAGCAAAATAGGAAAGAAATTGTCGGCTGCAAGGATTGAACCTGTATCCAACAATGAAAATCACATAATAATAATACTGCTCTACTAACAGCACTAAAACAACCTTTTTTTATTTGGTTCTGTGTTTTTTTTCTAAGGATAAAAGTTAATGAGATGATTGTGAAATAAATGCGGCTTTATCATTATTTTCATGGCAAGTGCTCATCTGAGTTCCAATCTATGGTCCCCCTCACCAAACTTTCATGAGAAACACTCATCTAGCCAAAACCACTATCAATAATTTCCCACACTGTACCTAAACCTAAATGTAGATTGCACAAAGCTTCTTTCTTAGAACTGCACGCCTGTGGAACTTTCTTCCGTTTGCTTGCTTTCCAGCTGACTACAATCTGATTGTCTTCAAGTCCAACGTAAACAAATTCTTGATGAACTGTCCCCTTAAGTAATCCAATCTACAAAATTTCCACTACTTATGTTTACTACGCTATAATCACATTGATTAATGTATACCCACTAACCCTTATCCTCAAGTGGCCTCCAGGCCTTGATGATGTGGTGATTCCTGTGTAAAAAAAATATATTAAGACAGGATCGAGAATGATTAATGGAATGAATGAAATTTGAAGACGATTTCTGACAAGTATTTGTCAACATTGGATTTGAAGATAACATTTTTTGTTGTAGCCTGCAGGAGAGCAGTCCCATGGTAATATGTTCCACAGTTGGAAAGGAACACCGTTCATTGAAATTCTGCCTGATTCATGTAACATTGTTATTACTTTTAAAGTGACCCAAACATTGTATGTAGAGACTCACAAAGAAAATAAAACTTTGACACAAACTTTTTAGGTGAAAGAATAATTCTTTCTGTTCAGTTGGTATGAACGTGCTATGTGGTAGAACGAGATTATAAACTCTCACACCAAAAACTCTTTTTCATGTTATCGAAAATTTGTATCCAAGGGAGATAACTCAGTATTTTACTCGAGATCTTATTAGAGTATTATATATCTTTAAAACACTCAAGGTGAAGACAGTAGTTTGAACAATCCAAATCAGTAACATTGCATCAAATTGGTACAGAGCCAAATTAATATGAAAATAGAAACGACTCAATGCTTTTTCTGTTTCAGAAAAACCACCCATTTTGAATTCTTATGACGATAGATTGTTGGAAAAAGGCACAAAACATTCTTTCTACTATTTAGCAATGAGAACCATTGTCAATATATACCTGAAGAAGGTCAGTGGTTACATCTGCTGACATTTTGTCAGAATGACACCCAAGATGAGAACAGTAATCTGAACAATCAATTAATAAATATTGGTGCTTATTCAGATTGGCACTTATGGCGGCAATTAAAAGTAAAGAAAATACAGAAATGTCTGTATGATGTACGTATCAGTCACACAATGAAGATGAAATATTTCAAAAATCACATAATTTGATCAAGTATTTTTTTATTATTCAAGAAAATCAAATTTCACTCTGTGTTCATAAGTGGGGAAAAAAGTAGCGGTGATGGTAAAATCAAGGGCAGAAAACCGATTTTCATTTCAATTTGGGGGTTGGGGGGATAATGCCGAAAGATAACAAAAATGTAAGATTTAAAACCAAAAACTAATTAATTAACATAGCATGTATTTTTTTTTTATTTTTATTTTTTTTCAGAACATAAATATTTCAAATTATGAAAACATATTTTAGAAGGGTCATTTTATATAAATTAAAAATGAAATTTGAAGAATATTAAAATAGCTTCAGCCTCCACTTATTGGTAAAAAACGGCAAATTTGTTTTTCAAAAATAAGAACAATTTACTTGATCAATTTTTGTGATTTTTGGAATCTACCATCTTCATTCCATGGCAAGTAGGTACATGATAAAAGTTTTTCTTCATTTTTGTTTATCGCCATAAGTGCCAATCTGAATGAGCATCTAGATATTCTTAGAAACCATATTTAGAATATTTATAAACGTGTAAGCTGTTAGGTCCCCTAATTCTTTGAATGTCACATTATAATTTAATTCGCTAAAATCGAACCTGAGATAGAAAAACTTACCTGTAATTTTTTTAATGTTTTGTTATTAAATTAACCAATCAGATCCACATATTATTGTAGAGATCAACATCTATCACTCGCTTATCATACACTGCATTTGGCAAGTACGTTCAAGGATTGAATACTGTTGCCACATCTGGGTAGAAGCTGCTAGAAGCAGCTTATCCTGCCTTGACAGAGTTCAAAATAGACTTCATAGTCTAGTAGGAGATGTCCTTTTCTGTTCTCTGCAACCTCTTTTCCACAGAAAAGACGTTGCAAGCCTGTCTCTGCTTTATCATTATTTTCATGGCAAGTTCTTGTCTGAGTTCCAATCAATGGTTCCTTCTGTCCTGACTTTCACGAAAAACACTCGTCTAACTGAAACCACTATCAATAATTTCCCCCACTTTTTATCTGTGCCTAAACCTAAACGTAGATTCCATGAACAAAGCTTCTTTCTTGGAAATGCACGCCCGTGGAACTCTGTTTCGTTTTTCTGCTTTCCAACTGATTACAATATTGTTGTCTTCAAGTCCAACATAAACAAATTCTTGATGAGCCATCCCCTTAAGTAATCCAGTTTACCACATCAGATGCCAAAGGTTCACAAAAAAACACTCATCAATAATTTCCCCCACTCTCTATCTGTGGCTAGATCTAAACGTAAATTTCATGAACAGAGCTTCTTTCCTAGAACTGCCCGCCTGTGGAACTCTGTTCTGCTAGCCTGCTTTCCAACAAACTATAAATGATCTTCAAGTTCAATGTGAACAAGTTATTGTACCCCATTTCCACCATTAACTATTAATATGCTATTGTCTCAGTGACTACCATTTACTCATTATTAACTCTTATCCTCGAGTGACTTTCCGGTCTTGATAAGTAGTGACTCCCATGTCGTTAAAAAGAAAAGCTGAGTATTGTTAGAACAGAATTTTTTTTTTTTTTTTTTTTCAATGTTGGCACACATAGCTGATATCTTTAAAGGAGACGATTTTGCATTTCCAGGATCAAGCCAGGATCTTGAGCCAATATGAAATCCAAAATTGGTAACGAGATCAGTACATCATTAAAGATTTCTCTTCATGCATCAGAAAAATGTGTTTCATGGTATATTAAAAAATCCATAGGGAAGTAAATGTTAGCTTTGTTTTAATATAATAATCGATTACTGCTGAGTAATATGTAACCAAATAAAAGATTAGTTTCCCTTGGTAAATATAAAAACTAATCTAAAATTTTCTTTCATAATTTATTTTTTATTTGCTTTGTTTTTTTTTCAGTGCTGATAATGTGGTGAGAATATTAGATCGTCATGGTCTCCTGAAAGATACGATTCCATTGCCTGGGTTAGTAAGATATTTTTCATATTTGTTTTTTTTTTTCTTTGTTTTACATGCACGCATACATTAGATAGCGCTAAGAAATTAACCAATAAACTGACCTATCTTTGGTCATGTTTTTATTTATCCTTTTTTTATAAACTCCATCCTTATCACTTCATCACATGTTTTCCTTGGCCTTTCTCTGTCAGTTGACCCCGTTACCTCAACTGTTCTACATCTTCTAACCCTAGAACTTTCATCCATTCTTTCAATGTGACCATACCATCAAAGTCTCTTGTTTTGCACACATCTCTTTGTACTACCCAGATTTAATTTTCCTCTGAGGTTAAGTCTATCTTTAAAACTCACATTTAAGGCCTCATATTATTCTCATATGATTTCACTCCATGCAACACATGTCCTCAAGCCTCACTGGCCGGGTTTGACTTCCATACATCATTATACTTACCTTCGTCGACTACTGACTAATAATGGTAGGAGTTCTTTGAACTCTCTCCATCCACTCTTAATTCTTGCTATCACACTAGCACCTGCTCCACCTTGTTCTTTAATGGTATCACGATGGTAACAAAACATCTCAACAACCTCAATAGCTTAATCATCCGGATATGCTTTGTCCATATCTGAGTTCTGGTCTGTCTCCATTGTCTTACATCTGTTGCACACAACACTGCCGGTACTTTAACTGCACTTCTTGTGTCCCAATACTTACAAGTATCATAAAAGAATTGAATTGCACCGAAATCCCTTTCTGCAAACTGAGCAGGGGGGAACTTTCCTTAAAAAAAAGATATAACTGGTATTATCCACTAGAGAGCCATGTATTTAACATCTGTTCTGTTTTTAAATCTCTGAAACAGCTACATGGTAAGCAGCTGATGATCCTCTTTTCTATTTACAAAATTTTAGCTAGCGAACATTTCTGTAATAGTCTGAGGATGCTACAGACGGCCAAAAAAACGGCCAAGTAGCTGAAACAATAATGTAACTTAACAGAAAGATACGGTAATCTCTATATAAATAAAATGAACTCATTTTTTCCCGTCGGATTTTGACCTTAATAGGATTAAAAATCAAGATATTCCATGCAAATATAATATGCACAAAATGCAGAACAATATCTGAGGTGTGTTATAGGCTTATTATTTCTCAAATTCCTTGATAATCTTAGATTTCTATACTTTTTCTGCTGAGAAGTCACGTCCAAAATCGGTTAAGATCAATGGAAGTGGTAAAATATGTTCTCTCTAATAAATTCCTCCTCCCCCTGCCACCACTTAACACCGTTTGGGGATCGTTCACAAGGAACAGTTGAGAAGAGAACACCGGTTTGGCTTCGTAGTTCTTTCATGTGAAGTTATTTAACATGACTAAACTAAGCTGCAGTGCTCTGTGGCGTAGTGGTTAGCGTGCTGGACAATTCACATTATATTTTCACGTTCGCGCCGACCTACCGTAGTCGTTTTTTTTTTTGTTGTTTTTTTTCCCTAAACAACTGGAATGGACTTTTCTTGGTGGCCGAACTGTTAACGTTGCAGATGTTTTTTTTTTTT